>NW_017100178.1:596991-623471 GCF_001263275.1 Habropoda laboriosa
TCGAGAACGAAAATGCTGTCGTGTATTAATTAATGAAGAAGCGTCCCTAGGTTTTTATCGGCAAACATGAGGCTTTCATCTCTGAGAAGATCGCGCAGGGTGCATTGCACGAATAGGATAAACTGGACAATTAGTTATGCAAGTCTACGTGCATGTCTACGTGTAAATATCTAGTTTATTAATGATGTCTTAATTGCGCTCAAAGGATCTCTCACTTTTAGAGCGTGAAAATGAAGATTTAAAAAATTTTCTTTTTAACTATAAAACTAATTATTTAGGAATTGCGCGTATTTTAAAGATTACATTAGAAAACGATGTTTTGAAAGTATTCTCACAATCCAAATTATTCGAAATAAAAATCCAAATACGGCTTTTTCTAGGCAAGGTAGGTATTCTAAATATTACCGGATGTTAAAAATTGATAAAATAGCTAGTTCAATATGTTAACACATTAAGGATGGTATCAAATTATGTTTATAAAAAAAGTTTTCTTCGATTTGTAGCTTGAGCCTTTGAAAACGACAAACCCGTATGTAGCTGCAGTAAAAACTGTGAACGCAGGCGATGAACATATGTATGTTGCACACCGTTAACAAAAATACTTAGAGTAGCCATGAACTTTTGTATCAAAATTTAGTTACGGCACGACTTACTGCAGGTTGCATATGCAGACGTCATCTCTGTACATTACACAGTGCTCTGCAGGCAGTTAGACTAAAGTGATTATTTTCAGAAATAATTTTTTATTCATTACCATTTGCTATTGTAAGAAATGCGAGATTTCGGCGGCGATGTGGTGGCCTCGACTTTGTCACCCAGGAAGAGAAAGCGCGCGGGTACCATAAACTAAGCCCTTTCCCCGGAAAGTCGAACGAGGGGGCTCCAACGGTTTTTCGGAGCAACGCGGGTCCTCAAAGAGGACACTTTGGAAATAGCCGTCGAGCGAAACGGACACCGAAGCTTTAATACATTTTTGGTTAATACCCTATCCTGTGTTAAATTCACTTAAGTTGTGCTGACACTATTTTTGCTTTTTTGATCTATGAAAAAAGCTCGGGATATCTCTTAATTGAATGTAATCTCTTATAGATTCCACTGGTTAAAAAGGTAGAATAATTTAATATTCTGTGATTGAGGAAATTTTGTTTGTAAGTTATAAAAAATTTCAAATCATCTTCTATCGTAATGCACCACTTTCAAGTTAGCAACTTTCAATAAAATGAGTAACAGAATCATGAACGTGTATATCGTGTACTTCGCTCGAATCCAATACTTTCTAGTTTAATTAAAGATTCAGGATAGCCGACTCTCTTTCAGTGTTTATTGCTTCCTCGAACAAAATAATTTCTATCTGCAGCACAAGCCGGAACTGTTCGGGAATAATACGATACTTTCTCTTGTAAGCAACATTTTTAAGGTTCAATTGGACACATGATGAACCGCTTGCAGCACAAGATGCGCCATGAATAAGAGTAGCGTCATGTAGTAATTGATGAACAAGTCTACTTCTATTTTCATCGGTGGCAATCGTAGCTTTCACTTTTCGCGATATTATACAGGGTGAGTCAGAGTAAATGGTACAAATCATACCTGCTTTTTGCTTGCAGATAAACCAAATGTTTCGAGATTTAATCTCTTACGGATTCGTTATAATTCTGCTTTCAACATGTTACAACGTATTCGATAATTACACTTGAAAGGGCAGATACTAACTTGTCTTACATAAGTTGCATTCCTTTGCTAATCTCTGATTGAAAGTATTGTAACATGATATTGCAAGTAGAAATACATTAATCAGAGAAATAAAGAAAATGTAACTTGCACAATATTTATGCAATACGAAAATATACGAATTTCTGGTTAAATATGCAATGTAAGTATATTAACACCATGTAGATCTGTTAGTTTTGCGAGTTACCTTTACCAGTAGCAGTCTCTTTTTGTCTAAAATTCACAAAAAATAAATAAATAAAAAAAAAATAACGAATTAGAAAACAATTAACGCCAGTGTGGTATTATCGACCATTAACAGTTGGCACATAAATGATGCCAATGTGGCCATTAAAGCGTTAGTAGAGAAATGCGAATGGTCTCTTTATCCGTTCAGAAAATATTTGCTTCTGAGATATTTAAGCACATTTGTGCATAAATCAAAAGAAAGTAGAAAAATCCTTAAGAACTTGGACAATTTGCATTCCGCATGCAAATTGTCCAAACTCGTAAAAGGGAAGTAGAAATACAGCAATGAAACAAAATTAATCCTCGTAAAATATCCCAAGTACTCCGAGACAGATCCGCATGACTAGACTATGAAGGAAAGAAATGAACCTCTGAAGAATTCATTAGAATCACAGCTTAACCACGCGTCTTAAGCCACCACTGTATATTAACATTCTCCCAGAAACCTCAAATTGCGGCCAACGCTGAACACCATTAAGACCATCGTTCATCCTCTCTGCCGTTCACGGCGAAGAAAAAGAACAGTCGCGTGACTCGGCCGTCGTATTTTCCATCGTAATTAAACCTTTTAGAGGCGCTCCAGGCGATCGATCGTTCCTTCGAAATTCGAGGCTGGACCATAAACGAAAGGTTCTACAAGCCAGAACACAGGGCTGTCTCGTCCTCCTTTTTCTCCTTCTCCACCTCCTCCTCCTCCGGCCAACATAAACCCCTTAAATCCCCCATGGACCAAGAACGTATCGTTGCTGTGCCATAGCGACGTGAGTTTAGCAACGCGGTTGCAGCCGGGACTGCAGCTGCGACTCGCTTACTCGTGCCGCAGCGTCCGTTGCGACCAGCCCGATGAAATTTTCAACGAATTTCGCCCGAAAAACCAACACCACTCAACGGGGATCAGGCTTTTGTTGCGTTTCACAGGGAGAAATTTGTAAGAAAACTCGTTCCTCGGCAGCAGCCATCACTTCTATGGAATGTCCTTATTATGGCTCGGCAGTGTTCTGACGGAGTCCCGAATGAATGTCTTCAATATTTTAACCTGGCCTTTTTTACGGTTCCAAGTTGTGCTACAAAATGATATCGACTTCAAGTTATGTAATACGTGTTCCTGTCACTTTTCGGATGCTTGAAGTAGCTGAGATTTCGTTCTTCCGCCGTTACGATGGATGATTTAGAAGCTTTCGATAAAATGTGATACTCACTTTTCAGTGCGATTAGGTACGTGTAATTGCTGGTATTCTCTTCGAAGTTTGATGGTAAATTCTTGAGATCAAGTAATTTATAAGTTTTCCTCAGTTCTAAAGCAGTATGTATAAAGTTGAAAAGTACTCTGTAGGTAATATTTAAGAATGAAAATCTAATTTAACAATAATTCCATTCTGAATGGTCAATGAAAATCAATAATAGTATTCTATAACGAGAGTTGAAATTGCAATAAACTTTCATCCCTTCAATTATCACACAAAGTGATATACAGAGTATTTCCTCTAACTCGAGCACTTAAAATATCTCCGTTCCTTCTGATGATACGAAAAAATGTTGGCTGAGGAAATTATTCTATTCGAAAGATCAAATGTTGCTATAAAATAGTAATCTTCTTGTCGTTTCTTTAAATGAAATAATATATTTTCCTTGCCATATTGTTAAAGCTGTCAAAAAAATGTGTTCAACCAAATGTGTCATGTTGGTCTTCCGCTAACTTTCAGATGTCGTTAAACTTGAGTGATGGCGGTACGTGCATGCTTAATTGTTTGTTTTTTCTTTCTTTCAAAGTACGTTATATACAATGCAACAAATATCCGTGAAATATGAAAGTTTTAAAAAATGAGATAAATGGGTTCCGCACGGTCTAACGGCCCACCACTTGCACTTCTCTTTTTATGCTGAATCAGAAAGATCCATTTTTCCGTAGGATAGTAAGCTGTGACGAGAAGTGGATGTTGTATGATAACCGTCAGCGACGTTCAGCTCAATGGATTTACATTACTGAAGCAGCAAAACGTAAGCCTAAGCTTAGTTTAAATCCACGAAAAGTTATGGTAACTGGCTAATGGTCTACAGCAGGCATTACCTATTCTTCCTTTTTAAATAGTGGTAAAATAATCAATGCAGATAAATATTGTGAAAAATAATTTGCTTTGGTAAATAAGCATGGTGTTCTGCTGCTGCATGATAACGCCGAAACTCATATTTCGGAAACTGCACGAATTAAAATATGAAGTTCTTTTTCACCCGCTTTACTCCCCGGACTTCTCGCTGACAGACTATCATGTTTTTAAGCATTTAAACCGCTTTTCAGTTAAAAAAAAAAACATTTACCAACGAAACTGAAGTAAACAACGCTTTCGGAGACTTCCTCGCATCTATAAATACAGAGTTTCCTTTAATAAAAGCATCGATAACCTCGATTACGATGGTTGAAGTGTATTGAATCCAGTGGATCGTACTTTCATTAATAAATATTATTTATAGTAAAGCTACTGACGTTGAAATTTTTATTAAGACCTTGGTTATTTCATCTGCGACAACCTAATATTTGCTGAATCTCCACATCGATTTAATCAGAAATGGAGTCCTATATTTACTTTTTCCTGTTGGCTAATTCCGATTAGACAACATTCCTTATAACCCAAACTATTAAGTTGTACATATAATTAATAAACTCTGCATAACTTATATTTTTACTTGTACTACATACGTACAAGTTATTTCGCTGCTGTTGTTCCCTTTGGGAACAGCCTTTAGTTTATTGAATTGTTTTTCGCGGTTGTATAACTGTTTTACGCATGCAAACACTTTTTATTTACGTATTTAGAACACTTTTCCTATATGAATTTAAACTAGGCTAGGCAGCTGAATCATGTGAAAATACATAAAGACTTTTTCGAAAAAATGGAATATATCTGTGGACTTTATAAAAAAAAAATGGAATACATCAATTACTACCCCGTTGGGAAAAAGCTATCGATACTAATGGTATATAATTTGATTAAATAAAGATTATCGTTTTTGAAAATACGTCGTTATTATTTCGACCTACAGAAACGACAATTTCATACGGTATAACTTAATACAATGCCTAGTATCACTCCAAAATAAATGACTCCGTTTAATCCTTTCGCGACGGCGGAACTAGCCATCGGTACGCCACTAACGAACGGGTCGTCGTGCCATTAGTGCACACCATACGCATTAAGTGTCTCGCGTTTTTTCAAATCTTAGAGGATTTCGTTGGAACAACAGAGGACTTAAGGGAATGTTGTTAAAGCCTTGTTCTGTACTTTAAAATAAATCTTCACTTCGAGTTGTTGAGGCGCGAGCCAATGCGACGTGCTTAGTGGATGCCGGATATAACCGGCGCTAGTCGCGAAAGGGTTAAGTCGAACTCTGTGGACGAAACTACAGTATCCTGTCCTGCAATACCAAATTCCCGGAGAAGAAACAACGAACCGACGAACAAGAAGATCGAACCTGAGGATAATCACAGGTTCTACAGTACACCGAGGTAAAGACGCGCGGAACGACAATGTTATCAACGAGGCGCGTTAAAAATAGGCCAGGTAGACTTAGGCGTAAGTTGAAGCATGTGCCGAGACAAGCTTACAGTCTCGAGAAGGGTAGAACACGGAAGTCTCGTGATCTCCTCTCGTCCGACCTAAACCTCCGAAATCCTTCTGACGAAACGCTTCTGTCGTCCCTCTTTCCAATCCTCGCTCCTCGTGTTTTCTCACTCTCTTATCCCACTCTTGTCTCTCTCTTTCGCCGCATCACACGGCCACCATCTTTGTTTCCGTCTCTTTCGCACGATTACAATTTGAAGAGAACCGAGCCACCGTTCCTACAGTGAATGGATCGAGTTTACTGCTGGCAAGAAGAGTCTTACGTCAGGACTAAACTGATGTAGTATTCACGTCGACGACTCCGACTGGCGAGGTGACTCGCGCCGTCCGAATAATCGGCAATCCCAACGACCGTTCAACGACGCCTGAATATTTTCAACCGTTCCTCTTCTCTCTATTTCGCGAACATCGAATTCTGAACGGAATAGTTGTTGATAATTCGTCGATTACTTTAGGAAATTCAGAAAGTTTCTTTGCTGTCTTTAATACGTTCACCGTTCTGTGCGTCACATACGATGCACGGGTACAACGAATCAAAGTCGTTTTCCCCTGATACGTATTTATAAAAATTAGTTATAGCTTAACGATCGACATTTCATATCTTTGCTTTATTCACACTTCGCTTTAGTTGGAAAGGAAAATGAAGAAATTGCACTGTACAGAGCTAACGTACAACACTTTTCTTTAAAGTGCGATTCTTAGAAAAAACTAACTCGTTTTTAAATTACAAGGGCTCGATCATCAACGCTAAATGTCCGGCTACAATTTTTATTTCTCCTCCCTTTCTTAGATGCGATAGAAAATTAATTAGAAGTGAATATTTTAGCCCGCGATGTCGCGTGGTTGGCACACCAAGTATATATTTTATCAAATACGAATACGCTTTGGTTAAAGTATCAACTGGCGTAAACGTTGCGACACACGGCGACCGACCCGCTTCTCGGACCTGGCAGCGAACGTGTTAATACGAATATCACTTAACATCATGCTAATTGTTACGACACATTATTTTAACATGCTATCATATATTTATACAAACTGTAAATATTCCCAAACGATGCTTTAATACTACAGTTGTCCCTCCAAAGAAAATAATCATCATATGCTGATATAATCACAGTACAAAATGCAATTCAAAATTCGACCTCCTTTAATTTGTATTGCTTCTAAATTTCATTTACCCCGGTAGGTGATCGAGATAATGCGAAAGCAATCAATATCCCAACGAAACTCTGATAAAAAGACTTCGGTCATTTGATCGCTTAAAAAAAAAGGAAACAGAAGAAAGAGTCGTCGAAATAAAGACGGAATCTGCTTCGACCGAAACGGTTGCACAGTAGTTTATGTCCTACCTTCAGCGATTATTTATCACGCGTCCGCCAACTAATCACAAACCAGGCAGTTAGGTCGTTGCAATTTTAAGAGGACCGGGAGAGGCTTGGTACGCAAACTGGCAGTTTAATGCGAGAGAACTAGCGAAAAAAGGGAGAGGCAGAAGAGAAGGAAAAAAAAAAGAAGAAACTGTTAGGCCGGCTTCTCAGCTGATACAGTATTCACGTTGGCAACTGCCAACCGGCGAACCAAGTCGCGCGGCTCAATAGCCGACCTGTAATGGCTGCAACGCTCTGTGAAATTTTCATCCGCGCGGAAAAACGACGGGTGAACTTTTTGCGCGATTGGCGAAATAATTTTGCGGATAGCCCGGTCCACGGAAAATACCCGCCGCGACCCAACCTGTTCTTACCCTGCTGGATAATCGGCGACGAAACGAGCCGGGACGAAATTCAACTCCGTTGCGCATACCCGTCGGTGTCAACGAGGAGTATTCTTGCCCAAGTTTTTATTCGTTTACGGTTAACTAGCGCGCGACGCCGTGAATAGCGATCGTTGGACGGCTGAGGGTACGGAGGCGAGTGATTTTGAAAAAATCTACTGTAGGTTTGTTATGATGATTGATTTACGAGCGGCATTAAATTGTGGAAAAAGTGTGGAGCACACGAATTGAATTTCGTAGAAAGTATAAAGTATGGAACAGCGTTATGAGTGGAGAAATGCAAAGCTTCGAATGATAATATAACTGAAAAAATGTAAAATAACGATATCGTTAGAAATGTGAGATTATTTCTAGAGATTCAACGGGAATAGTTAACGGGGAATTTTTAATTCGTGTTGCTACGTATCTGTACATAGGTATGTTAAGTAAGAGAAACACGGTCTAAAATCCTTAATTATTTTCAAATAATGCGATACTGCAACGTAGACGAGCACTATCGCAAATAAAATCAAATAAATTAACATATTGAATGGAACGAGTGCTTACCGTTCGATTTGAAGCTGGAACGAAAATACTCGCACGGCGAGTTTGGCAGATTTTACTTGTACCAACAGAACAAACTTTTCTTAAAATTTCTTTCCGTTTTTGCACAGCTCATTTCTGATTGCACTCCTAATTATGGTCAAATAAAACTGTAAAACTGGGAACTTTTATTTTTAATTCCGCAAACTTTCTGTCGAATTTCAAACCGCACTAACGGTTCGTCAAAACGGTTTAAAACATACACCGTTTTTCCCTTACTCTACGTTATGTCAATTCTTGCTTTTATATTACCACATAAATGTGCTTCTGTTTAAATTTGCACATCTTTAGCACGTTGAATATAGGAGTACCATAGTATCACATTAAGTGGTAAAATTATGAAGTAAATTTCACCTTTCAATTGTAAGCAGTGAGTTTAAAAATTTAGTGCCTACGAAGTTGCTAAAACTAAATACGCACCTCTAATTCTGCTACAGCAAAAATTGTTTCAATCAATAATCTTCCAAGTACTGCAGCTACCAACACAGAACACTTGTTCCTCACCTCTCTTTTTATACCTTCGCTCTCTTGCAAATAGAAATACATTTATAAAATTAACGCCCTAAATGTATTTCGTTTGTTTGACACAAGTGTTTTTAATAAAACTTCAAACGACCTATGTTTATATAAAAAAAAAATGTTTTATATAGAATATACCGACAAAGTTTGGATCGACTAGAACATCCTGTATCACTAGACTAATTTAATAGTTTAAATGAATGACTGCGTGTCTGAGATACTCTCGTTAAAGCGGCATCAAGCAGGTCGACTTGCCCTCCGAAGTCAGTTTCCGGTATCATCGATGCGATTTTGGGTCGCACAAGATTGAAGGAGCGCGTTCGTTTCGCCAACGACTTCATTGTTCGATCGCGCAAAATGGCTCGACGTCGATTGTACGCCAGTAAGTAAACCCTTCGGGAAACGTTCGTGACGACAAAAGAATTCACCGTTCTAAAACAAACCCTTCGAAACTCTGTCTCCCCTTTGTGTCCGCGGACATCTCGCTGAAATTTGATTCTGAGCCGAGGACCTCTCGTCCGCAAAAGCAAAGGATAATACAGGGAAGAAGTATAAAAACTGCACCTCGAGCGCGGATAGGTACGTGCATCGTCAGCCAAAAAATGGTACATCGAAGAAGGAATGATCCCATTGCGGTTCCATTTGTCCCTCGAACCGTTTACTCATTTTGTTCCTCGCTCCGGGCGACCATAGTGAATGTAAGTTCCGTCCACGATTGACATTTTTCGAGATAAGTCTATCGCTGCTCTATCAAGACTCTTTCAATCTAGTTATATTCTTCTCTCTTGAAAAAGAATTTTTAATTTTGAGAGAACGTAGTGTACATATTCCTTGGCTCCTTTATTTTACGATGAAGATTCATTTTTTTCAGAATTGTAAAGTTCAAAGAAATCATGTAAACGGGAAAGAAGTTTTTAATAAATTCAAACCTTTTGGTAATTATAATTAGATCTGATCGCATTATAACAGCTTCAGGATTGTTAACGGGCAAGAAAGAGGATGAAAGAGCCCGGTTGTAACGGGGACGCTCAACAGCGCGTATCTTCAGCGTGACAACGACACCTTCTGACGAGGAGGAGAACACTTCCGGTGCCTCCGAACAAAGTGCTGGATGCCGTGCATTATCTCGAATTTGCTGAAGTTTGCGAGCGAAACGAATCGCAGCATGTACGTTGAGTCAAAAATGGACAACAACATGTCAGAAGCACACAAGAATTAAAAATATTATCCAGGAATTCTACAAAATTCTGTCTGTTGCTTATGGCTCATTAACAAGGAAAACTATACGTTTTCTGTCAGCATGTGGAGGATGGAGAAAACAAAACAGTAAAGGAAGGAATAAATACTTCAACAAATATCTGTTTTTTTTTTTACTAGAAAATTACTGTTATTTGCAAGTACTGATTAATATACATGTAGATTTAAAGTATCCCTTTCTCGTATCTCCAATTATATAATACGAAATACATTTTTTAACCACTTGGTACTATACCTAGTGTCAAAAATGAAAACAATTCATACTATAAGGAACGACAAATTGTTCTATATTTCTCGTTATTTTACTTTATAAAAGGATCCGTAACTCATATATGTATAATATTGAGATGTTGAAAGTGAAATTTTACTAATGTCAGTATTATTTTTAAGCAAACATATTTCGTAAGAAACATGAACAAGTCGCGGGAAAATGTTTGGGAAAACTCGACTGAAATATGTATTTTCCAAGTAGCACTTTACAGACAAAAAGTTCTCTGTAACAGTAAAATTAAACAGCGTTGCAATTACACTACCGTCCGTAAGTATTTGGCCACTTGGAGGAATTGGTTTAAAATATTTATATCTTTGCTGCAATGTAAATATTTCAAAAGAAATGTTATAATGTATTGCAAATTAAAAATATTACCTGTAAATAGATGAAATATTTTGTTCATCTATGTATCCTCCACGCTGGGTAATAACGGCATTAATAATTCGAGGTAATCTAGCAACCAATTTTTTTAAATGTATTTTCTTGAATCTCTTTCCAGGCGATTTGTAAACACTTTCACAACTGTTTTCCAGATGTTGGGCATTTTTCTTTCACTTTTCGGCCCATTTCGTCGCACAGTTTCTCAATTGGATTTAAATCGGGTGACTGTGGTGGCCATTGCATTATTTTAAGTTCATTATTGTCTTGCAATTCGTATTAGAGTGTGTGAAACAAAAACTGTGGAATTAGTTTAATAATATGTTGTGAGTGATGGCGTGAATGTAGTGTGTTTGTCGAATCGCCTCGAAATTTGGAAAACGAGGGGATCATACAGAAGAACGGGGAGTAAAACAGTAGAACCGCGTTGTTATTGATATCAGAGAGTGCGTGAGAATTTATTAAGAGACCGTTGATCAGATTATAGTTATTATGAAATTATTGTTACAAAATATATTGCTATTGAACTTATTATCACGTGTTATGCAACCACAAAAACAACGACAAAAGTTACATTTGACAATAATATACGAATCATACTTTGTACAATGGAAGTGGCTAAATACTTATGGACGGTAGTGTATATAATTTTCCTACAATTTACAAAATACTTCCACAGTAAAATAACAAACTTAGAAAGAACATAAAAAATGTGCAAAAACAGTTCTTCAATCATACACTTTCAAAATACTTATCTTACGTACAAGGAATGTTATCTACTGATAAAATTAACAAACACTACACCTAATACTGCAAAATATTTCTAAAGGAGATTCATAAGCGACAATCATTTCCCAACAAAAAATCTCGACTTCGACTGCCTTGGAATACTCGAAAAACTCGTAAAAATATTTCGATCCAATCTTTTCGAAATCATACGACTCGCCGGTTTTCCTGTAAAACCAATAACGCGGACCTAAACAAAGCCATACGCGATTGCCTCGATTGTCTCGGTCCGTGATGCCTGGCCAAACGGCGGAAGGAAGTTCGAAGCGAAATTCGACGCGATCACAATGCGAGCGCGAAGTTCTTTTCGGGGTGGACCCGGTTCTGGTGAATCGGTCGACCGATCGGCTTGCAGCGCAGCAACCACGGTGAAACAGCACGATCTGAAAGTTAATATTTGCTATATCCACCCAGGCCGATGCTCGTTCGCTTGGACAAAGTCGCTTGGCCCGCGATATCGAAGTCCTATATGATCCGTAGAGCTCGTCGATCGTTCGACAACGCAAGGTTCCAGTAGACGCAAAAAAATGTTACCCCGTCGCGCATTTTCCGCGATGGAGACGAACAAAAGCAACAGCCAAGAATGCGAAAGGAAAAATCGGCATAGACACAGGCGTGCGCGCGCGAACGAAAGAAAGAGAGAATAAAACCCGAATAACCAAAAGCACCGAGACGAGAACGCTCTCTGTTTAACGTTTCCTTTGTAACGGGGGGCGCGGAAGTCTGGGTATTCGGCGAGAACGGATTTCCACAGGGTAATCTAGCAACCCCCTGTGTTCGCCAGTAGCAGCAGCAACGCCACTCGCCTCGAGCCTGTTCGAATAGATCGGAATCGTATAAATGGGTCATTCGTTGGCAAAAGGGGACGCTCTCGACAAGAAAGAGAAACGTCGCCGCCTCACGAGAACCAGCTTTCCGTGATCGTCGAATCGCTCTCTCACAAGGATTCAGCGTCTCTCCTTCTTCCCCATCTTTCTCTCCTTTAATAAAACCAGTTGTCTTCCACATTTTCTGAAACATTCTTAACGAGCGTTCTTGCTCTCGCAACCGGACAACCGTATCGTAGTGATCTTCGGCGAAAAGAGGACGAATTATGTAAAGGCTGAAACCATCATCGTTGTTGCTGCTGCTCGGACAATCGCTAATTTTTCCATTTCGCAAGAAAATGTATTAATTTGCGGGAGGTCTGCGTATTCATTCATGCACGGAGAAAAAGGCGAACAAAATGTGACCAGGATGCTGGCGCGGACAACGACACAATTAAAAGGAAGTTTTATTGTAATCGCGAGTTCGAGGGGACATCGTATCAGGCGGAACAAGTTCTGAAATCTTGTTGTCCGAGAAGGATTTTCTGGGCTATCGAGGAGGGGTCCGGTGAGGTGGGGGATTTAACAGCTGCTGATTGGGTAGAAAGTTGCAACAGGAAACGGTGGTTACACGATGTTCTCAATGCAAGGAGAACAGTTGATATTTTCCACGGAGTTGGAATATTTTGTGGCGGGTTATGCCAGGAGCGTTTAATTGCTTTATTTTCGAAAATATTTGATTGCTCATGTTGGTCAATTATTTGGTTGACATTTTATTTAGAGAAATTGACGATTCAGTGGAAATTACAGTGGAATATAGCAAAGGCATCTGTGATCAATTTATTTCAATACGGTAGTGATATACTGTAAGCACTGTATAAACGTATCAACTACCGAAGTCAATATTTGCAACATTCCTATATATATTGTTTTATTTTAGTTACAAGTGAAACAGGTCTTTCGTGAAATTAAAGTAATTAACTCTGTGTGTATGATATTTTATAGAAAATTTACCAAGCCAAAACTCGTCGTTTAATAAAATTGCAATTTACGGTACGTGAAGTGCCGACTCGTCTCCCAAACGTGAAATTCAAACACACAAAATGTTCGTACTTACAAAATCAATCTCTTCGTTGTGTTAAAAATTGAATACGTTTTTATGAGACATTACACACTGTCATGTTCAGTACCCTGGCACACTTGAAACATTATACAGGTGTCCCTCAATTTACGCGGTAGTTTTTGTGCGCGATCTTAATTCACGCGGCCAGAAAATATATTTCGCTAGAAGTTTCACAAGTAACAAGTGTATACAGCAACTTATTCGGCGATGTTGAAACGCGTCAGTGCCGGATGAGATAAGGATAAAAGTACATTACGTTGTGCTAGTCGTCATATGTGTACTTGTATAAAAAAAGCATCGATAAGGCGATTTTCATTCGCGTAAAACGAGTCCACCTGGAACGGATACTCCGCGTAAATTGAGGGACACCTGTGCTATAATGTAAATGTCTTCGTTGCAAAGTACCTATACAAGAATGAATAAAAATGGTATACATTCACAGTGAACTTTTGCACAGCTTCATCGCGTAATACAAATGTATTATCTGTAGCCTGTGCAATTCAACGCAACACCGATCCGTCGCATTCGAATAACATCCTTCGCACGAAATAATCCTATTCTCCTAATTACACGTCTCCACCATTCTCAACTGAAATCTCCGGAAAGAACCTTCTAAACCATTCCACCGTAGTTGTCGTCGAAATACCGGCACGATTTGCGACTTATTTCCAAGAGGGAGCGGAAAATTGATTTCAAACAGCCGGATAATATCCTTGGCGGGTAAAAATCCGGCAAAACGATCGCACGAGCTCCTCCGACGGGGCGCGATTTATGAAACGGCTGAAAGAGTACGAGTGGTTCGCGGAATGGAATTTACCCAGGCTTAATCTACTCTACAACGCCACGATTCCTGATAGGAGGGCATACACGGTGTCTATATTTCCGGGACAGGTTCAAATGGCCGGGATCCGTATGTACGGTGCATTCGTTTGCAGAGGGACGTCATTGTGAGGAGCAACGCTCCGATCCTCGGCTTTATGGACCAAGCGGCCGCGAATTTCGCCGGCCGCCACGCTCCCGGAGGGCTCGTTTAATTTTTAATTAAGCCCGCGCTGTGCCGCCCGTGCAGCCGCGTCGAAAATCTACCGGGTGTTTCGCCACGAAACAACCGAGTCCCTCTCCCGCCACCAATTACCCTTAAGGCGATATGATTTAGGTGAAAAGAATTGTCTTTCTTCTTTCTTTTTTTTTTTCTCATCTTTTCTATAAGCGCGTAATATCTGAAAGATGTGCGGAAAATATTGTAACAAAATTGTAAATAACAACGTGTCACACCCGTGGTGCAGATTATCGTCAAGATATTAAGAAAGACGTATTCCATTTCTGATAAATATGAATTTCAACTTCAATTTATGCCTGAAACTTACCAAGCACAATTTATATATAGTATCTTAACTTCTTGTTATTTAACAAGGTATCAAAACTGTAAACAGCTGAGACAAACATATGTAGCCATAAGAAAGTCGTAATTCAAGGTGTTAACGAAGGTACAAATGTCTGAAGTATTATGGTTGAAGCTATAACTAGCAAGATACGTATTATCACTCTGTTTGCTTACATAAAAGAAGCGATTTGTTCGTTCAACGAAATTTCAATATTTCATTTTCAAAGGGCCATGATTTTGCACATACAGAATATTTGTTTTTTCGCTTTAATTCTGGTTATATTTATACTGAATTTGCGAAATTCATCGTGTATTTGTGTCAACTAAATAGACTGTAAATAATTAGACACACTGCGAGATCTTCAGAAGAGATTAAGATATTGCATCGAAGAAAAACATAAGTTTCCTCGAAATGTAAATGAGTGTTACAAAATTTGGAATACCTCCACTCGATAGTAGTTTTATCAAAATATTGCAAAGTTTAATTTTTTCTGCTATTCAAATTCTTATATGACGTTTTCTACCGAAGAGGTAAGAATTGCTACAGGAAATGTAGGTTTTGTCATCCTTGAAAAATTGGCTAAATATTATCTTACTAAATACGTTACGTCTGTTGAAATCTTACGTATTAGGAGAATAGATGTAACAGTTTTATAGTTTCTGAGAAAGGTTTGTTGCGGACATTGCCTACATAACATAAAGAACGCTGAGTAAAGATACTTCCAATATTTCATTGTGTATTAGGCAATGTAATACACACAGAAAAAATTATATACGCTTTGAAAGATTCAGCTTAATCGCAGTGCAAAAAATACTTCGTTCGATAAGAAACTGAGAATTTGTAAAATTCATAAATGAAAGTACTATTTTTTAAAGGCAGTGTTAGTCAGATATTAATCTAAAAATATCCGTAATTCGTTGCTTGTGAAATCGTATGCAATCATAAATTGTACAATCGGAGCGAAAACTCTTGCAATTTTACTATGACTATTAAATATCCCTTCCTACGTTTTTAAATTCCACCAGTTCGAGATGACTTATTACAAATAAAGTGTCACATCGGTGAAAAGAAGAGAAAAACAGTAGGTACAGTAATTTTGATAAACACAAAAGCCACGATACACTCTATTTTTAGCGATAAATCATTTCAGCGCAAATGAATATCAACCAACTGATAAAAACATACGGAAAACTGCCCTAAATAATTGTGATAGATATAGAGCGTAATATCAACGTAAAATATTTCTAAAAAGGTGAATATTTAACACAAGCCTCCCAGCGGGCGCAGAAGTTTCGCGGGTGGCTCAATATATTAGAAGGAGATATGTTTCGTGGGTGGAAGAGGGCGAGAAACATTTTCGTCGGGGATAAATTCTCCCTGGCTAGGCAGAGAAGCCGAAATATTGAAACGTCTGGAGAAAAAGAAGACCTCGATCTTCGGATAAAAGTTTCCCCGTGAAACAGACCATGCTTTCAATACGACTGTGACCGTCGCGTCCGATACTCGAGAACGACGCTCAAAGGATAGGAATCGAGCTGGCCCTGCAAAGATATTCCGCGTTATCGAATCGTCCTTGGCGCGCTTGCACGCTGACAAACAAATTACCAACGATAGCGGGGCAGATCAGACCGGAGGGAAAACGTTGGAAACAGACTGAGAGACGTTTAAAGCATTTCAGTGGAATCACGAGGAAGAGATATTATCGAAAAAGGATTTTGCCACGTATCTGTTCTTACCCGCCTACACGCTCTGTACTTTACTATTGCACTTTTCAAATCTCATACTTCGGCCACGGATTGAATTTTTTTTAACATATAATATACATACAAAATGATATTTCTTAACATATCATGAAAAACTCGGTGCTTTCTTATATTGTCAGTTTACTAGAAGAGTGAAACATCTCGAAAATCGTTTTTGTTTTTAGATATCTGCAAAAAATAACTGTAAAAGTGAGCTATTTTTATCCGATCCAATATCACTAAAGAACAATGCCACAATTAAAAACAAGGCTGTTTTAACCCGTTTTTTAATAGTAAGAAATAAACTTAACCAATTTTTTATTAGAGACCCTTAAAACCCAAAGACTACTAGCTAAATTGTAAATGAAAAATAATCTGTTCATTGGTAAATGTTGGAGTACTTAATAACTTTCTACTATGAAAAATTTCAATCTGATTTCCTAAAAAATTTACTTTTGTTAGTCATGTTACTCTTCTAGCAAACCGACGATATTATTGTATTTGTCTGTAATATGTTCATGAGTTTTTGAACGATTTTACTTGTTCGAAATATCCGAAATCATAGCTGGTTTGGAAATTGAAATTATGTATGCTAGGGAGATACTGCACTGAATGTTCGAATATGCTATAGCTAATTTACTGCGAATCGCAATATAACGCAAATCGTCGCTAACCAATAATATTACTTAAAAAAAATTGAATTTAACAGTATAGGTACTACTTGCATAAAATTACTAGTAAATGACTACTGTTATTTTTTAATGTTTTTTTTATTTAACATGCTAAAATTCGGCTTATAAAATGCATGGAAATATCTGTATTTTTTATCGAATTAAATTTTGAATCAAAAAGTGAAAAATTTAAGATAATTATATTGCTAGATAAATGAATTTTTAAAGTGTTTTAAAAGTTTTCTTAAATATGTATCCCATACAACGTAATCTGCTTCTGCTAAATTCATAATGCGAAGCTTTCCAGTCATTTCATAGATTTCAATTTCATTCACCATAATCTTTAGTTTTCACAACTAATATCCAAACCAGAGTGACCAAACTGTACGCTAATAAGAATTAGTCTTTCAAGTAAATTCCAAACAAATTTTACATTTCTAGGAATTTTGCATTACAAGATAAACAATATTTTTAAATGCACTTGTTATCGAACTGTTATTCAAAACTATTAAAACTCGCATAGCTCATTGGTAATCTGTCATATTACGTAACACTCATACTGACAAAGTACTACCAAAGATACTCTTCCGTCGCGCATCTACGGAACGCGTGGGGTCTTCGTTGACCGGGTTTATGGCACGCTCGCACTCGAAGGTTATTTTTGAGAACAAAGACGCTTCGTAGCTCCGCGAAAAAATAAGTCATTTCTTATAGAACAATGCCTTTAGAATTTCGACTTTCCGCGTCTTCAATAACCGAAGACGTGTCATAAACCAGGTATTTCTGAACGGGAATTTCCGACGCGTCACGGAAGGACAGCGAAGATGCCACGCACCCGCAGGTATGGCCCCACTCCTTCCAAGGAAAAGCGCGCTAAGGGCGCAAGGGAAGGGTGGGTGACACCTAAGGGGCACGTTGATTGGTCATTTCTGCATACCTGAAAAACCAATCAGCGTGCCTTTCTTACACTTGGCGGGGGTCACTGGGGACTCCAGAAAAATTCGGGGATCGAGAAACACATTCGCAAGGATTCTCTCGTGTGAACAACACACTCTCCAGCCATTCGACGAGACACAAGTAGGAGTCGCGATCGAATACTCGAGTTTAAAACAAGTCGTCGATCGTTTCGTGACGCACTCTAAATTTTGCTAACGTTCCGAGCAAGACAAAATTTCGAATTAGTTACCTAAGATTAAGTTGGCGGGTAAGAGTCGTGAACGCGAGCATTTTGAACAATCAAAAGAGAACGCAGCGCGACAGATACCAAAATGAAAAATTAACCAATTATCCTGGATCTGTGATCAAGACTTACGACCGATAATAGCATAACTCTAGCTTGATGCAAAAAGTTCCATTAAGAAACAACCACAGCTACGTAAGTGCACGATCATTATTCTTGAGCAAACGAATCACTGTGAAAATGAACCAGTTTATAAAGGACGAGAAAGCAGCGTGGAACATGAAGCTTGCACCAAGAAAAAATTCACAGCATCGAATATCGGGAAAGCGGCGCATACACCTAATCGTCCAAATGAAGAATTATAGTACGTTCCACCGCCATCCTTTTCTATTCGTTTTAAACCTGAGGATCTAAGATGGCCCAGCTCCGGGAGTAATAAAATACCCACAGAATCCGACTACCTCTGAAATTCTCTCCTTACTTGCTTCTCGCTGGAGAAGGTACCGCGATGAAAACGAGCAGCAACAAAAATAAAGGCGGAAAAAGAAACAGCCACCACGCGTCTCTCTGCGCCTCGACGGGTAAAGGTGTGCTCACAGGAAATCAAGGTCGCAAAGAAATACACGCGCCAACCCCACCGTTCATTTCCTGTTCTACTTACTTATAACGTGATCGTCGTTGATAAGAAACAGCGAGGAGATTGCATGATGCGATCGAGACATTTTTGAAAGAAGATACGAAGAGATAACTGGTTACGATAACAATTTGATCCTTCGAATAGAGTTCTAATTCTATTCATAATGATAATTGCACAGAGTAGATATTACATAGATTTCCGTGCAAATCTTGTTAGCGTATTCTCTGACTAACAATATAACGAAAATATCATAGGAATACGTGTGTGCACACGGTTTGGTTAGGAGTTATGACAAAGTAGAAAGTAATCTAAAGGACACGGTAATGGACGTAATCTTGCACTAATATGATCTAAATAGATGAATGATCTACATTTTTCGTTGCACAATCTGTGGTTGTCGAATGTTGAAAATTAGGCCCAAGTCGCGACGAAATTTGGTCTGCGACAAATTTAATGCTACGAAATGCGACGACGCGTGGTTACAACGCCTCTCTTTATATTTCATATTATTATTTCTTCTTAACTATTTAACAGAGCCCTTATTGATCCCTGTTCATATTACATTTTTGTCCCATTTTGAGCCGTAAAACACACTAGCAAAATTTGTATAAAAACGTAAGAAATACCCCACGTGCTATTCTTCTTGTCAAAATATCGATTGTAAAATGATGATTTTTGGATAATACCGGTGTACTAATACCGTGTTATTTCTTCCCTGAATAAATTATATTCAGAACTGAAATAATGTTCCCAAATTTAAAAAATGCATACAATTAATTAATGTAGCCACGTGCTTTTACTTGGATAGTTTTAAGTGGGAGTACAAAATGGCGAATGACTCTAGATAGAAAATAACTTTTCGATGATAATGTATCTTAAAGATCACAAGCTCGGGGCTTAAGAAGATTAATTACTTGTAATAAACAATAAATATCGCACAAATAGTTTCTCAGTTGGATTCAAATTCCAGTCGATTATTTCCGTGCGAAGCATCGGTGAGAAATACAATTTCAGAGATGGAACATCTTGTTATCTTGTATGCGGTTAAAGAAAAGTGGCAGCTTTTAAGGTTGATTTACATAATTTCTCTGAACGAAGTAGTAGTTACGACGATATCTCATTTCAGGTGGCTTGATAAACAATAATCGTTTACATATTTTTATTACGTAGAATTGTATAAACTCTTTAAACGAAGCACAATCTAAGGATGTAGGCACAGATCTGAAACTTCGTGATTTCTAAGAGTAAGTCATATGTATACTCAATTTATCGATAAATAATCATCTAAAACTCAGACTAAGATACGTTTAAACGAAATTTGACGAATTCAAATCTGGTTTTCACCACCAATTTATTTATATAGAGAATATCGTTTCATAATAAACATTAGCACTGACAAACAAATCTTTGATAAATGTATCATTATTCTTTCAGTACACGTTGGATCAGTTTCAATTTCTGAAGTATCCTTAAAAATTCAAATACCGAACATTCATTAATTACAAGCTTTAAACCCCACCTTCGTAAGACCTGAACGTTACCTACATATTACCAAAGATATGCTTCAAAGGTCCGATAAGCACACACCTCGGAATACGATTCTGTGCGTCCTTATCTTCCAAATAGCTACAACATGGCGTGACGGACTCGCCTGGCCAAGCAAAAATTCCGATTCCTCCATGTCATCTTGATCGTACGCGAAACCCAGCGCAGTCTACAGACCGGGCGACGACTTTTATCGCGGTGGCAAGGAGGCGCGTTCGTTTGTCTGCGAAAGTTCTCCGCTTCCGTCGACCGGGATGTACAATCTATGTATAGCAATATCGACCTTCGCAGCGCCTTAGAAGTTAATCGGATTTAGCATCGTGCCGCGCACAGACATGATCCATGGCCCAATAAAATATACTTCTAGGAAATATATAAGGCAACTTTTGTGAGGAGAAACCGCGGAGTATCGATCGAGGGACGAGGGTGAGGATGGTTGCGGTTTCATGCTTTTTCTCCCCCTTTTCCCGCGTCTAATTTCATTTAAGTTTCGCCACGCCGCCATGATCATTTCGAGCAACATAAAAACAAGCGGCCTTAGCCAGGCAGTTTTTCGGCCCGGTCGATTACCAAGGGCGAAAGACGCTTCAACGAAACGTTTTACGACGCGAGCCTTCCGTTCCTAACGCGTGCAACTTCCGCCTATGCGAGGCGAGGCAACTGAAACGCCGGTTTACCCGGTGAAAAATTTCTTTAGCATGCAAATAACTCGAACCGGTACACGCCGACGCTGATTTCGCGCGCACGCATGCAGAAGTTGCAGTGTCAGCCAAGAACGCGATATCCGTGCGCGCACGTACACTCCATCCACTTGGAAAGCCAGATACCAGAAACACCGAAGAGTTTATTCCTTCAGATATATTTTTGCTGAAAGGTGCAACATTTTGATTCCAAAGTAAATTAAAAGAAATATTTTGTATCAATAAGAGAAATTTTTGTTTCGTGTTAGCAAAAGTTCATTTCTGTTAGGCATCGTTGAATATGAACATTTATTAGTGCAATAGGGTGAAACATAGGTACATACGCCCTGGTTGACAAAAAAAAAACGTCTCACTGTTGTTGAATGCACACAAGTAAGTATATTTGTTAGGTTTTCTGTAGAAACGGTTTATGGCACGATCGACTGGGAACGGTTATTTTTCAGTTGAGGATTTTCGTTTATTGCTTGCACGGGTCTAATTACATCCTGCCGTTGAATATGAACATTTATTAGTGCAATAGGGTGAAACATAGGTACATACGCCCTGGTTGACAAAAAAAAACGTCTCACTGTTGTTGTATGCACACAAGTAAGTATATTTGTTAGGTTTTCTGTAGAAACGGTTTATGGCACGATCGACCGGGAACGGTTATTTTTCAGTTGAGGATTTTCCTTTATTGCTTGCACGGGTCTAATTACATCCTGCGAGGGTCACTAGAATTGCTTTGCTAGATTTTTAGTAATTTCTATCCCTCGCGCTCAATAGCCTAAGAACATGCTATAAACCACGAATTTCCGAACGGCACATCTGTATGTAACGGTCCGCTTGCCGATTAGTCACCCGGAGGAAATTCCAGATTTTTGGGACCTTCCGCCCACCCCTCGCGACCGTCTCCCACCCTTCCAAGGTGACAGCGCGCTAAGGGCGCACTGGAAGGGCGGCAAAGACGATATTAGACAATCGTTCAACCACCACGAAGAAGGAGAACCAAGGAGCAACCAGCTCACATCACGCGATACCATAGATGGAACCAGCTCACATCAAGCGTTAGAAATAGATCAGTTTTTACAAGTCCCAATCATTTGGGTGGTCCTTCGAACCAGTATCTAGACGGCACAACATCGTGCAAACATCCACAAAGCTCGAAAGTTCATCGCCACGACCACGGGCATTAACAATATTATTGTATATTTTTCGAAGAAACATAATAATCACACTACATTTGCAACGTTTGCGGACGACTGTTGTGAGGCAGATTCGTACGTGTCATTTGCAGCGGTGTATGTATCCTCACTTGCATACGTAAAACAACAGTGAGGCGTTTACCTAGTTTTATCCTATTGCATTTTCCAAATATACTAATAATATTGGTAATATTGCATTAACGTTCTAGAAGATTTTTATATTTTTCATCGAATGTTCCGAGTTTTCTTTGTTTACGAAAAGGAAAATTAAAGTTTACTAGAGTTTCTCATTTTGATAGGGAAAGGAGAAATTAATAATTATTATAGGTAAGTGAATTGTGTGACAGCAATGTGTTAATATAATGGTATACCGAAGTCTTACGAAACATGTATCGTTAAATTTTTTAAATATGTCGTCCTATATTAGTTAAAATGCACATGAAATATGTTAAATTTGTCCTAAAACATGAAACACTTTTAGGAAACTTATAAACATTTATGATTTACTGCGCAGGAATGATATTGTCGTATGACATATCTGGATCACGATTATGCGCCTGCATTCTTGGCTCTAAACATGTCGGCTCTAACTGAACTAACGCAATAATTCACCCTCAATTTTTACTTCAGATTTTTAATATCTATACTTACAGAAACGTGTCAGTTTTGTGACCCATCTAAGCATATAAGGACATGAATTTTCTTTAATGCTCTACGAATAGGATTAATATAATTCTTGAAATTCTATAAATCTTATTAAATCTAGGTTTAAAATATTTAGCATGTAAAATATTTTATGATAGGATTAGAATGGATATATTTTTACTTTTACGTATAGCCGTCATTTTTACATAATTAAATATTGTAATCTGGTTTTAAATTTCTATTAAAATCCTTAACTTTTGCACAGCACGAAAGCTAATTAAAAATTGGTTGGGTAGGTACTGCTGAAAAAGGTACGAAGCAAACTTGTACGCGGTTGGAATATACGTAAACGTGTGTTTCTATGTCGAATATGTTCGTTTCACGAGAGGGTGAAAGTTGTTCACTTCGAAAGGGGTTCGGTTCTTATTTCTTTGTGTTACTTATAAGCAGAGTATGGCAGACTTTATCGACCAAACTGTACCAGGTGTTGCACCGGTAAAAATAGAAGGAAAATATTGCATAAAGATAGGTCAAAGAATCTTTCGTTGTAAGGTTGTAATAACGTACGGGGTTGTAGCTTCTTAAACTGTTAAAGGCGTAAGTCGAAAACACTTTCAAATCTGTTTACAATTTAAAATCGTTCAAAATAGTCAGTGAAAATTGTATTATCGGTAAGTGTTAGTGTACAATATGGCTCGAAAATGTAATTACTATTTCCGAAAACTGAAATTATGCGATAAGCGAACGACTTACATATTACATACGTAATAAAGACTTGATAACTTAACACAAAAACACTTCGTAGTGAGAAAATGATGTTTGTTACCATAAAAATAACGAGAAAGTTCAATTTCTCGCAATTTTGAATTATTTTGCACTCCTAGTACATGCAAGGAAAACTAGAACTTTGTGCACTTCTTTTGAGAAAGATATTTAAGGAGTGTGCAAAAGAAAGAATAACAGTGAATGTTAATGCTACAAAGTTAATATATTTTAAACAACTGATTTACTACAATATTTCTAATTAAAGATTTCAGAAGGATCAAATTTTTCCTGTATTTTTTGGCATCCACAGATGCAATCCATATTCCAAAGTGTAACGAACAGTGCATAATCTTTGGCTCATCGGTGTTACACTTAAAAAGTGTCGGGATAAAGTTCCGAAAGGCCCCTGAAGGGATGATGGAAGAGATAGAGAGGATAGGCGGAAAAAAAAAGGTTGAAGGGCGTTTCCCGTCCTGGGCCCTCCTAGTAGAATTTTCTAGGAGGCCCGTGCCAAAGACGCAGAAGGGACTGGAGGGACTCAGGTTAGAAATTATATACATATAGTACAAACGGGAGCCTTTATGAGGACTAGTGAGAATTCGTGGTTACTCCGTCCCTCTGGTGACAAAGCGTAGAAGGGTCGTTACAGCCCCAATCGCCGATTGACACGAAATTTGGTGGGAAGGGGGTGGACCTCGAATATAAAATATTAGCTTCAGCCGATCATTAGTTTCCGAGATATTAATAAAAAACTTTCAGTATTATATGTACACAGATGTTACTAATACAATCATTTTCGAGTATGGACCCGCTATCTAAATTTCGTCCAAATAAGGCTCGTTGAACGAAGCAGCCACTGAAAACGTGGATTTTAATCTAACCTAACCTAATCATATATGTATGTAATCATCTTGTCGATCAATCGAACTGGAATACAGTGTCTAATACGTACCGCCGAATATTCAGGCGGTTGGCAATATTACAGTGGGACACCCTATAATTACTAAAGCCGCTACCTCTATCTTACCTGCGTCGCTCCACATTTTTTAAAGTCACATTTTACGAACAAAGGGTCAAGGATTAACGAAGTGATTTTACATTGGTGATACCTCGTCGGAAACAATTAGCAAAATGACGATAAAGGTGGAATGGACTCGCAAAACTTGCAGGCAGCGATGTGCAACCTGTAAGTTTTATTTGTTTGTAGACCGTGGGTACAGATCTATGAGTGATGGTACATTATTTTCCTGGACAACATTCGCTATTGTGTAAATGTACAAATTCCAGAAGTGTTCCAGCGGAATATCTGGCTTGGAAAACTGATACATTGTATGCGGTACGCATCCGCGGCAACTGCTCGCCTGTCCATGGTGTCAGCGTGGCGCAAAACGACATGCATCATGGTAAACTTTGTTTTTTCCAATATTCCTGAAATAGCTCCATCTTTTTGTGAAGCTTACTTTACAGGTTAAAGTTCAATCAATCTAATGGTATTTTTTTCAGATTGTTCTATGGTTGGGAACAGCGTCAAATCAGCAGTTGAAACTTTAACAACGATTATTGTTATATTTGCTGATAATAAATAAAATGTTATGTGCACATTCGAAAAGAGCGTTTCTTTATCTTTAAAATTAGCGAATTTTTAAACGAAGTCGAAATATTACGCGGTTATAAAAATTTTACACGGTTTAGTTTCTCATGAGTATCGACAAATCCTGTGAGTTTGGAAAAAGTCAGTGACTATGACCACTATTCTGTGCTAGTTGACGTGGGATGGTCCTCTTGTGTTATCGACTGCTCGATACTTGACGGCAACGACCACTATAGTAAAGACGGTTGTATTAGTAACATCTGTATAAACAGGACTATATGTATTAATCACGTCTATGTATAGTATCGAAAGTCTTTTGTTAATATCTCGGAAACTAATGATTGATTGAAGCTAATATTTTATATTCGTCCATCCACTCCTCCCCATCCCCCCCAAATTTCGTCTCGGAACTATATGTATATACATATACACCAGAAGTGTCATAGTATTTGTTAATGCTCGTGGTTGTGGCGATGAACTTTCGAGCTTTGTGGATGTTTGCACGATGTTGTCCCACTCCTCCCCATCCCCACCAAATTTCGTGTCGATCGGCGATCGAGGCCTCTCGGAACTATATGTATTAATGCTCGTGGTTGTGGCGATGAACTTTCGAGCTTTGTGGATGTTTGCACGATGTTGTGCCGCCTAGATACTGGTTCGAAGGACCACCCAAATGATTGGGACTTGGAAAAACTGATCTATTTCTAACGCGTGATGTGAGCTGGTGGCTGAACGACTACTCGACGACTCACTCTCCGACGTCGCGTCTCGAATGTCCGTGAGAGGGATTTTTGTTGGGACACGCTGATTAGTTAATGGTTAACGATTGCATTTGTCAATCAGCGTGTCTAATATCGTCTTTGCCGCCCTTCCAGTGCGTCCTTAGCGCGCTGTCACCTTGGAAGGGTGGGAGACGGTCGCGACGGATGGGCGGAAGGTCCCAAAAATTTGGAATATCCTCCGGGTGACTCATCGGCAAGCGGGCCGTTACATACAGATGTGCCGTTCGGAAATTCGTGGTTTATGGTATGTTCAAAAATCTAGCAAAGCTGAACTGAAAAATAACCGTTCCCGGTCGATCGTGCCATAAACAGTTTCTACAGAAAACCTAACAGTATTAGTCACTGACCTCCAAAAATTTTCCATTCAAACATCTCCATCGGTATTTAAATGAACAAAGCTGTATACCTTCGACGAACTTCCATAACCTAATCACCTTTCAAAATGCACCCATTGGGAGCAGCCAATTAACATTACAATATTAAAAATAAACAGCATGGAAACCGTATACAAGTGCTTTTCAATGCTTCCTCTGTGTCAATAGTTGCCTGATTCGAGCACTGTTAGGATCCTGGGAGTCAA
>NW_017100178.1:623504-667391 GCF_001263275.1 Habropoda laboriosa
GTCGTTGCGCGCTGCCCCACAGACGGCACTAATAGTGATGGCAATAGCGGCATTCGCGGCTGCCTGCCCACGCCTATCTTTGCTCGCGAGAAACTCTAGCCGTGGAAACAGTTCGAGGATACAACGGCGAGCTTCTATTTTCAACTGATCGTCGCCGCTTCGTACACACGAGCTATTCGTGACTATCCGGATAGATGCAGCAACTTCGGAGAAATAGTTATAACAATGTTTCTGTAATGTATTATAATTTATACATGATGCCACCGAATTAAACGATAAAACTTTACCAGTATATGCTATAAATGGAAATAAGACAATAATGTTGTACGAACGTATGTACAAAGAAGCTTTTTAATGTTTTCTCGACAATACAAACTTAGTATCGCTGGAAAGTCCCTTTAATTTTACACCGATTTTAATTAATTTAGCTAGTATTTAGCAAATATATAGGTGATTCTTTGCATTAGTTCAAAACGTGTATTAATGTACCCTACTCTTCATTCGAAAATCTACGAAGTTGTGATAGTTATCGATGCGAGTAACATTAACCAGTTTTAATGATTTCAAATAATAAATTCAACTGGAATATAAATACTTTGAGTAAATATCAACGTAAACTGCTTCTTTAAACAATGGTAATAAAAATGTTTGTATAAAAAAAGCAACGATAAAAGTATTACCATAACGTGATATAAAAAAAATAAAACATTCTTCTTCCACGCGTATTAAACGTAGAAATCTTACTGTGCGGACTCGAAATAGGAATTCCTATTTCTGTGCGGTGAAAATTTGTTTACTTTGGAAATAAAACAAACTTTTTGCCAAGAAATTTATAGATATTCTTTACTTAAACCCAAAAGTACAGTTTACATTCACATCTCCAAAGATTTATACTTTTTTAATCCTCCATGTGACGAGGCACTGAACTCCAGCTTCAGATAAATAATTTATCACAACGTTAGCTCCCCTCATTCATCAACGTCATTTAAAAGCAATTTCAATGAAATTAAATTACAAAATCAGCAAAGTTCAGTTTTCTCAAATTGTTTGCAATATGCTCCAGATTTACCCGCGAACATTCAGGACAAATGTCAGGATACTTGAGAACGTACGGTATCGCACATACGCACGTCAGGGAACAATCTCACGGCGAGGAAGCTGATGGCATGCGGCTTTCCTTCAGAAAATATTTTCCACGGTGAAACGACCGATCGAAAGAGCCAGCTCGCGCTTAACAAGCGACCGGGACATTGCAACGAGCCCGGAGATTTAATAAAACCGTACATGCCGCGAAAGAAGGGGCACTTATGCTTACGGGGATTTAAAGTTTGAACCGCGGTACAATGAATCGATTGGACGAGATCGTTCTCCGATTATCGAACTTAAGCAATTTTACGGAGATTTTTCAGTATTTTTAATTGCATACAGGAAGAAATATACGGTGTATCGGAATAAAGAAAGTAAGCGACATTGAAAGACAAAAAGGTACAAGATCATCTTGCATATCATGTGCAAACAAGTTACCATTTTTTCAAATTTTTGAATTACTTGGATACTGTCTAAAAGTTGCACGCTTAGAGTACTCCCTAAAGACATACCAGTGCAGTTATCGAAGCCTTTGTATTAATAAGAAATAATCGAGTTACTTGTTTATTATACACTGGTATTGTACGTGTGAAACAATGCATATGTAGGAAGTCGATAGTTGTTTTATTCTAAGAGAAAATATTTTCCTACGAATAACGGATGAAGATTCAGTTTCGAGACAAGGAGTGCACAAAATTGTTTTTTCTTCTGTCGCTACAAAATTATGACAAAAACTTCTGTCTATGAGATACGTTCTACACAATGCTACTACAGGGAAGAATATTTAATAATTTGCATAATAAGAAAAAATATTCCAATTAATATTTCTAAAACCCTACAAATCATTCTGCTAGAAAAGAAGAACTTTGTTAAAGGAGCATATTGGATTCATCTTCGTTTTAGCTCATTTCTAAAATTTATAACCTAGTTATAATTTAGAATTTCAGGAGAGGAGCTAGGAAAAAGTACAGTTGTAAGCATAAAAGTTAAATATTACCTAATTTCTACCGCTGGATTACCTCTTGCACTAAAATAATCACTTGGAAACGTCAGGTGCAGATATTAAATTTGAAAAATTAGATACACGTAGAACTTCGAAGCGAACACAGCGCTTCAAAATCACGTTTGAACTTTTTGAAACGCAGGACATTTTCGCGAGCCCCGCGGAAAGAATAAACCTACTATTTTTTTCATTTTCCGGAAAATTTGCATAAAGGCGTGTAGCGCGTCGTCGAATTTAACGCGCATCTATGTCTCTCTCTCTCTTGTCACAAACAGTTTCCAAAACGTCATTTGGTTAATATATTCTATTGTTGCCTAAGCTTGACATTCTTTGAAGCAACTCCAAGGCCGCTTTGAGGCAAAGCAGATGAATCTCTCTTTCTCCATAGTCGAGCTTGTTTAACGATTGCAAGTTAAATTGCGCGGCATGCTATTATAACTTTATATCCTCGTTAGACTTTCTAAGAGAGCATCCTCTGGAATATGTACTTTTGAGAGGCACCGATTTACTGCTCTACTCTACTGCAATTCCCACTAGTCCTGTAATATCGTTCAAAATTTCCTGGACATTGGCGAAAATATCATTCCTGGAACATAGAATACGTTAGATTGAGATACCCGTTTTTAACACGAAATCACCAAAGCAACCAAACTAACTGCTTTGTTATTTCCTAGAACAATTAGTGTAACATATAATGTTGAATTTTATTTCGATGAAAAATGTGAATTGCATCCCTTGTAGTGTCTTGAAACCCAATTATTTTGACAACTCTGATAAGGCCAACTGGATCAGAATAGGGCGGTGCGGACATAGGTTGATTGCTTGTGTAAAAAGCAACCGAGAATGCAGAATACAATTTCTTAAGGTGAGCCTTCCGTTTTCAAAAAAATCTACTTTAAAAATTCACACACTATTACTATAGTTTGATTAATACCGACAGTAACTAATCTAATCGCGATCGTTTGATTAATACTGATAGAAACAAAGTGCACTATTACTGTAGTTTGATTAATACCGATAGTAACTAATCTAATTGCAAATAAGATAAAAAGAAAAATTAAAGACAAATTGTATCGTTACAAACGTTAATAAACGTTATAATACTTTATGGGAACATTCGTAACGTTTGTGACATGGTCAAGTGTGCAGTCCCACGAATTTTTAGAGTCGAATTACTCGAAAATACAGGCCCACACCAAAAGATTGAATTTTACATTTTCTATTTGATTTTACACAATTGTACCACCCTGCACATGTCACTTGTTGATATTTTTGAGGTTAATTATAAACAAATACTATCACAAGTTCACAAGTTCATCAGTTTAATTGCACTAAGCGAGAAACGAAAGAATTCCATATACAGTTACTCCCATTAATAATCGGACACTCTTTAGAACAGTATAACTTTTTTAAAATTGGACCAAACGACTTGAGTTTTCTTTCAGAAGTTAAAAGGATTAGTTTACTAGATGCAGTGCACAAAAAATTTTGAAAAATTTCAATTTGTGAGAATTGCGAAGAAAATTGTAAAAGTCACTTTTTACAACTTTTTTATCTGAGCTTGTAGTGAAAATTTAAAACATACATTTTGTAGATTTATGTCAATTATATATATGTTGACAATTTCATCATGTATGTCTAAATGTATTAAGAATACATATTCGTATTTTCAAATGTTTTATACGCAATAATGTTGCACATAAAAGTGCTCCTACATACGCTATAATTTCTCAAATAAACAAATACCACTGCTTAAGTGTTGCTTTCATGGAAATACTGTGCTTCAACATTTATGTACCTATAATTTTCGAGTCATGAAATTCTCTAATTAATCCGCCTTAATTTCACACCAGATACCTTGCATTTCTTCACGTTTATCGAGCATTTTTACAGATCATCCAAATTCATATTTTGAAATTATAAAATAATTTATCCTCTTAATTTCACAAAATTCTCTGAAAAACTCTAATTACTACATAAAATACCTAACAACGATACATGCCATACCATCTGGTTCCAATTAAAATCCTACGTTCTAAGCAATTTCCATGAATACGAACGAAATTTATGGATGCCTGTAATACGATGTACAGAAAATTGACTAGTCACAGAGTACGGAGAATGATCAAATGATTGCAGCGGTATACGCAGCGCCGACTTTACCAGCTCGTCAATTAATTAAATTAGAGAAACCGATAGCTTTTTCAGACACAAAAATTAATGAAATCAGAAGTGCGCCAACAAAGGGTCACCCATTAAAAGCAGATTTCCATTAAGTGATTAATGTTTCCCTTTAACGATTTGCCGTTAGCTGAAACTCTGAATATCCCAAATAAACAGGGCCTCGCCGAAAGGAGATTCTTCGATTTCGGCCGTTCAAACAGCGATACACGTACACACGTTTATCAGGCCATGCGCGTCCATTTCAAAAATTTAATTAACCGTACCACGATCAGGATATTAACGCAAATAAAACGGGCGAAGAGGCGGGGCACAAGAGAAACGAATGTTTGAAACATTTCATCTTGGCCGATTCCATTAATACAAGTAGCTAATGCTTATTTAAACAAAAAAGGTACCGACTTGTTCACCGGTCGAGTTTTACGATCGCTTCAATCCTGAATGGGACAACGAACAGAGAGAGGGAAAAAGATGAAACGAGAGGAAATTTCCGTAAAAACGCGACGCGTGTACCGCGGCTATGGTCGCGGTGCACGATATTTTTCGCAGCCGACGAATTAGCTGATTACTTTTCGTGCTACAATTACGCGGGCTGTGTAAACGCGATTTGATTCCCGCAAACGCGGCTACGCGAATTCACATTACACCGATGCAACCAACCGTCAATTGGCTCCGTTCTCCTCATTAAAGATATACAACACATAGAGGGAGGGAGAGAGCACAGAGAGAGTGTGGTGGCACAGTGCGCGTAGGCAGCAGAGAACGATAAAGATCGGGCCATGACTGATGAGGATGTAACCGGCCGGTTCTTTTGTTCGACCCTTTTATCGTTAACGAATTTCAAACAAGTCTGCGAAAGCTCGATCTCGCAATGAGCGATTGCGGTGCCAGCAATATAGGGGCATCTCTATTGGCCATTTGCCAGTTCGGCAGTGTAGGCCGCGTGCGCTCGAGCGACTCGATAGTAAACAGCCAATAGGAAACTTCCAGCGATTCACGGTGCTGCCTTTGAAAACCTGCCCTTGGTGTGTAACCATTGTACTGTGATTGAAGAGGCTAATTTAGATGGACGCGTGTGTATGGCCGGCCAGAGGGAAGAAACTCTCCTAAGGAGTGTTCTTCTCCCGCCAGACAAATGACTGGCAACTGACCTCAGCCACGTTAAGAAGATTGAACGCCGAATCTCGACGTCAGATTTTATACCGTCCCTTTTTCCCTCGCCACCGCCATCCCTTGCCCCCTTGGACGTTAAAAACGGGCCGAGTTAAGTCGGCGCCAAGTCGGACGTAAAACGATCCTCGATCTTTCCTCTTCGCTTTTGAATATGCCCAGAGAAAAGACTCGTATCGAGATCGTGCTCTTGCATGGTAATTAACGCCGCTGGACGGCGGTAGACTCGGAGAGTAATTAGAGGGATCTGTTTTTAGTCAATTTTGAAAGATAGAGGAACCATTAACGATGGAAGGAAAGATCGAGTGTTTAACAAATCACTTCTGAGAAAGATAGAATACGTCGAGCTACGTGTTTTGCGTCCACCTTGCGAAACGGCGGATACGAGAAAATGATTCTGAAGATTACTCAATGCAACCCATTATTGATGGAGAGGTCTCGATGGATTTGTATCGTGCATACGCAAATAGCTTTGCAAGATTTTTCGAACACGTTTTTGGCAAGCTGAAGTATTTTACGCATCAACAAGGAGAACTCTTCCAACAATTCATTATTTAATAACAACGTGGCGACGTCATTAGTACAGTGATGTATCGCTATTACGTTATTGCGACAAACAAGGCGGAATAACTATGTTTAAAAAACACTTGTACATGCCGCAACGCTATACCTTAAGATTTTGCAATCAAATCTTGTCAATATGTACCGCAAGTAAACAGAAGGAAGAAATGTTACGGTGGTTATCATGTACATATAATACTAATATAAAGTATCAAGACCTAGTACAGTTATCTATAATTATTGTAAAAGACCTTACCTTGTACCACTTTAAAAACAAGCTTGTTATCATTTCTTTTCTACTGTATATTCATCGTTCAATCTTTTAATGAAACTTTAAACAATTTCACATTTTTCTTGTTCTTACTCATCTTATGGACCAAGAGAGTTTTACCGAAAAATCCCGAGTCACCGTGCACATATAATTTATACATATTAGAAATGAACAATGAAAACAATCCAAAGGATTAAATTTAAGTCAATAATTCCTGACAAAGGAGTAATTATACATTGCAGTTTATCCTCCGTAACTCGTACATTACAACAGACAATGCAGCAGCACCACCGGTATGAAAACATTTTCGCTATACCTAAATAATACATCGCATTAGTGCTTCAAAAGTAGAGAATTTAGATAGGTGATCCCTCAATTATGCAGCAAGGCAATATTGCCAACGGCGAAACGCTAATTTTAATTCCACCTAAGAGTATTTGCATGATACACCATATAATTGCATGGTTACGGAGAAAATACATCTTAATACTATTATAACAGAACCAATCTATTCAGCTTGGACCAACCGGTAACCTCAAAGCGGAATTGATCTTGCTACGGTGTTATCTCCTATTCCTAATGATCCACCATTGTAGCCCTGTAGCTGCTGCTATAATCGAGGCAGTATAATACTATTGATTACGCTTAACTGAAATTGGCCCTTGCCGCTTTGCGTTATAACGTATCCCTTAAATTGCTTAGTCTACACCTGTATACGTATCCTACGTCTGCTCAAAAATGCGCAGAGTAAACTGTGCCCTATCCAGGGACGATTTCGTTCCATTGTGGAGAGCTCCACGGAAGAAATTCTATTTGCATAATCGTTCTAGTGTCAAATTCTACACTATAAATGGTCAAAGTCGTGGAATTATGTTCTACGTGGAGGTACCCAGAAGTTTCTGAAATTTCAATGTAATATTGTAGTTTAGGATTTTGTGAATCGATATTACTTCAATGGCATTGCACTCTGGACACTGTATTATTTTTAGGTAATCTTTTTAAAGCGACTTGGAGAAATTGAACAACGATTGAAGTAGATGAAAAAGGAAAACAGAGAATTGTCCATCTTGGGTGGTATCGTTTGTTCTAACAAGTTGATAGCTAAAAGCAGCGCGTTTCACCGTCGCGACGTTGTGAGGATTCCACGAGAATCACCGATAGTCCTTAACGATATTCCAAAAGAAACTCTCAATAATTTTCAACGGTGGAAAAATAATGAAAAGATAAGTAATTTATTTTTTCTAATAAATAATTTTTCAAAGGAATTACGGAAACTTTTAGCTGCATCATTGTACGCTTCCCAATAGCGCTTCAAACGTTACTCGTTGCTATCGCTGTGAAAATCTACAAAATCGTATATCCGTTGTCTAAATATTTATCGTTCATAGTCACTGCTAATATTTGCCTCGTGATATCATTTTTGGTCTCCATTTTGTCGGGCCGCGTACGTACAGAGCAAACAGCAAGAACAACGGAGAGAACGCTTTCGCACCAGGGGAAGGCGGATGAAACGAGGATACGCCGAAGAAAGGATTAAACTATAGAATGTTCGCGTGTTGGTAAAATGGGGGGGCAAGAAACGAAAAGGGGGAAGCGATGAAACGTGGAAAGGGGAAAAAAGAAGAGAGTAATAACAATGCGACTATAATTTCCGGGAACAATGCTCTCATTATGCCTCGCTAGATGTGCACACGTCGAGCGAGTATATAGCTCGCGAACTGTACCAAACAGTACCAAACTGTCAGATGTTTTATCAGCTTGTGCGAGCACATCTTTTTGTCCCTGTGATAAAGAACTAGTGACGTTGATAGTAGAACGACGTGTGCCATTTTTGAGCCGTTAATTCGGCACGAACGCCCCTTTCTGTGAAAAAAAAGAAAATTGCAACCACCTGCATTGAAATCGTCGTGATAAGCTTGATTCGGCCAATTTAAAATGCTGCGTTCTAACGTGTTCAATGGTGCAATTTATAGAAAGCCTGCAATGGAACTTTTGACAATTTCACCAGGTCATATGACACATTAGCCCCAACCATTGTTTTATGATCGAGTTTGTGCAAGTCTGTGTATTCCACGAAGGTTAAAGTCTTAGTGGTTTCTTTCAAAGGCAGGAACAAATTGTAATATTGATTTCATGATAATTTTTTTACTTTTTCATAGCTGAAGATTTGGACATAAACAAGTATAAGGAAAATCAATAGAAAAGAAAGGACAAGACTATAGTACTGTGTGATAAAATCACTCGCCCAGTGTTCTTTACTCTTTTACGAATTATAGAAGTAACTAGAAGTAATAATACATACATGGTGAATCACGATCTTGCATATTTCCTCAAATAAGTTCCACCTATCGAAATAGAGTTTTCTCTTTTATAGGTAGATGGATCAATTTTCATAAATACAGCAGTTGAAATTAAACCAAGGTATTGTTAAATCTAACCGATACAAAACTCTAAGTCGACAATGTCACTTCTCAAATCAAGCTAATAAACATCAATTCCTGATCAAACTCACTCCCCAATTTCCATATCTCGATTTGACTCTGGTACACTAATCACAGTGATTGTTACACCATACGCTACACTTATCGAATCGTTTTAATACAATTCATCGCCGGAAAAGTTAGAACCTAACGAAAAGTTTGCTGATTTTTTATCAATGAAAGTCATTAAGAGACACGCCGAGGACACGTTCATTGGTTAAACGTTCAAGCTCAAGAACGGCCAACAGCCCGTATCGACACTCGTTCTCGGCTAAATCCCGGTGACAATTTGCTTGAGTACTTCAGATTCCAAGAGAGAACATTCGGACAGATCAACGGCGAATACGCTGGGATCCGTGAAGACAATAACGCGAACTCCCGGACGATACCGGTAATTGTCGAAAAACTGCGGACAAGAAAGGAGAAAAAAGGAAATGAAGAAAGTGGGCGAAAGAAAGTAGATATGTATATAGCGCGCAGAAAGATCTTGGGTAGAAGGAGCGGTGCCCGCCAATCGACGCATTTTTTTTATATCCAACACAGAGAGAGAAACAGAGACAGACAGACAGGGAAGAAGGAAGGGGCGAGAGAGTCTCTACTTGAGCTATTTGGTCTAGCGAGGATTTTGAGCCAACGAAGCCACTCTCTTGTCCCAGAAAACAAAAGAGCAGCGGCTGTTGCTCGTTCGCCCCCATCCCTTTCCCTCTTTTTTGCCACCCCCTCTGCCTGATCCACCCTTGCTTCTCTGCCTCGCCCTCGCACGCTCCCTCCAAATTTCTTTCCTTCATCTCCACCGTCGTAGTTTCGTCTTCTTTATAATTCCGTCTCTGTTCCCCAGCATGTGCCATCAACATATCAGTTCCTCTCTTTTTCTCCTTGAATGCGCTACATCTCCGTCGAATATCTCCTTCACGCATCTCTCCTCTATCGTTTAATTCGCGAATTCTATTGTCAATTACAGAAGCACCAGCGACAAGCGGCTCACCGTGAGCAAACTGTTTTATCCGGCCGCGACTTCCTGTCCCGTGATCATTTCTAATTTCTCCTCGACTTTCCACAAGCGCTCGCGCAACGAATTTGCGCGCTATCCTCGGCAAAAGAATCGAATCAGCACCGCCTCGAGGGATTAAATAGGCTGTGTAGATACGGCCGCGAGATAACGGGCCCAGGATCATCGTCGCAGTTTCTCAAGATTTTTCAGCGGAATCGTGCGATTCAAGTGTGAGATCACGAGTTCAATCGCGGACCGTAACGTTATCTCGATCGTCGTTGAGCAGCCTGCACCTAGCATTATCCTCCCACTCTCGGTTTAACAGTCTCTTACGCTGGTCCCTTCGAGTCGCCATAATCTCGCCAACCTTTGTTTCTCTTTTCTCAAAAACTTCCATGCAAAAAACATGACAGACTGTAGGGTAAATTTCAGTGATGCAGTCAATAGGATTTTTACATATGAATTACATGTTACGATGTTCACTGCCGCCTATTTACAATTTTATCTATTAGGTGTGTGCAGAGTTTCATTTGAATTTATAAATTTGTATGCAAATGTAATTGAAGATAAAAGAAATTCGTTTAAATGATCGATATACTTACATCGTAATCGTGTAATCATGTAAGATTAGCCAATTCGTTACCAATATCTCATTAAAAATTGATGAATATCTTATGGAATAGAATAGATTCGTTCAATACTTGTAACAATGTAATGAACACAAAAAAATTATCTCCTCTATAAATTAGCACACTGTCATGTGCTGTCAGTGAAATTTAATAGCCAAGAGTATCATTTACTTAGAAAAATAATTGTAAAATGAAATAGTTTAAAGAACATTGAAAATTGTAAGTCGTGAAAGAAAATGAAGAGAAACCTGAATATTTTACTTATCAAAAAACAAGATATTTTTACCTTTAAAAAGGTGTGAAAAAGTTACATATGTGCTTCCTAAATAATATTCAGTATCTTCTTAACGCGTGATAACGATTGAAACGATTCATACTTATGGGGGTAAGCATTAAAAAATGCAAATTTAATTTGGTTTCTTATGGTTTTGCACTATTACCTACAAACTTCGAGAACAGCATTAATCTGCAAATAGAATAATCTTACAATTACTATTGATGTATCAATGTAATGTAGCCAACAATCTTGAAACAATGTTTGAGAACAACGACGATGTTACGACTCAAATTTTCTCTTTTACACAAATGCGCGGAAATTGTGGAAATAGATTCGAAGATATTCACAAATAGTAGTTTACATAGCTCGGCGTTGACACGTTAATAGCCAAAGTGGCGACTTTCTGCTATTGAAGTGATAACTTCACAGTCGTCTACCTACGTACAGTGGTCAATCTTTTCAACGGTTGAGTTACGACAATCTTGACCATAAGGAAATTGTTCAAGTGTAAGCATTAAGGTCACTACGATCCACTTGGGAGTTGCAAAATCATACATCCGAATTTTATAAATCTGATTCTATCTGCTCATCGCTATACAGTTACATTGTATCATTGCACAATTGCACTACTGCCAACAATCTATTTATATTTATTAATATATAAAACTGCGACAATGTCTGGTCTCATACGTGAAGAAAAGATTAAACATGTTAGAAAAATTCGAACGTAGCATTGGTTCATCATTATCGAAGCAGAGAAAAATCAGTGATTTGCATCAGCGACATGGAAGATCGTCGAATTGGAAACCATTGGAATTAAAACTGGCGAGAACATTATTGCTCTCATCGATGACACTCGTTCTTAGATCTTTCTCCACTTCAAAGAGCCATTGGAATTAAAACTGGCGAGAACATTATTGCTCTCATCGATGACACTCGTTCTTAGATCTTCTGGTAGTATGGTCCATTTTCCAGCTCGTAGCACCAACTTTTTCAGGCCATTTCTCCTGCTCGTCAGGCGCGCGCGTCCAACGCTAAATGCGTCGCCGATATAGCTGGCCCAAATTATCGTGAGGAAAATTCGAAGCGGCGGCACGACCGTACCTCGTGGGGACACAATAATCTTCCAGATAGGATATCTACTTTTTCTCTCTTCTTCACCCACGACTAGTCGTCGTTTACGACCAGCTCTCTCTCTCTCTTACTCTCTCTCGTGCGCGCGCTGGCGACGGTTGCAAGCGTGGTCGATGTAAAAGTCGCTTCGGCCAAGTACTACTTTCATGCTGAGTATCGACTTCCCATCTCGCCCATTCCGTGCTCTTCTCTCCCACGCGCGTTTTTATCTACCTTTTTACTATCTCATGACTCCTTCTAAATCGTCCGCCTCTCTCTTTTCCTGCTTCTCTTCTTCTCCTCTTCTTCTTCTTCTTCTTCTTCTTCAGCCTCTTTGCATGGAGGCAGAGTGGAGTATCGCAAATTCCAGCGTTTCTTAAGGAGATTTCGTGCCGGCGAAGTCTTACGGGATGAAATAATCCCGAAGATATGGCCGGGTCTGGCCAATATAATCGGCTCTTTCGTGGTTTCTGCGAATTTTTCACCTTAATCGTTCCCTCTTTAACGGCGATTCGAGCGACGGATAACAAATTCTTATTACCTTATTATTCTCGTGAATCGTCTAGCCGAACGCTAGGCGAAACGCAAGCCGAAAGTTGGAAGTACTCTGGTTCGCTCGTTGATACCATCGATGCGGAGAACAACACTTATATATAGCGCTGCTACATGCGCCACGTTGCTTTGTAAACGTACAAAGAAACAAGACAATCACCGTAGTTCCGTGGCGTCTATAGAGACAGAGAAAGAGGGACACTATGAACGCAGTCCCGGGACAATTGCCGGGAAAATTGTGTAATGCCGCTATTTACCTCGGGCAAATTGACAATTTATGATACCGCGATTACCTCTCTAATCGACTCATTCACCGTGTTCTTCAATCATTCTACACTCGCGTTGGTTTCGTCTTATTCATGGCCAATTTATCAATCGTTCAACATGATCAAAAGCATGCACATCTTTTCCTTTAACAATAAAATTATCGGAATTGTAAAAACGATTCTTCCTAGAAAGAGTACATAAATTTATAACGGTACAATTTCTGAAATTTTCTGCAATTCTTTTTGGAAACAATATGAGTGAACATTTTGTTTTCCTTTGATCCAACACTAAGCGATAAGATACACGTTTAAGCAGAATCCAACAAAAGCACTGTCATAAATGTGTAAATTTCAAAATATGATCCTTGTTAAAAAAATTGTTTCTTTCATAAGAGAGTTGAAACAAGGCGGTAACAAGTAGGTACACACGTATTTCCCAAAAACTGCTAGACTTTTTTGAATGAAATTTAAACAATTACTTCATACTGAATTATTTAGTTGTTACCATATCGTTCTTTTCATCACACGGAGCGGAATATCGTTATTTGTCAAGAAAATATCAATTTTGTTAGTTTCGGGGCCTCCATACCCAAATAGGAAACCAACAAGGGAGAATAGGGAGGGAGTAGTTGGCGCAGTGCGTAAAGCCTCGACTTGCTAAGCCGCGAAGGTCCCGGGTTGGATCCCCGTTTGGGTCCCTCGAAATTTTTCCGTCGGTTCCTACAGTATACTTCGTGGAAATCCCGAAATGAGTCGTAATCAAAGGCGCATGACTGCATTTAATCAACGGAAGGATAATAACGCCTTCGTCAATGCCCCGCCAGGAACTGTATCCTAGGCCGAGGATGGAGCAGACAAAGCGTTCGGACCCAACTGGTCGGCCTCAGTCACGCAGACCCAATAACCGGTCTCGAGCGTGGCGAGGAAAGGGTGGAGTTCCCTCTCCTAAAACAATGAGTGAGCCACCGCAATTGCGAGATCCCGCGGGCATCGTGAAGACCCAAGAGCGTGAAGTCATTGCAGACGGAACCTATTTGGCAGGGTGCACCGTATACTGGCACCCAACCGCTCGAGAGAATCTATAGCCAAAATCTAGATTTCTCAACTTTCCCCTTATTACTAGAACGGACTTACGCGGACTTGGAAACACGTCTACACTAGCGTGTTGAACACACGATTAATCCATCGTATAAGGACGACCAACGCGGAAGACCGATATGCGGATGAAGAATCGCCAATCAACCTCATTCCGAACGATATGGTTATTCCCAGACCCATCGCAGAGTATTACAAACTCATTACGAATACCACCTTACCCCAAGGGGATATGGTGAATGAAGGTCAATATCACAGATGTTGGAATTCCCGGAATATACGTAACATACTGATATGTATAAGAAAGAAAATGCACATTCCTAATGAAATTTGTAATTTGACCTTCGTGTAACCGCTATTCTGCAAATGATCAATATTTTCAAAATCATCTACGAGAAGAATTAGATCTGTTTATCTTCTTCAAAAATCAATTCCTTTCTGCTTTAATTTTACACTGGGTACCGTAACCTACACCCAAGGATGCGTACTTTCAACCCCTCTAACAAAGAAATATATTGAAGTCACAGATATCAATTACGACGAAACTGATATGGGAGATAGTTGACGGGAGAATATTTGACACGTATTTTTTATTTATCTGCAATCGTCCACAGCAAAGGGGTGAAAATCGCCCTTAAAGATGAGGATAGTAAACATATTTGGTTAACCGTCTAAAAAATGATTAAAGATAGAATTGTGAAACTGATGAATTTTGTATTTTTCAACGACAAATTTGATATGCAAACTGCACGCTGAAACGTAAAACGTAAGTGTACATAGTCGCTTAATTCGGAAACGATTGACGAACGGTGAGAACGGTGTTCGAAGACAACCAGATAACGAGAAGGAGACGAGCAAATAACGCGTTCCGTCATCACGGGCATGCAAATCCCCGCTCGTGCACGCTCGAATTTTATTCGAGTGATCTGTCGACGTATAATTCGGAAATTCAGAGGGCCGCGTACCGCACCGCGAAACGTAATTAATGCATTGTTAATCTAGTATCCCGCACCCTACACCAGCCGAGAAGGAGAGAACGAGCTACCGTAGAACAGAACGGAAATAAAACGCTCGAAAATCACCCGAGTTTTTTTCCAGCTTCCTGTCTGTTCTCGACCACTTGTCTTTTCCCTGTGTGTTCGCCCGGAAATTCGCAACACGCGCACGCACAGCGCTGCGACGACGAAAAAAATTCCACGACCCTCCTCCCTCACTTCCACCCTTGCTAGCCGTCGTCGATCTCGTTCCACGTTCTATCGATTACACCCGAGATCCGCGAGCATCGGCACCGTGCGAGCAAAAAATCGTTTCATTTGCATCGCATTTGTCAATGAATTGCTAAATCCTCCCCCGTTCGCGACGCGAAAATAAAACGGCGAATTTTAAATTCCCCGAACTGTCTGTAACACGTGTAACGTGTAACGTGCGCGATTTATTGCCAGAAATCGAGTGATTCGAACACGAGCGATTTTTTTTCTCTTCAAAACGTTGAGTGATTTTTTCGTAACGCGTGTTGGTCCCACAAAATTTTTAAAACGACGCTAACATCGATTCTGAAATAAGTTAAAAAGGAATGCTTTCTTATGGAAACTGTTGAAAATTATTGAAAATGTTTACATTTAAATAATATCGTCAGGATAAAGATGACCTGATCTATTTAGCAACACTATAAGAGAAAGCTTGACAGACAGTTTTGGAAAATTCAGTTTTTATCGTTACATCTAGTGGGTGAATTATAGGCGTATAGCCCTATTAGGTACCTTTAGTTTATCTGTTTAGGTTACGTAGGAACCTTAATTTGTGTTCTATATGTTTGTGGTATAGGCGAGTATGCCTGAATGTATAGTTGCATTTGGTTATCTATGGAAGGGTTAAAGGTACCTAGGTAGGATACTGTTTAAGGTTGTAGCAGGTACATTAATGGGTATACGTAATAAACTTTAACGTTGTTCTATTTGTTTGTAGTTTAGGTAAGGTAGGTTTATCGTTACATCTAGTCAGTTTCAGAAGCCCATGATATAAAAATAAAATAGGCTTTGAAGATTTTTACATCTAATTTTGAAACATTTTCTACAGGGGGATACTTTGCAAAAAAAAATCTTCGGAGAGTGTCAAATACTCTTACATTTTAACTCTGAGTTAAAACAGAAGCAGAGACAATCGAGAGAATTTTTATAGAATATAACAAACAATCTCGCAATCTATAAAAATTAACTGTAGCTTCATTCTACCTCAAAATTGCCAAAATAAAGTTCTAACATAACTCTTATCACAGCTAGAAAGCCCTTCGTCTGAAATCCAGGAATCCAGAAAAAACCGGACTCTTGGAGACATTTTCGCTTCCAATGACAATTCCATTTGCATTTTCAACAGCACGAAAAAGAACTACTTACGTATAAAATTAGAACCAACTTCAAAATGAAAATGTTCAAGTATATAAATATGTACCACGAGTAGAATGCCGTGGTGAATATAAACGGCGGGGTTGCGAAGAAAGCGGGAAATAGAAGAGTTTGATTCACAGAGACCGGTGTGCTCTAGCTCGACGCGTATATATGCGCAAATGTATCAAAGAAGAAAAGAGCAAACAGGTGTCTGGTCGTCTCGTCGTTCGTCAAATGGCTGCAATTAAATTTAACGACTTTTCGTGCGCCTTTAACTCGAACTTTTCTCCCCGCGGACTTTCAAGTGGCCACACTCCGCCATTATGTGAGCGTCGAGCCACAGGTTCTGACCATTTTCCAGCTTCATGATATACATACCGCCGTAATTCCTGCAATTTTTCCCGCGCACCTTCCTCCTAACGTTTTATTATGCACGTTTCATCGGAATTTCTCTCTTTCTCACCTTGTTCCTGTCTCTGTTCCTCACTATAAACGGGCAAAGCCTGGCTAAATACGTCGTAAATTATACAACATTCGTCACTATTAATTATCGCGGTCATTTACCAACGAGAACGATCGTGAAATTTGTAACACCTGATAATAACTGAACTCCCTATTAAACGGCATGATTTACGAAGCGAGCATTTTAACAATTTAGCGAGAGGTTTCGCAACCGAACGACACGATTCACATTCACGTTCCTGTCACATTTTCAGACACCGTCGAATTATGATCTACGCTCGTCTCGATCCCGTATACGCGACCGCACTCTCCTCGATGTGTATTTCCTTCTGCAAACGTCTCTGCAATGCCATCGGAAAAGGCACGCTAATCTAGCAGCGGCGCAATAAATAAAAGCGAACAGCCCGAAATTGAAATAAAAGTCAGAGATCGTATGCCGGCTGGGCTCGGATCGTACCCGGCTTTTAAAGAAATTGGCTGATACGAAGTGGCTTTCGCCTCGACTACATGCGATACGATATGCGCGAATACGTTCCACCATGTACGATCGCTTCGACACGCGTATTCGACGCGTCTCGATAAGTTTTCGGTTGCCCGAGAAATAAGAATTTCCACGTAGATCCTAGCGTAACAAGCTCCAACGAAGAGGAAGAGAATCGACGTGCCTGAGGAAAAATTCTCGGTCGAAAACTTTTGACGCGGCTTGTATACTCGCTTACACGTGTTCAAGGATCCACAAACAATCGCGTGGAAAATATTCCTCGCAAAATTTCGTCTCTTCACACGAGTCTCTTAAGTTTCTTTCACGAGAGAAAGCGAAAGAAGAACGAGGGAGAGGGAGAGAGAGAGAGATCGATTGGCATCTGTCAAAAGAAGCCTCTTGTTCTAAGAAACACCGCCTATATATAACGGAGTTTTTAGTAGAAACATGTTTTTGTACTCAAGCACCGTCTCAAGACCATTTTAGCATCAAATGATGTAACTACGCGGGGACCACACGCGGGAAATATGGTGAGTATTTTCTAGCGGCTGTGCCTGTGGCTGCGGTGACAACAAGGGAAAGACGAGGACAGACGTGCCTGTACTATTATTAAACCACGCCGCATACCCTCGGATACATAAGTCGCGTCTTTCTCCATCCAACGAGCAAGTGGTAGCCTCCGCCAGTGAGGGAGGAACGTCTTATATGAGCAATCACGGCATTACCCTCTCGCAAAACTTTCCGTGAGACTTTGACCTTACTTCTTCTCCTCCTTCACCACCGGTATATATTTTCATCCACTGTATCGTATCGCCAGCAGCTTTCGATAAATTTCGAGATCGCGGCTAGATTAGCCAACGGAGAGCCACGATATCGCGATACGAGGGATATTTACTGCGGTATACTATGGTTACATGCGATGGTATTTCACGTACACGCGAAAGAAAAAAGGAAAACTAGAGAAGCGTAGAGAAAGAGCGAAAGAGAAGAAACGCCTTGGAATATACCGAGGCAGTTGGGGATCATTAAAACTCCTCCACCACCTTCGCACTTCAGCGTATTTCACGCACGGATGTATGTATAACTATTGTGCAAGCACCAGTTCATCCCTTATCGCACGCGGCCGCGACTTTTTTCAGCGGTAGCTTTTATCATCTTTACACATATGCGCGAAAACCGGAAAGAAGCGTATTCCGTCATTTGACACGGAGGAAATCTTTCCTAGACCGCTTGCTTCTGAGGCAGAGCGCGCTCATGGCCTGCCCGGCCTACTTCGAGAATTTTTCCGCAGCAGAAACGCAGTTTACTCGGGACTCTTTTTACCAGCGACCTACAAACTCGTCGGCCTAGCTTCGGGAGAGAAAAAAGAACGCTTTCCCTCCCTTCTTCCCTTCACGCGAGACCTGCACACGGCCGCCATTTCCACCGCGGATAATGACATTGAACGTAACTGATGAAACTAGGTGTGAAAACGCGTTTCGATGCGCAACGATAGGAAGTCTATGCCTGGTTTCATGTGGGAATTCTATTAACTGCTCTGTTGCCAGCGATATTTAACCTTTATTTGGCTGTTCCAGTGAAAATTCGTCTCGCTAGAAATTCTCTACTGCTCGTCTACCTCCATAAAACTAATAAATCGACCAATCGATGTGTTTGGAAATTGACTACTGCTAATTCTAACAAACACTCAAATACCCCTGGAAACCCTGGTCGCGTGAATCTGACGAAACACGTGTATTAAATGCAAGTAAAAAGCTTGTTCCTGTGGAAGTAGAAAAGTTTCGATTTAAATCTTTTATCTTCCAATTTTTCAATAGCTATCTCTCTTAATCCTAGGTACTCGTTCCTTTAATAATACGTTAAATGAAGAAGATTAAGACATCGCGTATGTTTTCCACTTGAACAGAACTCCACGAGTGTGACTCGATATTATAAGGCGAGGGGTTGATATAAGACAGATGTGGTACAATATGATTCATGTTTTGAAAATTGAAGTTCCTTAATTGTATAAATAAATAACTCTGCATCACCACTTGCGCGATACTAGCTATCTTAATAAAAAGGCACAACATCATAACGTATCCTTATTCCCTCTTTTAAACACAGCTTCTACAATATAGCAACTATTATTAGTCACCTAAAAAATTCAATGACTTAATACTATTTATGAACGTAGAAGATTGAAAACAGTAAAATATTGACATAGTGTCCACGTATTTAATAAGATTGCATAATATCACCCTTTGACACTTTTTCATATTATAAAACAAGGAAGGTAATAGAGATGCTCAAGTTAGATTAGGCACTCTGTAAATTATATTATTATAAAAAATGTACACGTCGTTAGTAATTGCTAAAACTTTTTATGACTTCTTAGTATGGGATACTCTTTAAAAAGCTGCCTTGAACTTTAACAGAACTAATTCTAATAAAATAAATTAGTTGTTTCCAAACTTCAAGATTATTCTAAATTTTCAATAATTTATTAAACAAAATTAAATACTGCAACTTTCATTATACTTTATTCGCTATACTTTCAATACAAACACAAACACTAGTTAAAAATGAACATTGAGAAAGAAGAAATTTTATTTGTAAAAATACGCACACTTGTGTAGTCCTTAACTACAGGAACTAACGCGTCGCGTATACAAAAAGGAAGTGTCCAAGGTGTGAAGAAAACGTGCAAAGCTTCATCTTCTTGACGCATCCCCGAACGAAAGTAAAAGTGCCCAAACAGTATCACGCAGAGCGCCATAAACGGAGACTCACAGGTGAATTTCAAAGAGTAACACGGTGTTGTCCGATTGACAATAGGAGACCAGTCGAGTTTCGCAACAGCGTTACCTAACCGTTGTAGTACGCGCACCGGTGTCTCTTATTGTATTTAAAAACGGAGGACGCGCGCCACAACCGTGAATACCGAGTGACGTATAGAATCACGCAACGCGTGCACTCCTGTCACGTACTCTTTCCTCCCTCGTGCGTTGTAACCATGGTCATCGAGAGCATACGCGGCTCGAATTCACCTCTGAAACACTGCTGCTTCGATGGCTCACAACAATGTGTCCGTTGAATAGGTTTATTTGAAAAGACGATTCTGAATATTGACCGATTTTTAAGTTTGTCCACTTTCACATGCCCAGCCCCTTTTATTTAACATAACAACATTCAGAACTAAGGTAAAAACAGTTATCGTCGTTCTATTTTATAAGACGAGAGATGAACTACCTTATGACAAAAGTAATAATTTTCGTATTTTTCATTGTACGTTGATAAAAATACCACTAATGGATAGGTGAGGTCTCACCGATGAAAATGAGTCGAAGCAATTTCCTTCGGGCTATTCTCTGAACTCGATTTAAAAATCGAAATATACCCGATACGTTGCTTTTAGCGAGAAACAGTTCGAACGGCGTGGGTTTCATTTTCACTGAAAAAATCTTAAAAATGCAATCAGTAACATAAAATTTTTTCACATTCTTCGCACGTTCTTCGTAATAAAAATGAATGCAGTAAATCCAGAGAAAAAAATTGCGCTAATTCAAGGACTTTGTATTTTCATTGTGAGAAACATTGCAATTGGACTTCCGAGTGTAAATCTGATCGGCGCCCGAGCGAATTCACGATCACAAGCTTCACCGACAGCAGCCACGCTAAGGGTCTGAGAAAACGATCAGCACTTCATTAGCGCGTTCTCAGACTTCTGACGAAGCCAACTGCAACGCCGGTAAAACGTCACGGTGCTTTTCTGAAAGGATGCGGCTTACACCCGGAAGATTCACTATGAACGACAAAACCCCGGGATCGCGAAAGCCTCAAGGACACATAATTCCTCGAGAGAAAAGCCACTTCCTATACCGCAATCTCGTGGACGCAGTGGAACTGAACCCAACTGATGCTGTTTTCTGAAAGAAGAGAAATCCATGCGAGTCGAGCGAGGATAGATGAATTATATTCGCACGTTCGCAGAGATAAAAGTGTTGAAGCAACTTCCTCCGGTTCTTTGATATGTCGAAGGTCGGGTTGGCGTTAGATGTATTAATGCATGAATAGGTGTCAACTCACATCGGCTATTGTTAATTGGTTAAATTAACACTGAATGAAGTTGAAGGTGATATATGCAATGCGAATCGTCGCAAACACGTCGCAGATAGGTCGCATATGGTGAACTTGACGCTGTTGCATTACAGAGTTTGGCAGAATAATCACCAGGTTTTGAAAGGTAAATGATAAAGACATCGTATGCATTATTCAAACTTGTATCGTACAGTCAGAAAGAGGAATGTTTATCATTGTGTTTCCTCAACCAAACACTACCTTATGTTTTATTTTAAAAATTACATCGTTCAACTGCTTGCCATCTTACACATTTCTGAAGCCTCACCACGAAGTGAGCTTTTCAGCTTTTATAAAATTGAACCTGCGGACCTCGGTACGGTGATGAGACAGTGCTTGGTTGAGGTAACGAAATGGTAAACATTGCACTGTTTAATTGTACAACGTAACGGCTTTTTCGTTTACCTTTCAAACCCGGGAGATTATTCTGCAAGACCTTGCATTACTGTTTCTTCTGTTACCTAATCTCTCTACTTGTCTCTAGGTGACGTAACGAGCAAATCAGTTTATTTCTCACCCTTGAACATACGGTGGTATGGCACTTTGGCAGGGGAGTTAGGCACAAGGGCGAGTGGTCACAGCGTAGGCCGACTGTCCATACTTCATGTCGTAGCTTTACGACACGTTAATCACTATTGAGAGGGCAGAAGCAAGGAAACATCAAGCCATATGGACTGCAGAAACAACGGATCTGAACATCTGGCTGAAAGAGTATCGGATACACGAAATAAGGTGACGAGTCACAACAAATTAATGCAGCATTAACACTCGTTTAGTCGAATAAAACGCGTGTATCGCCATTTTTCATCAGATTCAAATTGACTGGGTCTCGATTAGGTAGCAAGTGGTCTAACCTGCCACTCGAGGCTTAATTTATTTGATTTATTACATAGCGTCCGTTTCGAATGAACACTCGGTGTCCTCTAATCGATATCCACCTATACATACCCTCGGGACATACATCCGATACGGAAAACGCAGAAATATTAGTTGAAATAATAAACGATCGTTTACATTTCCTTGGAAAAGCGTGCAAATTATTCCGAGAGTAACTGCGTAACTATCACTGTAAAACTTGGCTTTTGTTATTCGAACATTCTTACTTCCCAGACAAGAAAATGTTGTAGAACTTGTTACGAATGAAAATTAAATAAGTTTCGTAAGTTCATCGAGTACTGTGAATGACACAAAACACATTTCCAACAAAATTATAATAATTTTTGTCACGTTGTCAAAGAACTGTACGTTCTGGCGTTAAAGGGATGGAAAATAAATAAAATAATTTCATTTGGTCGTTTCATTAGGTAGTTAAAATGTGTTGCCTCCTTTCAAAAATTTTTATCGCAAATTGAAATCCGAGCGTCGTTGATACAGTGCGTAATAAATATACCAACCCCTTAAAATTTGATTAATTTGGCGTTTAGAAAATAAATTACGCCATGGTATTGCTTCTTTTTGCTAGCTAGTGTTATAAAAAAGAAATGTTAAGAATAATACCGTTAGTTTATTGTAATAAGTAGCTGAAAAGATGAAAATGCTATTCAATTAGTGTTTCATAAATATACCAACCGTTAACAAAAATCCTTTTCTTTTTATTATGAAGTACAAAAATAGAAATTTTACTAATTTATTACGTTTCCACCACCACGTATTATATGAAAAATACGAGTTTGCATGCTTTCAACGAGATTTTGTATTATATTTTCCTCTATACTGTTCCAAGCTTCAACAATTGCAACTTTCAGTTCCTGTACATTTGTATTGTTGCATCGTGGACCTTGATCAAGTCTTATGATCAGGAGTTCTGCCGCAGGTTGATGATTGTTCTCGCTGGTTCGAGGTGTATTGAAACTTCGTTGTTGGGTTAGATGTTTTTTCTAAAAACCAGTGTAAAGTATGGGCTGACTTGGGCATTGTCTTGCATAAAAATGAAATTTTCATCATTCTGATCTGTCCAAAACAGTTTTAAATAATTTTCTAAAGTGTCTGTGTACTGAATGCTGTTCACTTTCAAATCAAATCATGACCGAACCGCCACCAAAATTGCGTTTGGAGAAATACTTCTGTTCTTTGCGTAAGTCATGCCAATAAGAATTAAATCCGTCGGGTCCATCTAAATTAAATTTTTTTTCATCACTAAATGCAACCTAAAAAACAAATTTTTATTTATGAAGTGTATCACATTTCGCAAAAGAAATATGAACCTTTTCCCAATTTCTGTTCATGTTTGCTTTAGCAAACGAGAGTCTTGCTTCCTTGTCTTCGTTTTTTAATCTTGGTGAGGGTATCATTTTTGCTCTAACAATATGCGGTGTTCTTAAAATGCACCTGTCAATGGTACTTTTCGAAACATTCAACTGACATTCGTTCTTTATTTGAATCAACGATTTAGTAGAATTGGAAGCGTCTCGAGGAGACAGCTTCTTTGGTCGACCTGGACGTTTCTTTTCACCATGATTACGTCTTTTAGTAACGTAGTCCGCAATTGCACTTTTGGAACGACCAATTTTTTCTGCAACGTAGCCGTATCCTCTACCTTCAACACGAAAGGCATCAATCATCACCTTTTCTCTTTCAGAAAGCTCTTTTCCTCGTGGCATTTTGCTTTTTAACCTTTTTAAGCGGCACAATTGACTGTTAGTAATGCCAAATAAAACATGTGACGGAAAAGCAAAAAAATAAACAACACTGCTGGTAACATTATAGAAATATTCAAGGTTCGTGCATTAATGAAACGCTTGAATCTGGGTATTTTTCTATTTTTATTTAACCAATTCTATTTATATGCTTTAAAGCATGGGTGTCCAACCTTTCGATTTGCCTGGGCCATACGAAATATATAATACAGTTAATCGTACATAAGTAACAAAACCTCCTTTATTTTTTAATATTTTTTATTATAATGCAATTGAGTCGTGAAAAATGTCGCTAAAAATCACACAATAATGTCCAAAGTTTACGATATTGTGCCGTTCAGGGCCGCTTCAGTAATATTTATTTATTTAAACTCCTATTACATATAAGACTAAAATGACACATCATCATAATCTTTTCTTAAATTATTCAAATATTGAAATATCGATGGGTTGGTATATTTATGATACGCACTGTACCTGTTCAAAGAAACTGACTTCTGTAAAATATTTAAGACGTCGCCAATATCCCGTGGGGCAAACCTTGAACTTACCCACTCAACGTTTTCATTCACCGAAAAAAATTAATCCGTCTAACGATCAGCCAAATGGTCATCGACGAAGAAGAAAAACCAAAGTAGCTCTGCGAAACGAATTAACCTATCGCTCACACTACCAGCAAATAATTATAATTGGAGAGGTTCTTCCAATGAAAATGAGTCCAAACACGATGCTTATAAATCGGACACAACATAAATCATTGATAGTAATCAGTTTTAAAAGCACCCTCAATCTTTATTGGACGCTAGCGCTTTGCATATAACATGCCGCTGTGCCGGACTTTTATTCCATGTTTCACTAAGATTACATCATATGAAAACACTTTATATTTCAAAAGATCATTCGTTTTCACATCATATTTTAAATGTTCATTTATGTTTTCAGTGTAAGATATGTTTTAAAACAATTAGCACGTTTCAAATTGTTCAGTCTTGGCATCTCCCATGTGATATACGACTGATACGGTAAAATTGTGATGTTGCGTCGGAGGTGATATACGACCGTTAAGGATTAAAAATTGTCGTACGTCTTACTTTCGCTATTTGAGACATTTACATTGATTACTGGTAAAACTAGACCGATTAACGTCGTGTTTAGACTAATTTTCAGCAAGAGAGTCTCACCAGTCCATTGGTATGATGTTCATGAAGATGGAATGAAAATTAGCGAAATTGAAATTTTTGACATTGGACGCAGGTAGTATCCCTTTCCAGTGCCTGGTCTTGACCGGTCCTTGCTTTTTATCCATTCTCTTTCCTCGTCAAACTATTTGAAACTCTTAGAACCAAGACTTCTTGGAACCAAACCACTACCCTATTCGCGACGATTTAAACGAGCGGACCCGATTTTTTTTCAAGAGAGAAAAAAGAAAATCGGGAAGCACGGGAGAAGACGATACGAACGCGAGAAAAGGGTTTGTCTCGCATAGCTCAGGACAGACAACTATACCGTCTGGCATGAGCGTAAGCACGGAGGAAGCAGGGCTCCCAGCCAGGAATCGATAACACATGACGGCATATAGGCACATACTGGACTGACCACAGAATGCCATCCGCGCGCCTCCCATCGCCCCTGCGTCCCAACGTCACTGCTCGTCCTCACCCCTCTGCCTGGCTGGATCCCCACGACACGCACGGAAATGCACGCTCGTGCACGGATAGGCACGCCGCGCCACCCCCATCCATCCCAACCCTTCACCGTTACCTCCACTCTTCCTTCAGGCCAGCAGCAGGCCTCCACCTCTACCTCTGCCTCCTCCGGTTCCTCCCCATCCCTTGGTGCCACCCGTTCCGACCGTTCTATTACAGGGACAGGCATTGCGGCTAATGCCGTTCAGCCGTAAATTACGTGAAAGCGATAGACGGTAACCTAGGTGGCACCGCACCTGTACGATTTTTAGTCTCACCCTGCAGCGGTCCGCGCAACCCACGCGTTGCCTCTCTGACCCGCGACCACAGACGTATACACGCGCCGTCGGTTGCTAGCTTCCAAGCCATTCCTGCCTGTAACCAGGATACCGGTGCCCTTTCCAAAAGTATGGAGCTGTACAGCTAGCAAAACACGACAGAAACGCGCCCTCCACACGCTCCGTCTTTCGGCCAGCCGACGTGAATGGAGAAATGCGAGTCGAATGCGGCCAGGGTAAATCGGTGCACGGTGATACTGCTTTCGGAATTCGTTGCAAAATCTATGTTACTTTTATGAACGATACTTGGGGATGAACCCCTTGCATTATGATTTTCTTATTCGTTACCTGTCCACTGTTCTAGTACTACTTGATGAGGTACTATGGCAATTTTCAGTCATAGAAATCATTAGAATTGATACTGAAGTTAAAATTAATATCTGTGTCGCGAGTATGACAGGTTGTTACAAGACAACTGGTGAAAGAATGCTTTATTTTGTTTTTATATGTTTGAAAAATGTCGAGCTTTCAAGCTATTGTAATGTTACGAAAGTTGGAAGTTGTACATTCTCGTATCTGCAATTTGTAAGTTTTATTTGGCTTTTTACCTGTCACTGTACTATTCGAGAGTCATCGCGCAATTTATTTGTAGCAATTATTCATTTTTATTTCGCTCATCGAAACGAAGGCTTACAGTGAACCGTAAAGGTTACAGACGACTAAGATATATTCTGAAGGTTTTGAATCAATATCTAACGAATGAATAAAATTATGCCGGTAAGCAAAACAAGGGGATTATCGCGATATTTAGGTAAGTAAAATTATAGCTAAAACAGCGAATCTGTAGATAAGAAATTTTGAAATGTTGATGATATTCTGCGATTTATATCGCTGAAAAATATAATACTTCGATTTCTGGCTTTCACAGTTATCAAACATCCAAATTCATTTCAATGAAAATACTAAACGAGGAGTGATGAACCGATCATGTATAGATAAAACTACACTTCTAGTCGAGAAGGAGATAGAGTAAGTGTGCCGAATATGAGGTATGTAGAGGAGAAGGTCTAAATATGGGCTAGTTGAAGTATTGAATATGTTAAGTGCTTGACCCTATTGAAAATAGCATGAAACTACGAGTTATGAACAAAATAAGTGTTGTAGAGGAGATAGTGACCTGCGTTTATTTTGTTTACGTGTTCTGTTGCAAAACGTGTCATTTCTCTTATTTCTCTTATTTTCCAGGTAAGCTCGTTTCAGAGTACTGCTGACATTGTAAGTTTCTTTTTAGTATGTTTTGCAATGAATACCATCGCGTAGTAATGAATACCATAGCTCTAAGCATTCTTGACCAAATGATCTAAATATGGGCTACAAAACTGTAATACAATAGTAGCTTTATAATATGGGCTGATACGGACTAGCCAATATTAGAATTCGGTGACTATGAGAATTGTAATAAGAAAAATACCGAAACATTAAAAAGGAAGATATATAAAATCTTGAAAAAGATATATACGTTTGTGACTATTGTAAATAGCATTTAAGTTTAAGTTTACATTTTTATATGTAGATAAACTTTACACTTCAACCTAATATTTCAACCTGAAAATATGCAGTTTTTACTTTTCATTTCGATTATTTTACGAGCGGCCGGTATTTAAAACACCTTTCTAAAGATTTCCCCTTTTATTTTAAATGTACATTTTGCAACATACATTGCTTTTGTTCAGCTTATTTTGATTTCGTATCATATAGTAAACATGTTATCGATATATATTCAAGTGTTACATCTTAAAACTCATTCACAGGTTTGAGAATAAATCCTGAAATAAAAGTGGTAGCCCATATTTAGACCTTCTCCTCTATCTAATATGAGACCCCGCAGTATTTCCGTAAGGAAGTGCTGAAATGTTGTAGCAGTCTTCAGAAGTACTAGAACACATAGTAACACCGCCTGTATGAAATTGGCATTCTCATGAAAACCAATGTTTCAAAACGACGCCGTTGAGTTTGTTTTTATCTTTTCTAGCTTTTACAATGGTACACATTGAAACTCTACACACCGTTAAAGGTAAGTTATTTAATCAATTTCAGCATTAACTTAGAATCTTAATATTATCAACTAATTCTTTTACCGTATAAATGAAACATTAATAAGCTGTTTTCAGGTTAATTTGACCCTTTCTTTCGAACCCAGGGTGTTCCAAATATGAAAGCCTATACGGTTTCTAATATGAGATACTTCTGCTAGGGATCTCATAGTAAGAAGTTTCGTAGTATTTCGTGGTTACAATTTAAATATTAGTATTAAGGGGATTAACTTATTCGTAATTTGAAAAGATTTTAAGTGTACTTTTTAAGTGACGCTACCAACAAACCGGAAGAAGTGGAGTAGGGTGCTTATGATTCTTGCAGTAAAAGCTGTCCGCAAAGGAGATATGGGATACAAAAAAGCAGCCCAGCAGTATCAGGTACCAAAATAAACGCTAGAACTAGAATTGGAACAATGCTTAGTTAAATATTGTTTAGAGATGAATAACCGATTTTATAGCCTCAGACGAACCGACGTTAAACGAATGGCATTTCAACTTGCAATAAGAAATGGTATTGAACATCCTTTTGACACAAACAACTGTCTATTGGAACTCCTCAAGGGATTCCTTTTGCCTGCGTAAAAGGTTTTACCAGAGAAAATGTTGATAAATTTTTCGATCTCTATGCAGAAGCTTTTTATCAGGTTGAAAGTAAAGCAAACCGTATGTACAGTATTGATGAAATAGGATTGACTGCTGTTCAACACAAAGTTACTAAAGTTACTTCTGCAAAAGGGGGAAAAAAGGTTAGGGAAATTACATCGAACGATCGAGGTCAGTTAATAACAACTGTAGCACATAGGAATGCTGCTGAATCATTTGTGCCACCTTTGATGCTTTGGCCTAAAAAAGAAAATATGAAAGGAAATCTAACGTATGGAACACCATTTGGTAGTTCCTAACATTTTCTGTTTGATCACTTTCTTCGCTATACAAAACCATTAGAAGATGATCCGGTTCTACTTGTTCTCGATCAAAAAACATTGATATATACATCGTTAATAAGTCCTGTGATAATCGTGTAATTATTCTTTGTCTTCCGCCTGATAGCTCGCACAAAATACAGTCGTTACATGTCTTCTTCGTGAAATCATTAAAAAGTTATTATTCAACAGAAATTGAGAATTGGCTTCATAACCATCCCCTCCGAGTTATGATTCGTTTAATTGTCAGAAAATTTTTTTGAAACGCCTACAGTAAAACAGCGACGTGGTAGATATCCGTAACAGACTTCCACATGACTGGGCTTGGGCCATTCAACGGAAATATTCTTATGGAGCACGAATTTTCAATTCATACAAACCTACAAAACCAACATAATGCAGATATCACTGACGCAAAATCAATTGAGACTATTGCAGTAGCGTATACCTACTTCAAACACCGGTACAGTTTCATAAAGAGATATTGCTCCTCTCCCACAGATTAACGAAAATGTTGTTGAACCAAGCAACGGAAAAAGAGGAGAAGCATAATAGCAAACAGGAAAAAAGCCTAACAGGGTATGCCAAGTTCAAAGGAAATTATTCGAAACAAAAAAAAAAGGAAGCTAGATCCATCAAATGCAAAACGCCTTATGAAGATTCAAAAGAGTAGGTAATTACTGACAAGGAAGAAGAGCTCATTTGTGATAGCTCAGAATCACAATTTGATGACAACGTCGCAGAGTGTTTGTTTTGTTTCTATCTTTACTCTAACGATCACGGTGGTGAACAATGGATTCAATGCACCAAATGCGAATTTTCTTTATCTTTTTAATAAATAATGTTTTGTATCATGTTAATATTCTTACTTATGTAGAAATAAATTTCGAGCGTAAGAGAGAAGACTTTTAAATTTGTCCCTTTCTATTCTCCGCTATTAAGTGAAACGTAAATGGGGACTCATACTCGGTACTCTTACTCTGCACCACCTACAATCAACGAGTGTACACTGTCGTTATCGTTGTATAACAAAATTCCGTGGTATTAGCTCGTAACCATGAGAATCCCGATGATAGACCACGCAAGTCGAATCACTTTCTTTTCACTTGCGTCCTTTCTACAGATCTTCCGAGACTATGAAAAAGAGACGTGAAAACGATAGAAGCGTATCTACTCGACAATGTTTGTATATATGTGAAAACTGCGCCTCTCGAGGGACCAAGAAAGAGAGAGAGAGAGAGAGACCGGGGGAGGGGAGAGAGAAGAAAAAAAAAGGAGCACTAAAGGGAGAGGAGAAGAGCAGGTAAGAGATACGCCAAAGAGAGAGAAGAGCTCTTGATCTTTCAAGGCAATTAAATGAATTTCCACTCGGCTGGAATGGCAAACGTTTAGAGACGGTTCGTACGTAAGATATTCCAGTGAGCACTCCGAGATATCAGAGAGGTAATATCGGGAAGGAGAAGAGGCGTAGTTTGTGGGCTAGAAGTAATACACGAGAACCTGCCAGTCTGCCTGCTTGCTCGCCTGTCTGTCTCTCCCGCCTGGTTGGTTGGTCGGCCGGTATAGAAGCCCGTCTGTCTGTCTGCTGCATGTCGCCGACTCGAATCGATTTCGAAACTAACAATGCACGGCTATAAGTGAACACCCCCACCCCCTCACGCTCTCTCTCTCTCTTTCTCTGTCCCTCGCTCGCTCGTTCACCATGCGTTGATCGCTCTCCTTAACATAGATCATGCGACTTTACGATTCTCCTATTCTCTGTCCACCCCTAAAAACGCGTTAACGCGACGACTCCGAAGAATTCTGAGCATGCTTGAAAAGAATCAACGACCAACGGGGAAAAAGAGACCGCGATAAATATAAATCCTCCGTCTACACCCCTCCCTTTCTCTGATGGGTTGCAGCAGCGCACAGTATCCACTGACAGTGCCAACGAATGAATCGAATGAATTTGTGCCACGCCGGGATTCGCGTGCCTTACACGAAAAGAAGGTCAGGCACTTCGACGATGCGTCGGCCTTTGCCCTCTGCCGAAAGACAGGGCTAAGAATCCCTCACCCCTTGGCCTGCTCGACGCAGTGACAAGTGTCTTCGTCGTTGGCCAATTGTGCCTCGAGTGCTTTTCTTTTCGCCAGGAAATTCGACACGGTAATCGTACTTGGTGCTGCAGGGTCACCTGTTTCGTTCACGGAAGCGTATGATATGCAGCAAAAGAGAACTTGAACCGTCGGATCGTGAAATGAAACTTACACTTACTGATTATTCATAGCAAATGTAACAGTGAGCAGTTTTTTGTTTGTTTAATGATCAAATAAAACAAATAAATCATAGAGTTAGGAATCATTTAACCAACCAATATTCTAAAAACTGTATATTGTAAATCTGTAAGATCTCTGAAAATCACCAAAGGTTTAATAGAAATAATCGTAGCTTATTAACTCTAGGATATGTACTTATACATGTATTAATAAACTATAAGGAAAATTAATCAATATCTACCTACGTATCCATACTATCATTTACACGTTTATAAATACACAATACGAACATGATGTGTGAGTGATTTAATCTGCATGAATCATTAATGTATATATTCTAATACAATTTATTTATTAACTTACAAACAGTTATTAATCGATAATTTATATCTATTAATAAACAATCTCTATATATTGTATGAGACTGAATATACGTACATTGTATCGCCTGAAGATTAGTTAACGTATGAGATTTATAAGGAAAATACACATAAGTTGCCTCACCACCAATTTTGTTTAATAAATTATCGAATTAGGAATTGTCAATTGCTTTATTTTTCTGATAACTAAGAAATGAGTCTGCAACTTGGTAGACTCACGAAATATGGCTATCCTTCGTCATGTATAGAACCCTATGTATTCGAAACAACGCATACAACAATGGCAAATCTCACTTTTGAAAATCCGATCAGTCGATCAGGTCGAGCCAAATACATATGTATATGTATACATACTGCGTTTGCTTTTCCACTCGAACGTTATATGTATACCCACCCAAGCCATCAACAGATATATACATATTATACTTCCTCCCTATGTCCACTACACCGAAGTTCCTAGCATCTGCTTTGCTAACAATCGACAAGAGCTAATAGGTACTTTACTTGATTTCATCTCCAGAAAACATAATACAAGATGATTTTACACTGTAACAAGTTGCATTTGTGATACAGATCATGATTTTGCTACGACTGATAGAAATTATATTTAGAAGCAGTACCTACCCGCCAAGGTACATAACAATTTATACTTTGCAACAGAAACTGTAAAGAAGTGAAGATGTACTTACACTTCAAGTGGCTCTGAATGCCAGACTTCTGGTTCTTTTATTTCCTTAGACACTTGAAGCATGTTTACCTTAACTCTCTATAAACGAGTCTTAGTTTCCTTGAAAAGAATATGACAAATAACAGTTTATCATAAATCTTCATTCTAATATGAATAATAGTAACTAAGAAGTATTAGAAATAGGACGTTTAGTGTTAATAACATGAAACGATAATACTGTAATAAAATCGCACAATGATAATAAAAGTTGTGTGGCATTATCTAATCTAACCTAATTAATTTCCTGATTACAGTATATTCTCTCTGATAAATATAATGATTTCATTTCTATTTCCAGTATATTTATAATTTATAAAGTCCACGATTACTTGACAAAATTACATTTATACAGTGTTATGCTGATTTTAAATAGACACAGATGTACCTACTTAAATATGTACTTCCATCCATGCATAAATTTCTGTTGTAGTTACAAAATGAAGAAAATTAATTTGTACACTTTTTCGAAAATTGTAATAAAAACTTGTATCGATAACGGGCAAAACTGTAATGTTTCAGAAATTAACAGTTAACACTAACAAGGGAACTTCGGTAACTCGAAATGTCCGATTTTTTTTAAACTTTGTGGATTTGCAGGGGACCTCGATAGAAGTATCGGGCAATTTTTTTTTGGCCCAATTTCGGTTCTTCGGGGTGAAAACAGCCCTTGAATGAAGATAAGTGTACCCTATTTCCCTGTATATCTTTAAAACTATAGTAATTATAAAAAATGTTTATAATAACAATTAAATGGCTTTTTATGCTTTATAAGACTGTGCTATTAAATTAATGAAAATTCTTTTCTTCGATAAAAAATCTTCCACTACCGTTGTTGTGAAAAATTTTTAATTTTCTATCATATCGAAAAATATGTCAAATAAATAGCAAAGTACCAAAAAAAAGATAAAAAATAAAAATATCAAAGATTCGCTCACATACTTGGTACCTGATAACGCATCGTTCCAAGTGCGACGATGACAGCACACAAAGCACGTATCAATTAAAATTACTTAAATAACACATTATTCGATAAGACTAGCATATTTATCTGCATTTATTTGACATATTTTTCAATATGATAGAAAATTAAAAATTTTTCACAACAACGGTAGTGGAAGATTTCTTATTAATGTAATAGCACAGTCTTATAAGGCATAAAAAGCCATTTAATTGTTATTCTAAACATTTTTTTATATCTACTATAGTTTTAAAGATATACAGGGAAACAGGGTACACTTATCTTCATTCAAGGGCTGTTTTCACCCCGAAAAACCGAAATTGGGCCGAAAAAAAAAATTGCCCGATACTTTTCTCGAGGTCCCCTACAAACCCGCAAAGTTTAAAAAAAATCGGACATTTCGGGTTACCGAAGTTCCCTTGTAAGACGAATTTAAAAATGAATATACTTGCGTCTAGCAATACTCGAAAAGTGAACACGTGTAACCGTGACAAGAGAAAAGGGAAAATGATAAAACAGGGCGTTAATAACCGAAAGCCAAAGGTTTAAGAATATCAAGAAAGTACAGTACTGGTACCGAGATGCAGTCACGATAAACGAAAGGTTTTGTTCCGTGGGACGATTCCGCTCACGAGCACGTCGTTTCGTATTTTAGTCTCGCGTTAACGGACACGACAGGTGCAGGAGGGGACGATAGACGAAGACAGAGAAAGAGAGAAGGCAGCACGACGACGACGCCGACGCCGACGCCGATAGTGGTGGCGGCAGTGGTAGCAGCTGTTAACTATGTTTTTCGTGTCTGCTACCGTGAAACGTGTCCTCCCTCCACCGCCCTTTCGCTCTCCTGCTCGAGTCCACCAATGCGATTTTCTGATCCCGTCACGGAAATACGACGCTGTCGTCGCCCGGTGAATCCCGCAAGAATCTAAAGTTACTGTACACGCTCGGACCAACCCGGCGAAATAATCTTCCAAAACAAAAGCGCAAACCCTCGTGAGCCAATCGCAACGCGATACAATCCGGAAACGCAATTTTTGGGCCCCTGCCAGTTTTTCGCAAGACCCGCGTTCAGATCGTCCTCACTACTGGCGATCAACGATGTTTCTTGTAGGTGCATACAGCGATACCGGGAGAAAATGAACGAGTTTTGTTCTAGGGAGATGTTTGAAGATTGGAACAGAATATACTGTTGTCCCATAAAGTAAAAGAGCTGGCAGGGTTCATGAAATTGAATTTACATTTGGTGTTTAACAGTTGGCGTGTTGATCGGTAGAAATAGCTTCTACAATGAATAGTACTCTTAATAACTCTTAAAGAATAAACAGAATAGTACTCGAATAACTCTTAAAGAATAAATAAAGAGGACAGAACTTTCTGTACTCCGAAAATTTAATAATGTAGACTAGTAAGCTCGAGATACTTTTGTGCTGAAACTTCTGAACATCGAAGTCTTAATCTTTCGACAAGTGTTTGTAGGTAAGTACTCATAATTGAAATTTTATTCGATTATTTCATTAACTCAGTTTTTTTTTAATTGAATTCTATTCAATTTCCCGCGTTACGTTATACGCTACATGTGTCACCGTGACAGCGTTTGTGAACTTGTTATGCAGATTAGGCATGTCGCTATAGTGACGTTGTTCAGAGGGCAGAGCGTTAAATTGGAACGGTAATTAATGCTCAATTATTGCAATAAAGTGATTCTTAAATTCTGTATAATTTTTATTCTTACATTAGGCCAATTAAGAACTTTTCTTCGTATTGAAAAACATTTCAGCACGTACTGTGTGTGTTCTATTAGGATATTTATTCAGGCAAGTTTAAACCCTGTCGCAGAACAATATAGCAATTACCAAAAGCTCGACTGCAATAACCCAGAACATACCCTAACGAGAAAAACTAGCTCACTATGAAGCTTATCAATCTCCCGAGCAAACACACAGGAACAAGATCTCATAATCTTTCAGCGTCTGAAAACACGACTGGAGTCGCATATAGCAGTCAGCGACTGAATTGTCTCTCGTGGCGACGAATTATTCACGTAGATGGCAGCCACCTGAAACATTACGCCAGAAGATAACCGGAGCACAGCTGAATCGATTAATGCACTCTTTGTGTACACTTAACGCTGTTACGTCATCGGGTATCAATCTTACGTCTTGCCGATAATAAATTACAAACCGCGCGAGTCTCGTTTCTCCACCTCTAGCCTAATCAAATCGCTAGCCACGAAAACGAGACGAGTTCACAGATCAGCAAACGCGTCGTTTCCACTTCGTATGCTCGGCCGTGAGTTATCAGCGTGGGAACGAGGCTTTATCGCGCCGCGCACTGGACGCATTGGCGAATTGGAAACCGGTCAAACAAACAAAAAGGCATCCACTCTTCTTCACTGAGGGTGGGTGGATGGTACTGTGCGTACTTGTGTGTCGGACACACACAGAGACACAGTGGTACGAGTGACAAAGGAAGAAAGAAAGTCCAATCGTCGGCAGGGCGTGACGGACCGATAAAACAGGCACGCTGGCAGGAGTTTTCGACGAGGAAACCCGCGACATCTGCGACCGAGAAATGGTTGGCACCCGATGTCGTTCCCCGGGACCGTAAAACGCTTGACAGTCAAATTAATTGAAAGTTTTAAGGTAATTGGAATCGATAACGCCGAGGTGAATAAGAGCTATCGGCCGCTGGAATGCCGGTGGGACGGATCAAGGGTTCGCCGTGTCTCCGGAGAGAGGGCGGAAATAGCCCCGGGAGACAAAGACGATCGAGAAACGACACCCAGATCGACGGAACATCGGCGCTCTAACTCGGTCATATCCCGCCTTAAATACAGGCCCCCTCCATCTAACCGCGTCCGATATTTATATTCTGACGAAACAGAGTGGAGAACGACGACAATTAAGCCCGGAGGTCTACTTTAATATCCTGCTCTCATCCAATTGGCCTAATTGGAATCGAACGTACGAATTTCACGGCGACGCGGCCTGGCAGATCGTAATGTCCCTTTATATAGATGTATATCCACGTGTACAACCGTAGGACACTGTTTTACAACCGTTTAGAGCCGCCTTAGAATCCTCCCTGTGTGCCTGCTCTAATTATCTATCTGACAAGGACAAAAAGAACTAGTATTAATTACAAATTCGATTGAAAGTTTATATCGTGGAAGAATCCGTGTATACAATTCGTACGACCACATGAATTACAACGCGCATGGGGATAATCCCCCCCTCTCGTGGACGGGATCGTTTCTTACGCGTCATGAACCCTCTTAGCGATTCCCCCGATAGCACGCGAAAGAATAGTCCCGATTTTCTTCCTTCCAGCAAATTAATCTAACTTTTACCGTACGATACTCTCGAACATTAAACGCGGATGGTAGATGTACGAAACGGCAATAGCCCGGTTCCCCCTTTTATCCTCGCCTCGAAAAATGAGCCTTTATTTCATCGGTGGAGCGTAAGGAGAGCCGCACTTCTACCACCTAAACGGCGCAAAGAAACGGGACGGCGGCAGACTCTATAGAGAGAAGACGGGATGGTTTCCCACACAGTCGGCCAAAATCCCCGTCTATATACCTAATGCAATGGTTTATTGCTAATATTTCTTCCAAGTAATATTGGTTCGCGCCTCTCTAGCTACAAGTTCCTCTTATATTTCGTGGAGGGCCCTAAGAAACCCTTCGTTCGTCTTCCATTACCATTCGTGCCGATGTATTCGCGGCTTACACGGTCCACCAGGTGGATTGAAGACAATTAAATGCTTATATAACGAGAATACAACGTCGTATCTGTAATTTTTACAAGATTTACATTGATATTACCTACCACTATGTATTTCTACGTTTCCACTTTGCAGGTTCGAAAAACTTGAGCTTTTGATTTTTGTACCTTTGAAATGTTGGAGCATTGAAAACATGTTACAAATGTATCATGCACAAACGTTGACCATACTTCTCTCCATGTTCTCCACCACTTTTAGTAAATATTCGAAATGTTCTTTCATCGCGGCCTGTCAAAGCTAGAAAAATTGTGCAAAGTTTCGAATATCGTATTTCTAATTAACACCAGCTTGTTAAATATTTATTTCTGAACCGGATGATGATAACAGGCAGCGAGTTTTCCATTAAGCAGTTAAAATATCGGTAAATACAAGTACAAAATGCCAATATTATAATCTTATTGACTTTTTTTTAGAGTTGATTGCAACGAAAGAAATCCAAAGACTATGGAAAAGAGAAAATTAAGTATTTCGGTGGAACTACAAAAGGAGGTCAAAAACTTACATTAAAATGTGCGAATGAAGAAAAATAATGACAGGGCTGAATTTTTGACACTTTGATGTTCAAAAAAATACAAAAGGTCACTCTATAAAAAAAAAAATAACTCGAAATTAGTGAATAAGGTTTTGGAGACCTACTTTCCAAGAAAATTTTCAAAACCATTATATATGCATAACTGTTGTGATATTATTTTATTTTATTTGACTACTTTTTATCCATATTAGGATTATCCATATTTATAAGCATTAAAGTGATGTACTTTAAATAATAAAGCAGATTTTCCTAACTTTGTTTCATTAGCTATATTATAAATATTTCTATAATGTCCACCGCATATCTTGTACAGACATTTTCTCAAAGGATTAAAGCATTCGTTTTAGTTTCCTAATTTTTTGACTTAATTAAGAACTTTTCAATATCGCCATCGATGCCAATAATATGAATAATAATAAACAATAAATAAAAATTGTTTTTTCCAGAGAATCATCCCCTTTCTGATGGCAACACTACCACTGACAAGAGAATTTCAGTAACCCGACATTCCGATTTCTTTTAAACTTAGCAGTAAGGGACCTTAATAAAAGTATCAGGCAATTTTTTTCTGCTAGTTTTTTCAGAATGAAAACACCTCTTAAAGGTTAATGTGTGTTCTATTTTCCTGTAGGTATACCTTCAAACTATAAGTAGTAAATATAAAAAAAATTGTTAGTATGAAAATTAAATGGCTTTTATGTTCTATAAAACTGCAATGAAATTGTTAACAATTTGTCGCGTAAGTAAAAAACCATTCTCCACCAGCTTTATTTTAAAAAATTTTCATCTTGTTCAAAAATATGCGTTAAATTTTCATTTTAACAATTTCTTTATATCTACTACAGTTTTCGAGGCGTACAGAAAAATAGGGAAACACCTAAACTTTAAGGGGTATTTTCACTCTGAGGAACCAAAAAATAAGAAAAAAAAGTTGAGATCCCCTACAAACCTGCAAAGTTTTAAAACAATTCGAATTTTCGGAGTACCGAAGTTCTCTTATCAGAGAACTGAATGGAAAATACCTTTCTTTAGCCAATCTAACTTTTACCATTGATACAGACTATCACTGCTCATTAACACGTTCCGTGCCAGACCGATTTTCGGTCGACTTTCCGTTCACGCCGCGTGGGTCGTATGCGTCCCACATTGTCGAGACTAACAGTTTTGCTCTTCGCCCTATATGTCTTCCAATATTTATAAAATTGCAAAAATCATTGTTATCGAGACAAAGGTAACGCTTAAGATATGCTATAGAGCAAAGGAAAAATGTTTGTTTTAACAAATTATCGCCGTAGTTTAAGTTAGCGGAAGGAAAAGGCCGAACGGAAAGGCCAGAGTGGGGCGTATGCGACCCACGCGGCACGGAACGTGTTAAATAATCAACGTAGCACAGAACGTGCCAAGGCATTCTCAAAATCCGATCGATCGTCAGCATCTAGTATGTGAAAAAGAATAGTAGCGCAACGAGCTGTTGCGTGTACCGGTAATCAGGTACAAACGTGTACACAGTGCACAAGCACGGAGCCAGATTAAACGCGCGCCCGTACAAACGTGCTGTTCTATTCGGTCGAAACGATTCAACGTAACGAGTGCCACTATTGAGTAAGAACGTGCGAGCAGCAAACGAGGCAAAGAGATGACCGAGCATCGACGGACAACGGCGGCCTTTCAGCCGGGTCTCCACCGACATTAATAGCTTCCAGAATTAAACGACAGAGTCGGCAACGTGGCTCGACTCACGTACCGACATATACATCATTGTCGACGTTGACGTACACCGTCGTCGTACGCAGCATGCCGCTCTCTATCGTCGCGGCCACCGACAGCAAGAATAATCTAACCGTTTAATCATAGAACTTAATTTCGCAAACCGAAAGAGAGAGAGGAAGAGAGAGAATGAAGCTAAGTCGGGAAAAATTGAGCCAGGTCGTTCTTTCGCGTGTGTCCCTGTTCTTTCGTGCAAGTCTCAACATTTGCGCACGGCGCAAGTCCCTCATTTTACGCAATATGTTACTTCGACGCTGTCGATGAAAATTTTGGAATCACTCATCCAGTCGATTGAAACGACGAAAACAAATCAACTTGCGAAATTTTCATACTGAGAAGAGAAACATGTCCTGCTGGAATGCTAAACGAAGCTACAAACGGATTCCGTTAAATACTTTGGTGTTTATTCAGTGGAAAAATTCACGTAGAAAGAACATGCCTGACAAAAGAAGGAACAGCTTGGAACTGGTGTAAGGAATGGCCACTATCATTCAAATCCAAACTTTCCGTTAACCTACTATGAACTTGTGGCATTAAAGTGCGAGGGTCCTCGCTTTTCCCGAATATTAAAATTTTAGAATGACCGGTTAAACAATTTTGAATAATAATACTACATTAAGAAAAAATTACCAAATATGTATCACAAATAAAAAAGGAAATATGTAAAGTATTCCAATAGATTACTATGTCAGCCACACTTTTGGAAGAATCCTTGGGTACTCGTAGGCCCAAACGCTTGAAACCCTTAGGCAACAGAAATAGATTTGAAGACTATCATGATGTTACTTTATATTGTTAAGCAAATAAGATACAAGCCAATGGACAACGTATCTGTAATTTATTATTATATACGTCGAAATTAAGACGTTCGCTTCTTTTTAATTTTAACAGATAACAAATAACCGAGGATTACATAAAAAAAAACTTGCCTAATTTTAACTGTACGGAATATCGTAACAATTCTTCTGTCGATTTTAAATTAATATTGCAATATTTTAGGCTGTCTTGCAATGTACAGTGATTCTGAACTTTTGGTTAGCACATGCTCCAACTTGACGAAGCAATTACCGATCCGATAGTTGGTTAAATTTATTACGGAGTTGCGCGAAATATTCGCTCAGAGATAATTCTGTAATGCTTGTACATATGAATCGAGTTACTGTTTGTTTGTAACATTTCTCCTTACGACGGAATAACGAGCAACATGTTTCTTAGGATAGGTAATAATGTCAATTTTTCTCGTACAAAGAAATATACCACTGAGAGAATAAATTTTCTGCGAAAATTCCAATCCTGTATTTTAACAACGTAAGGTGATAACAATCTCCAAAAAAAAAAGATCATATAAACTTCTCCTTGATATTTCTCAACTGAGAAACCGTTAAACTTGAAGGTATAATCGGTAACAACAAATCTTGAAAACCTTGAAACGCCTTCCAGAGGAAATAACATTTGATCGTGGTTGTTCGACGCGCCCAGAATGTTTCCTCCCGTTTTATCTAATCGCAGAAACGCGTACACGCGCGTCGTCGTACAGTAAAGTTTCCGTAAACTTTGTGTCAGACTATTAACAAGAGGATTTCCAATTTTTACCCAACGTTCCTCCCTCTCAAGATCGGTTCTGACTCGTCGGATTTATCGAGCGTTTCTTCAATCCGTCCCGATGACGCGTTGAGTAATTGTCGCTATTAATAACTGCAAAATTCAATTTTCAAATTCAATATCGCCGCGACGGAAGGCGAAATGTTCGGGCCGCGCCCTGCTCATATCTTTTTTCGTTCTTTCTCGTTTAATCGCGAGCTCCTCCGACGTGTAAACGCATGCGTGCTTGTTCTGAGAAAAATTTACACGGCGTCGGCTTTATTGCCTATTCGTTACGCGAAATTAGAAGTGCCCGGGATGAATTTCGACAGAAGGCCTCGAGGAGTTTAACGAGAAAAGTAAATTGCAGGACGAATCGATTACGCATGGTGTCCCAGAATTTTCCGGCCAAACTTCGTCAGCATGTTCTACGGGCAGGACTAGAAACATGCGTAACTGTAGGTCGTGGTCGAGGTTCCGTGAAAAAATCAAACGAGAAAGTATGAAATAAACGAACGATAAAAAATAAAAAATTTGTACAATAATGAGTTCACTTTTTTCCCGAAGCAAATTAGCTGGAATGATTTTCTATTTGAAAATGTAAGCCACACGTTGTGTCCGCTTGTCGCCGTTTCGTTCGAATTTCATACGACTGTTACAATTTTCTTAATAAACCTCGAAACGATTCCTATTTACACAACGTTCTTTTCGTATTTCCACTTGTCGAACATATTTCCCGAGATTGATCGAGAAATCCTGGAACAGCGTGTACAAATACTTCGCGAGTTCAACAGACGATAAGGTTCCATGCTGACGCGTAATAGATGATTATAGACACACAGATGACACAAATGAACATAGTATAAATATACATAGTAGTATAAATGCATGTGTACAAGATGAAAAAAGAGGATAATGCTCAGCAGCTACGAGAAGTAGCCGAAAGGTTCGATTATCCGGGATTGTATGAACTCGATTATACAATGGTTTGTTACCTTGATACTGTCGTAGCAAGCAGTGACCCGTCCATTCTGCACCTCGACGTTAGCTGGCGGATGAGCGAACTTGCACTCCGTGTCCGGCCTGGTACACTTGTTGCGCTGGAACTCCCTGCAAACCTCCAGTTGCAGCCACCGGGGATCCTTGCCGTTCAGTAGGTTATTCATGTTGACCATTGCCATACTTCCAGTCCTGGAAGACCAAGGGACTCCTTAGGCGGGCTAACGCAAAGTCTGGCTTTTCTGCCGACTTTAATTTCTCCTCTTCCTCTGGCTGGACGTGTGCTCCGCCAGTAGCCTTGCCTGTATGTTCACGTTCCACTCGCACCGTCTGATCTTGCCAAGGAACACAATTGTTTTGCTTTATTCAAACCGGCCCTCGACTCATTGGCACTTGCGGGAATTTCGTCGAACTGAGAGACAGACGCTCGTTATCTTTCACACTCTTACTCTTTCACCGACCCTTGTACGTCACAACGCTTCCGTTTTCAATCACTCCAGACCTTTCATTCATGCACACATACCACCGGTGTATTGTATATAACATAGGAAGCGTCCGCTTTCGCTCGCTTTGTTCTTCGTCAATGAGACGACTTCGATGGATCGAAGCGTTCAATTGTCGAATCGAGACGACTTTATACGGAGAGGCATTTGAACACGATCAAAATTAAAGTTGGCAAAAGTATACCGGCATACCAGAGTTTTAAGCGAACGTTTCACGTAAGAGAGGATCCGAGAAGATTCGCTTCAAGTTCATTCGTATTATTCACACGAACGCTCATCGAAATCCCGTAAGTGCCTCGAGTTGCGATACTATGATAAATGTGGTACCTTTCGCAAGTAGTGTTTCTTTGAGTAGAGTGCGATCTTATTGTTCCATGAACGCGTCCCTCGGCAAACAGCAAATGTCTTCCAAAGCTCGGATGATCTTCAATGTAGACGAATCACGTAAAACACGCGGAACCGGACGACGATACGAGCAAAGATTACTTATTCGAATCTTCAACCGCGAACGAAACCCGCCGTTAAAATCGTTCTTCTTCTTCTCCTTTCCTTTCTTATTATTTGCCTACTATTCGTTGTCGCGTATTATCGAACACCGTATGTAAAAGGCTCGCGATTGTCAGCGCCGGGTATACGAGCGATTCTAAACTATTTTTAGACCGTGATAATCACACACCGTTATCGGCTTGTTGCTCTTTATCAAACACAGTTGTTATCGATCGCAGCAGTTAGTCGTAACTGAGAGACAGTGCAGCAAGTGCTGTGTTTGCCTGTTAGCGGTTAGCGGAAGAGAGAAAGAGAGCTTGTTCCTTCCTTTCTTTTCTCGTGTCGTTGCGCTGCTGCCTGATTTGCTTTTTGCTTTTTCTTCAATTCCAGCTACAATTCGAAGGCGAGATGGTGGTTTCACCGCTGGACGATGCACGTAGATCAAGAGCAAGGTTACAGAGCTGCAGCAATTGCAATACGGGGGAAGAGGAACGCGAGTACTCTCCGCGCGCGCGCAGAAAAGAAGGCGAAGGAGAATTTCACCAAGAAAGAAAGTGACGTGGTATAAGGAGGCGGTACACACGCGTGCACGCGTATCGTGTGTGTGTATATATATATATATGTATATATCGACAGCGATTAGGCTCTGGAGTTGGTTTGTTTAGGCGATGCTGGCTTCTTTCACGGCCGACCTGCTTTTCTTCGAGTGACAAGGTAGCGTAAAGGTCGTCGATCCGCCTCGCTTGATTCTTTCGACCGATTCGACTTCCTTATCCTCCTTTTATCTTCGCACGATGCACTTCGGGGAGCTTTAGAAGGCGCGCTTAGTAACCAGAGCGTACTAGTTGGGCAAAGCTTGAAAGCTCTTCGAGAAGCTAAACGTCGACCACGGGTGTGCTCCCTAGGCGCGTTTATTTTTCTTTATCAATATGTAGGCTGGCTGTTGCTGCGTTGGAGTTTTGTTACGGAAAGGTATATGTAATACGTGTCTCAAAAAGCCGGTCGTAGTGTTCTTCAAGCCGGTTCTGTGTAGAAGTCTACTGGGCGAAGAGGAACGACTCCAAAAAGGTAGTAATGGTGGTAGTAGTAGTAATAGGCCGTAAGAAACACGGAGCTAGAATCGGATTTCTCGAATTTTTGGAAAAGGGTCACCCTAACCACGGTTGTGTAT
>NW_017100178.1:667439-674297 GCF_001263275.1 Habropoda laboriosa
TCCGGAATTATGGAAGGGAGCAGGTCTAGGAGCGAAACAGACGAAAGAAACGGACAAGTGGAAGCTGGTTCGAGAGTAAGCACGAGAGAAGGCAGTAGGCGACAAAGCGGGTAAAGAGGCAGGGCAAAGGTCCGGTTGTGTGTCGTCGGGTCGTGGATCGTGTAAGGGGCTCTCCAGGGTCAGGCCGTGAGTGGGTCGGACGAAAAGGGGCGGGAGAGAGGAAACGAGAAAATGGTAAAAGAGAAAGACAGAAAAAGGGGGTGGTGATGGTGTCGGTGGGGGAAGGGGGACTGCGAGTTAGCGAGTGACGTTGCGTTTCCGTTCCTCGGATTTACGTCATTTATTCGGCGCACTCCTGGTTCCTTCCGCGGTCGAACTCCGGATTCTGCTGTTCTGGAAACATACCAAAAGCGAAAACTCGCGTTACTGCGGATGCAAAGGCTTAAAATGCTTCTTGTTTCGGGGACTGCTTGTCGGTGTGGGAGGGGCGAGGACCAGACTCGATGAAAGGTTTTAGCTTTTCAGAAAGAGAAGCAGAGATAGAGAGACAGAATGAGAAAGAGTATCTGTATATATATATTTGCTGAATGTATATGCGCGCGTGTTTATGTGTGTGTGTATGTGTGTGTCACAGAGAGAGAAGGGGGTCTGGGCAAAATGTACATGGATGATCAAGCAGAGGCCGCGAACGGGCAAAGGTAAAGTAGAAAAAGCGCAGGACTACCAATGCAAGCACGCTTAATCGAGTAAGTGAAGGCGTTTTCATGGTGTCGAGGACGCGCGATCCTCAGCCAACCAACTACATGCGGCTCGAGTTATTAGCGAAATGAAAACGGACATTTTTTTCTAAGCCCGAGAACGAAAAAGAAACGTTGATTAGATTAGATAGCCGCGATACGAAGATTGTACAAGTTAAGAATGGCTCTCCATTTGCGCAAACCGCTTATGAACAATCTCGCGCACATGTCGACGGTTTCTAGATGACACGGTTTTTTTCCATTTGGCGGAAAGAATTGGTAAAACTCGCTCTTATCGAATCAACGGTAAATATATTCGGCGCTTAATCAAGGGAGAAACGCGCGACTTCACGTCGACTCGCGCAGCAATCTCGTTAGAATCAATAAACGAACCTTATCGCCTGAAACGCATAATATCTACTTGTTTATCATTCGGTTAACGTAATACCAACACGAGCAGCGTGTGAATTTCGTACAATACTCAAAAGGAAATAAGAAGCCTGGCGGTACTTGCTGACCGGAAGTACTGATCAATTAAAACAAATCTCATTCGAAATTTAACTTTGTAACGGATTCAATACCATGCCGACTCATAAGGCTCATAAAACAATCAAATTTGTAATTTCCTGAACGTAATTGATATCGTGGTAAGACAGTCTAAAATAATAAATACCAATATTAGTAATAATAATATTAAAATTGATAAACAATATTACGTTGTTCTTGAAATTGCAAACGCAAATAGATGTATGTTTTTTATTTGTTTCAACGTAGGTAAAAGGATGAATGTATTAGGTTCAATATTTAACGTAATCATGTTCTATTTTTTTTTATGCAAATGTACGAGAAATGTACCCCGCCACGAGAATATTAAAATCATATACACATTTCGGAGCAAACTTTATTTGCTATAAATGAATATTGGAATTTTTTCAATAGAGAAAGGTAAAAAATACGGAACAAAAGAAATGTACCGAACGAACAATGGAGCATTTTATTTTGAATTTACATGCAGAAAGTTGTGATTTCTAGTTCGTAGTATTTTGTTTATACGAAATGAAGTTTACGTGTAATTGCTTGCAGGATGCTCAAAATCTCAGAAATCTCTATATTCTTGTACCGCAAGATACTTTCAAGATCATTTCCCGACCTCTCCTAAGTATCAGATATTTATGTTTTCAAGTTTTTCGCATACACCTGGCAAATAAATATTGCTAACGAAAACCGCATGAATCTTATCAATATTATGTAAGTCTTACGCGGTAAGAAGTTGTGTCCGCGCGTATTCGACCGGAACACATAAGAAACTGTAGGTTCACGTCCAACATCCGTTTTGCACAGGATATTTCACTTAACTCGAACGTCTAAAATGTCTCTACCGATCTTGTTTACGAAAAAAAAATCAATAAAGAAAGTCATCTGATTTGCAGGCACAGATGTTATATCTTAGGAGATTTCAAGGTCATTGACATTTCCTTTAAATGAAACGGTACAGATATTTTTATTATCGCAACGATGTATCTCATCAAGAAAACGAATAACCTCTAGATGACCTTGAACAACAAAGAACATTTTCCAGTACAATTGGAAACTATAAAAACTGACAGTAACCATTTGGAAGATGAAAAATAAATGACACATGTAACTTTTATGCAGTTCCTTTCTTCAATATAAACGTGTTCTCTATTATTCAAGGTCATCTAAAAGTTGACCTATATATCATCTTGAAATCTTCCAAGACAGAACATTTGCCGCTGTAAATAAAACAACTTTCTCCGTTAGCTTTTTTTTTTTCGTATCATTGAAAGATATTCTAGACGTTAAAGCTAGAGGAAACACTCTCTGTAGGCGTAAGCGAGAGACAGTTAAGGTAAAGAAAAAGAAACGGCTGAAGAGGGTTGGCGTAGAGTAGCGTAGTACAATTTTCCGTTGCGCGAGTAAGCCGCTTACGAAAAGCGGGCCCGAGGCGCTCCACTCGTTTCTCATGGTACCCGGCAAGAATTATGGGGACGTATGCGTTGCGTTCAACGCGCTAGAAAACGCCTGGAAAAAAAAACGTTTTCGTCTGAACCGTTTGTTTTCGCGGAGATTTCCACGGCTGCCGTGGCGAAAATCACTGAAATACTCGACGCGTCTCACTTGACCAACGGGACAGAAATCGAACGCCAGTTTTCCCGCGGCTGGACGAGATTTCACGGGACTTATTCTTAACACTGAAGTTTCTCAAAGGGGCAACAGAAAGAAACAAAGATTGTTTTTTCAAGTCAACAATGGTGAAATAGTATGACTATTTCGATACTATTTATTGAATGGCAAATGATAATAATTATTCCGAATGTAATTACGAGCGACTCGAACGTTCTAATATATCTGTATAAAATATAAATTATGATGAAATTTGTTTAGCAAAACGATATGTCAAATTAACCCTCCGTAGGTAATGCTATTTTACTTCTGTATTTCTTCGAAACGAATTTTTATTTTTATTGAAAAAAGTTTTAAACATTTGACTAAACGAACAATTGTATAATGTAGTAAAGGCTATAATAAGTATCCCAGAATTTTTTCAGATTTTTTGAAAGCCTGAAACAGTAAAATAGTTGGACTTACACATAAACGACCAGGTTTGCCCACAGAGTGTGAAAAAGTATGTTTACCTACGGAGGGTTAAGTATGATTTTAACTCATTTTAAATATAAAATAAATTTATTGTGTTGTATCCTAACTAGATTTAATATGAATCATGTTTGTAGTTCATATCTTAATAGAAACTTTCCAGAAAACGCGAATATATCTACTGTTTGATATTCTAATGCATTTAAAACTGCTAGCCGCCCAGGTAGATCTTTAAGTAGATTTATAATTTTCCACTGCATCATTTATGACGTCCCAACGAGTATAACTTATGTAACTATAAATTTGTTTACCTGTAGATTACAATGATGAACTTTAACGTTTTCAAAGTATGAAGTTCGCGTAATTTTAAACGAAGGTCTAAATTCTCTGGATTCAAACGACGTAACGAACAAACGCGAACATTCCCTATTGTTTTTTATTGTTTAATTTTTACAATAATTGTCTGTTTCTTCCCGTAATCTGGTTAATGAAGAAATTCTTCGCGAGTGAATCACTTATTGAGGCAAACCGAAGTAAAGTGAATTTGTGGTGATAAAGGTAACATTATCCGCTCCAAACGTTTTTATCGAGATTTCCGTAATTGTTCAAATAATTAAAGAATAATCTTATCGCTTCAAAAGATACCTGAAACGCAGCTCGTACACAATACTATTTAATATTTACTCCAAGTTTTACAATCTCTTAACCGGCACATTTTTCTATCAGAGGCATTCATTAGCGGAATATTATTAAGTGGAAAAGTATGATTTATGCAATATCTCATCCCTACCTATAGCTCAATATGGTCTTCGATATAAATATAGCGATAGAAAAAAAATAATAACAAAAACCTTGATGAAATTCCAACGAATAAATAAATAATAAATTTACCTATTCAACGTTAAAGAAGAGGGAATTACATTTCCAAATGATTACTTAACTCGTCCCCGCCAGTTCGAAAGTTATTCGAAGAAATTATTTAAGAATTAGAATCTTCTGAAGTCGTTTCGATCAATCGGTTGTTTGTCAACCAAGAACATCAGAGTACTCGAAGAATAATTGATCGAATTCCCCGAAGCAATCGGTCAATTCAATTGGCGATCCTGAGACGTTAAAAGTTCACCAGGTGCTACGTCACGTCCTCCATCGATCGACAACTTCCGAACATAGGCTAGAACCTTTACAAAATCAGATACTCTGTCCGGAGAATACTATTTCCAGTCATGCAAGCAAACATCTTACAGAGTTCGTTTCACTCGATAATCGACTACTGCGTTGCACAGATTTCGCGGTGCTCAAAGCCGAAGTTAACAGATACAACCTCTCGTTTGGACGATCAACCGCAGAGATCGCTGAATGTAAAGTAGCCGATATTAAGATATAATAATCGAGCTTATGAATGACTATAACAAGCAAGATAAGACAGTCGGAGGAACATCGTGAAGGGGAATCGAGCGGAGTGGTATGCCGCGTGTCTTTCTCCCGTGACTGGTTTTTTCGCGTGCTCTCGAAAGACTTCGTTCGGCTCTTTCGGTCGAATCGATATACGTGCACGAATGCGGCTTCGAGCTCCGTCCACTTCTTTCACGTGACTACCGCAGAAAAAGAGGGACGACCGAATCAATATCTCGCACAGACTTTTCGTGATCGTCGACGTCGTCGTCGTCGGCGACGCCACCGCGTACTCATCCTACAATGGAAGGACGTTCTTTACGTTTACATCGAATTTCTATGACCTACTAAACATCTAATTGTCCCTTTGTACCCTACACTGCATAAGTTCGAAACCTTCCCTCCCTGAAACAAACCCAGAAGCACCTAAGTGGGGAACAAATTAAACGCCATGAGTATTATCTGGGATTCGTGTTAACAATTACCAGTATTATTTGTTTGAAATGATTGACCTTTGCGATCTAAAAGGCGGCGTAGCAATATCACAAATTTCTGGAAAAACCTCTTTATTTTAAGATCTCGTACAGGTGAGGATAATTGTAGAATGTTTTTTGTTAATTCTTTAGTCTTGGCATGCTTAGAAAAAGAATCGTAAGCTATGTGTGCTAACTGCATTAAGAGGATTAAATTTTCCATGAAATTCTTTCTTTAACATGAGATGTTTTCAAATTAAGCGACCACGTTGTACTAGTACCTTCTACGAGTAAAAATAAGACAAACATGTTGCGTAAACATATTTTAAAATGATTTCTTAAAAAAAATGTAACAAAGAAAAAAATAGTTTCAAAGTATGAACCCTTTGCACTCGAAGTTTTTTTTCATTCATATTACCAGCAACTCGAAGCAATTTCAGTGGAAAGATCATATTCACATATAAGTAAATGATATGCGCACTAAAAGAAAAGTCATTGTTGTATGTTATTGTTTTGTTAATTGATTATGGATACAAATGTTATAATATATAAAAAAACAAAAAATTATAAAATTATTACATTTTGTAATCGTCCAAGGTGTGATACCTCTCTAAGCAATCGCCAATATGTAATCTTGGCTTTTCTATACAGGTATCACAAAAATAATGTGTCTGCCGTCTTTCGCCCGGAATTTTTCTATTAGAACACACTACACAATCTGTTCATGAAATCGTAAGCTTAACACTTTTGAAAAATCATGATGAATTTTTTGCATTGGTTCGAAATGCATATCTGTACATTCCTTTCTTATAAATTTTGTAAAACTAGATCCACTGTTTAACCTTGTTCCAATTGCATTCGATATTGTATTTTTCATACAGAATACTATGAAAAGGTGGTCCAAAGCTTACCGGATAGATAGTTCTCGTTAAGATGGCAAGGGGATATCACAAATGGAACGAAATCAGGTTTAAAATGAGCAAATCTTAGAATATAGGCCACCAGACCGGGAATTTATTCATCGAACAGCCGTTTTAAATATTACGAATTAAAAGTTATTCAATCATAATGGTGCGTTGTAACCATACTTGACAATGATCCACAAATCAGCTCCATCAGAATCCTTGATATCGCAAATAACTTACTTCCTTCCATTCACGCCGCTTAACTTTACTTAACTTGTCGATCAAATTGTTAAAAAATCACCAAAAATCACAAAAAAAGATATCGACAAAGTTTACCCATCACCGAACCTGCGCACTTTATTCCGTTTAATTCGACAGTCATGATAAACTGATACAGATTAATCGCATGCTCCGAACCAGTGCACCCCTTTGATACAAATCACGCGTGAGCCTGACATTTCATCTTTGTGGCGCATCCACCTTGCGTTTACAGGCGTCTGTTCCTATTTATAATGCCGCCACTAGAACCAAACACGGCTGGCTGGGAGATTCTGGTCGATTGTAACAATCCACTGATCCGAATAACCATGCTAACACACGGCTGGCGTCGTCTAGGCAGAGAGCGAGCACGAGAACAAAAAGGCGACTGGAAACAGGGCAGAGGGACGGTAGGAGACGAGGGAAAAATAATTTTTAACGTTTCCGATCGGCTGCTCCTGATTATCCAGGCTGAAA
>NW_017100178.1:674676-676991 GCF_001263275.1 Habropoda laboriosa
AGGAGCAGCCGTTACACACGGAAGGTCACTCGGCTTGTTCGAGGATTGTTTGAAATAGAAGAAGAAGGAGAAGAAAAATAAAAGGAAAGAAGCGGTGGAAAAAGGCAAGTGAAATTAACGAAATGAAATAATAAAAACGACCATTTTTCCCCGACAACGGCCACGCCGAGCACTGAAAGGTTGTCGCTGGCTGTAATGGAATTAGGACCGATTAAATTAGCAAAGAGAATTTTGGGCATACGACGACTGTAGGACACGCTATTTTCGATATTATTAGGGGCGAATTCTATCGCTACGTGTACAATGGCACATGTCCTGTGCAAATGAACGACATCGTTAATTAGATGGATAGAGATTATGATAGCGAAGCCCACTGTGAAATACGTATCCCATCGGGAACGGGTTAATCGAAAGCGCTTTCGCATTATTCGAAAAAGAGGTGCAATGCGATTTTTCATCGTCTTTTAATTTTCAATAAAGTGAAGGCTAATTAACTGTTGTAAATAAACGATTTACTGTGCTGCAACCAAGTAACGAGGTCGTATATCAACGCTAGTTCCTGCAGATATAAATACAAGTTATAAATTACAGAAGTTCGATAAACCCTATGGAGCATTAATTAGCTAATTTTGCAATCTACTATCCCACTTGCGATTAAATAATAATTTTCAAATGCAAAATACACGACTATTCTCATCGTCAACAGAGGTTTTCGACCTTTCAGTCTTCGCCACGCTTGGATTACAATGATAATCTCTTCACGACAAAACTTGACCTACTTTATCCCTTCGCAAAAGCCTGCGCCGAATAATCGTTCCGTTAGAACGGAAAACTTGAAGCGAGACCGGGCTCCGAGTTACAAACGAACAAATATACATTTTTAGATCCGAAGAAGGAATGTGCTCGGGTGAAAGCGTTATTTTTGATACTTTCGAGGGAACAATATTTATGACAGTTTCCACCGGCGAACGGTTTGCATTCTATAGAATGTCCCTATGTACAAACGTAGGGAGAGAGGAAAAAACGAAGAAGCAGCAGATTCTTTAGAGAGATCTTGAAATTCACCCAGTCGAGCAACGAAGAGAAAGACGTCTTCCTCATTCGCTGCGCGAATACGTGCATCTGTGTGTAGTCTAAAACCTCCGCAGAAATTCCAACGCGGTCTGATGTCTCTTCCTACCGACAAGAAGTATTTCTCCTCGTTCGTTTTTGCATATGCATCCTCGCATTCCAGAACATCTGGTATATACGAGGACGGCAGTGTCGCCTCTCGCGACGATCTCGATTCTTCTGCACCACTGAACTTTAAGAAACTTCGAAAATATCCGCAGGCATACATACACGTTCACGAACGACTCGTCATCCAAGTTCGTTCATTAAAGAGATTACGAACGCACCAGATAAAATTGACCATGGAATTCACCGCATATTCTTCCTTGTAATATTCGACGAGCAAGAAGATGTAATAGAATGCCCTTGGAAACACAGACGCACAGGTTGAAATCGAAGGGAGAACGCATAGGATAATCGATTATTGTCTAACACCTGTAACAACGATTCATCTGTCAACCGTGACGAACAGAGAATTGACGGAAGGATCCGGTGGTATCGTAAGGAGGCCTTCGGCTTTTATTGCACCGCAGATAGATAGGTTTTCCCTGTAAGATACCTTTCCTCTATGCCTGCGCACAAAAGAACACAATTCTATAGGTGTATACCTACTACCCGGCAATATTCTTAAAAGGCTAGCAAGAGTCAAGCATCACGGAAAGGTAAAAAGGCGGGTTTTGATTTCACTAGGAAAACATTTCAGACGCCTGCATTGTTGCCTTGTGGCCCACCGCTATTGACGAACGTATTGACTTTAATGGCTAACAAGTGCACGCTTCATGGAAATTAATGATTATTTTTCCTTCTTCTTTTTACCAAATACGCATTCAATCAAACTTTTCCGTGTTCGATGAAACATTTCGCAGTTGCATTGCAATACAACTGAAAAATTAGTAGATATAATGCTTCCGATAGTACTGTATACCATTTACAACATTGACATAAATGTGAGTTGAAAATTGCATTACGAAATTTTGCATTTATCGTACACTTTTTTTAGAGTCAACTAGAAGAGAGTTGTATGAAACGGGGTAGACGGGTCAAACGGAGTATTAATGTTTTTTTTCTAATAAGAGATGCCGTACGCAGCCAATGCGTGGTGTTAGATTCGGGTCGTCCCCGCGACAGTTTCTGATCAACCATAGGCCTGAGCACTTGCTAATTTTTGTTTAAGCAAATTTGAAATAACTACAGTGAACGAAGAT
>NW_017100178.1:677048-692077 GCF_001263275.1 Habropoda laboriosa
GTACTGGCAAAATGGGATTTCTACGGGTTCCTACTGTATGCCAAAGACGGACAGATGAAGGTTACAATAATGTCGCGGGGAACGATACATTTACTTGTTATTTTTGTTCTTCGAGTAAGTTAAAATAAGTGTATTAATCATCAGTATTTAATTGAAACAGATAAAGATCTTTTAATTTATTAAATTTTAGATGCTTTTGAATGGGCACCTCTTTTTCACGTGGCAAGACGGAGTAGGTACATACTCCGACACTTTTAGAAAAACTTATTCTCTTGGTAGCCAAATATATTTTTTAAATAAAAAGGTCAACATTTGCTAATAGTCTAAGGTCAATTTAAGACTCGTAGTAGTGTTCTTTTCACCTCGATTTTTTGTTTGCAGAAAAAATATAGGTACCCCATTGTGTCACACTTTCCCATATTTGCACTAAAACACGTTAATATACCATTACCAATTTCCATTCGGTAATTCTTCATTTCATATATCAGAACTGTATTCAGAGTCAAAGTTAATGTTCACTACGAACAGAATAATTTACCTTCACCATATTACAAGCAGGTACAATTCGATATTATAATGTAGCGTTACCTAAATGGCTACTCTCGAGTTTAGAAAAGGAATATAAAATTTGGTATCACAACAATATTCTATTTTGAAACCTGAAATACACGCGAGTTTCTCAAATAACAGGTGATTTCATCCGGCAATTACCCATGACATCATCAACATTAGACTTCAGTGCATGCTTTGTACGGCACTATTACGCGTCTATGTATTTTTATCTCAATTCAATCTCGTTACCTTCTCGCTACATGCGCACAAATCACAAATCCAGGTTACAACAAAAGTTCTGTGACGCAATCTTTAACGAACACGCTGCTCGGTTACGATTATAATCGAGAATCGTCAATCGTTCCGGCGAAGAGAAAGTTACCAAACTACAGTTCGGCAAAGCAAAGACGAGGCTCCTGACGTCATCGCCCCGTCAAACGAGCGGAAAATGGGCGGACACGCCATCCCCACTTCTCTTTGGTCTTGCACTGCCGCCGCCCGAAGGGAAGTTGTAGCGTAAGTACTATCCTACGCTGAGAAGATGACGAGCGGAAGGAATGCGAGTCTCAGAGATTATAGCGGACACACTCGTCAAGTCAGATCACACGCATTTTCACTATTGGCCAAAACGTTACTTCCCCTGCCTCTGTGCCGTCCCGCTCGACAGCTTTTCAGCGCAGTACATAACTGGATCTAGGCTAATGGTTTTCAATCAGCTGTCGATAATAAAACTTCAAAGATTGCATCGGTTACTTTGTTTGAAAAGTGTTACGTGGGAATCACAGAACGTGAGGAAAACTCGACAGTTGAAAATAATCGAGAACTAGGACCACAATCGACAAAGAAAGAGCAACTTGAAAAATGGCAACTTCTTTCATTTTCATCCTATCTTAATGAAAATAGTACCAATTCATTGGAAAGAGTCTCTCGATGAGAATGAGTCCAAAGACGACATAAATCAGAATAGGTCTACCAGTCGTCAATTTAAGTATCTCGTATTTTCAAGGATGCTTTTAAAAATGATTACTCTTAAGGCTAGTCCAATTTATACCGCGTTTGATCTCATTTTTATCAAGGGACCCTCATCAATCCACTGGTACTATTCTCATGAAGATAGGATGAAAATTATAAAAATAACTACTGATGGATTACGCCCGAAATTATCCCTTTCATCTATTATCGACTGCTCATCGGTTACAAACTGCGTACGCGGTGCTCGATCGTCGCCTACCATTGTTCATACAAGAGTAAATGCGATAGCCTTCACTCTAACGCTATTGGCTGATTATATAACAGTGAAAACGTCAAAATTTCTCCTGCATCTCCCACTTCTAGACCCTAAGACCCGCCTGAAGCCTCATCTTTGCCAATCTGTAAATATAATGGTCCCGCCAGTTTGCTAAATATTTAACGCGAAAACAACTGAAATTTTCCTCGTGGAACTAAGCTGAACGAGCGAACTTCGACAATAAGACCGAACGCCATGCCCCGAAAGCCGCCGGTATTATCAGCTGAATGGAAAACAATGGCGATATTGATCGGCGATTCGCGAGCGTCGGTTCGAACGTAGACCATTACACACGTATATACAGGGTGTACTGTTTTAATATCACTATTTGTGTAATCGAAAAATGTGTTGGATGAACAATTTCGCGGGGAACACTGTATGTTCGTAGTTTTTTCATAAACGACATATGAAAATCAACTTTGTCTTTCCTTTATAATGAAACAGGCATGCGAATAAATTTACAGAAAAATATTTCACCGGGTTAGTAGGTCACTCAGAAATCGAAAAAATTTCTTTATCCAAACCGCGAAGGACTTACTTTTGAAAACGAGCTTTAAAAAAGCATCCGTACTATTGACACTGTTTCGTAACATTACAACTCAAATATCTCATAAACGACTTATTTCTTAACACATATGACACGATACACTTTTATAAAGTATTAGAAATTGCACCGACTGATATACATGTATTAAGAAGTATAAGCACCCACTAACTACTACCACCAAATTACAGTCTAACTTAAATTATAGAAGCTATCTAACATTTGTCTGGACCATTCTCCCGTATCATTAATATGTTCGATTTAAATAGGACACCCTGTACATATGTGTGTGGACGCGCACACGCGCGATCACGTTTTACTTTACGTCCACGGTTTCGAGATTTAAGTGCCTATGAACTAACAAGTTACCGCATCCACGGTGATTTCACGACGGAGCATATTTTGTGAAATACCGGTAAGCTAGAGAATTATCTTTTCGCTTCGGATTCACGCTATCCGCGGGCCAGTTACTCCGTTAAACTTCCCTGACTTTTTCCCAAGGAGAAAGCACGGCCGTCGTTTCTGCGAACAATCGTTTTCTATCCGCGAAAGATGACTCAGACCTTGTTTTCAACCACGGCTGTACTATGGACGTTTTAACGATCGAGTGTGAATGGAATTGGTTTGTTTAACTGTTTGAGTGCTGTGCGGAAAACTTTGCATAATTACATTTCGATGTGGTAGCTTTGGTATAACGTTACGTTGAAATTCATGCGAGTGGAAAGTTTGGAATCGTTTATTTGGTTGCACCAATATCGAATGTTCTATAATTTTTCAATTATTTTCCAGCGATTCGGAATTAATATTGCAAGCAACAATGGCGATTTATCAGGTCCATTCCATAAATAGCGCAAATATTTTTCTTCCCGCGGGAACGATCTAGGTGGAGAAATTTATTTACACTTTTTAGTCGTTAATATAATTTTCTCTATTTTCGATCATGATTTTTCTTTACCGATCAAATAAACATTTCTACTACATTGTCCATTTTTCCGAACATTTACATTATACAGTAGGTAATAACCTCATACTTTATTCTAATCATTTTTAAGTCCTCAGTTATTTTTTAAATAATCCAACTTTTTTCGAAAACAAATCTACATACGAACAAATTCATTGTACATTTTCTACTCACTTCTACGTAAAGAATCGCTGTATTTCCAACTATGCTCTGATTTCCAACACACCCTGCACATGAATTAGGCCACCTTTATAATCACCAAAACGTGTACAGTTACTCCTAAAAATATTCGAACGCCACATAAGCTTATCTTTTAGTGATGTACCTCGGCTAACTATAAAATGATTGGGTTGATGTTTTTTCGTTATGAAACGTCATTTCTTGTACTTTATAATTACGCATTGTTAGTTCGATGTATTTTCGTATATAATATTGTAATACAAATTAATCGAAATTATGTCCAATTACTATTTTATACAAATATTCGGACACTTAGCAAAAATGAATATTCGTATTCCTAATATTTTGAATACGGCAAACATTTTTGCCTGCACTATGTTTAATGTTTGTTTCGCTAGTTTCTGAATATTTTTGGGAGCGACTGTATATGTCGATAAAGAATTTCATTTATCAGCGATATCCTTTAGCATAATACTACAAGTGAAGAGTACAGTTTAGCACCCAGTCGGGCTAAGAAATTTGAAGAAAACTCAGAAACGACGTGTCTCCTGACCCGCACCGGCACGCATTAAAATTCAAATTAGTCTAACATGTTTTGTTAGCTACCGCGTCGGCAAGGAAAACGAATGCGAAAAGAATACATTTAGTCGCAGAGGGACGCTACTCCTCTCTATATATTAGGAAAAGTGTGTCGCAACGCAGTATCATTTTCACTAAATTCGAGAACGGCACCGCTATCCCCGACTATTTCGGTAGAAATGGCCGTGTAATTACGCGGTGAATATTTTCCGTCGGAACAAGTTACCGTGTGCCGGCGATTTTTCGAACCGAAAGCGTCGTTACACACCCTTCAGAATCGAGTCAGAGAATGGGACAAATTATCGAGAACCTCTCCTACCCACGTGCGACATAACGCATTGGGTTGGTGCACATGAAGTTGCAGCTTTCGATGAGAAGGTTTGAACGAGAAAATTTTCTTTCTGACTATTTCGTTTAATCAAACGGGTTTTCATTTGCTCACACATTGTAAGTTGTTCAATACAAAGAAGACTTGGAATGTGTTTCTTTTCTAGCCCCTTTGCTTGCAAATTGCTTGTCTGTTAAAAAATTGTTCAAGTTTGTGACTAAGTAGAAATCTGTTGGAGAGAACTGATGTCTACTGGTATACTTTTCGTACAGTCGTTTGAGCAGTATTATTATGTAACATGATCACAACTTTTGATGCGTCACTTCTAACCATAGTTTCTTTAGCTTTTTATATATTATTTGCATTTCAATACAATACTCTCCTGCTGTTACTGTTTCACCAGATTCTAATTAGTCAACAATTCTTCACTGATAACGACACAACACACGCACAGAATGTGCTCACTTCAAAGATCTTCGTTATTTTATGTAAAAGTTGTATGATTGCAAGAAAGACAACATGGTGGCAATAGAGTTCCTTGGCAAGTAGAGACGTGGAGGTCAATTTTGTTTTTTCAAACTCGAATGTCCCACTTTTTATAGTTAAATTCGGTAGAATGTGCAATTCTGAATACAAAAGTGAGGTTTGGAATAGATGTACCTTAGTACTTTGATACACAGAATTCTCTATTCTGTCAAATTTGACTATAAAAAATTGGACATTCCATTTAAAGAAAGAAAATTGACCTCCAGATCTCTTCCCCGCCTCCACCTATAGAGAAATTACTGCCATAATGTTATACCTTCCTTGCAACCATATATAGTTGGGGCCACGATATAGCGAGGTCGTAAATTAAACTCTCAAGAATCGGCACCGATTGATGTTGCGGCACTCAAGGCCGTGTGTTGCAGTCTGTTTGAGGGTTCCAACAATAAACGAATGGTAGCATATGATTTGGTACTTCAAGTAGAAAATGGTATTTCATTTACAAATGGAAAATATGTTAATATTAAGCTACACAATCTTTTTGCACTTTCTATCTGTATATAAAACGAGTGGATAAACTAAAATGCTAAAGACATCAATAAGACCTTTACCTGTAACCGTACTTCCAAAAGCGGCTTCCCCCAGAGAGAGAAACCCTAATTTGTCCTAGCTGCATACAGTTTTCAGTAAGTATATTAGAATCAGTTGACTTTCGCTGGATACAAGAATTCTTCGTACGGTCCTGACAATCGTTTCAAGTACTTATCTGCTCGTATCTCTGTCAATTTTCGGGTCCCGGCAGCTTAAACATGTTTACTTTGACGTCTGGCCGATTTTACGACCTCGCTATATCGTGGCCCCGACTATACTTGTTCTCGCTTATTACCTGAACTAATGGAAATATTTGATGTAGGCAGAGTTGGTGGGATACCCTAAATGTATGCCACACAATAAACAACATTCTCAGCTATCCACCATTGTCAATTTTACACGCAGCAAAAGAAAATTTTTGAAAACAATGCCCACGAATAAAAAGTAAATGTTTTAATCCAGAATGGAATCGTGGAAATGGCGTGGAAAAAAGGCAAACAAGCCTGCGTATCCCTGATCAAACAAACTATCGTCGGACGGTGAAATATAATTAGATAAAACGTAAAACTGCCGCGATACGGAGCTGGTGCGGGGCGCTACAAAACCGCTGGAAAGCAATTTGACGCCACAGAGTAGATGCATCGGGACGCTTTGAAGCCATAAATTCGTAGAGGAGAGCGAGGGCGCGACTACGGGGAGGCAGCCGCCCAATCGGACGTCGCGCTCGGCTTGCTCGTTCATGCATTTCAACGCTTGCAAATCATTCATTCTGACTCATTGTCGAGAAGTCGGCCGCTATACGTGCACCGTCACAGCGCAAAATGCTCTCAACAATGAAATTCCACATGGGAACATTCTGCACAGGCATGTGCACGCGAGTGAGTGAGCGAGTGGGCGCGCGCGCGCGCACCAACGACTGAGCTAGCGAGCGCGTTCCGACCGTGTGCCCTTGAATATTTATCGTTTTCTGCGAAATCAAATTCTATCGCAATGAATGTACCATCAGCCCCGGCTAGTTCGGTAGGAAAACAGAATTACGATCGGCCCGCTTTTAAATTAAAAACAACCCGACCGTTTTTTCCTCCCCTACGCCTATCTCCTGCCGCCGCTATTTTTTCGCTCTCCGGAGCAACAACGAAAAACGTGCCACGCCGGGCCATCGCCCGCAGCAAAATTTATTATGAACTTGAAATATAAATCACCTTAGGAATTTAGCATTCCGGTGATGTGACGGTAAACCGACTGGCGATTTTTTAGTAGATTTTCGAATGCGGTACATTCCGGAGCTGTGGAAGCCGCTATAAATTATTAAATGCACGTTATCTAGAGCGACTTTGTCAAATTAAGGAATGCTGTTTCAATAAAGTTTGTAAATAGTTGACAACCTACGCTGTTACAGAATATTATTTGCTTCTAAAAGTTGGAATAGTGTAAGCAAAAAAGGAGAACGCAATTTTTAAAATGAAACAAAAATTACTTTCATCGTTCTGATCTTCAATGGTTTAATTATTAGGTGCCCTGTGATAAAAATATATACTGCAAACTTTTTCAAACACTTAACAGTACTGCAGGTATTATTGAAATGTGTGGCAAACCAATTACCCAAGAATTACGGAATTAGGACAAATAGCGGAGCACAGTTAAATTTACATCGAAAAAATGCAGAAGGAAATACGCATCTGCATTCCAGACGTGAAGAAGGCAATTAAAGAGAAAAATGAGCTTAATGTACAGGACACATTTTACGATAGCAAACGACAAAGATTTAGACACATCCTACCGAATTGTACAACTAACCGCACAATTTCCTAACCTATGGGAGAAAAACAATAGTTTGTAAAACCTTTGTAAAACACGACGGTTGAGAAATGAATGCTTCACGAACGTGAAATGAAACGGTGTTTTCACACGGTGTAATTTTTTGATCGGTCTACACGAGGAAATAGAGAAACGAAGACGTTGGAACGAGGGCGAAAGAGACATATCAGGTGAAAATAAGAAGACGAAAATGTAGGAAGCATATATCGCTGTTAAAGATTTGTCAAGTACGCGTGCACTTACGCTTCTGTGAACGTATTTTTAGAGTACATATTTCCTGTTTTCAAATGTTTGAATGCAAGAATAATTTTCTCTTTGAGCTGTTTCCTACTCGTATTCTCGTCGTGGTACACAAGAGACTTGATGTTGCAATATAAGTAAAAATCTATCGATGTCAAGCCCGGGGAACGTAGTGGCCAAGCTATTATACCATTGCGACAGATGCAGCAGAGATATTGGTTCTTACTTTTATTTCATTCCTTATCCTTCGCTATCTAACGTGATAAACCCAAACAGCAATATAGCAGTTTGCACGCATGCTCTGCAAATCTTCAACGTAGATTCATTCGGAAATGAAGGTCCGCGTAAAAAAATGGTACGCTACATTTTCGATTTATTTTTTCATGTAGATCCACCCCTTTTCGGATTGTACCACCAGTTCGAGGACACCTTGTATAAAGGTCTCGGTAAAAAGAAAGAGGGAGTATGTCGTAAGACTATAAGTTCGCTCAAGCGTCCGAAAAAGGTGAACATAAGAACACCCGTGGAGTTTCGTTGATGTATCGCTCGAGGCATATGCGCACCAGTGCTCCGGAGAAAGCGGGATGAGGATAGAGCGGCACGATGACGGGAGAAAGAGAGAAATATTTGTAGGTTACGTTGGCGGGTCAACGCCACCTATCTCTCCCTCGCGGGAGTAGCCTGTCACGGGACTAAAATTAAAACGAGGCACACCCACTCCGCCACACACATACACGATGCCCAGAAACGTTCAGGGACAGACGCCAGAATCGACCTTAAGGCATCAAGCTTTCTCTCCCTTTCTCTTCCTCGTCGGTAACGGTTACCAGAATACGTAGATACGTACAGATCGACAAAGCAAAGATGAGACTTCTGACATCATCGCCCCGTCAAATAAGAGAAAAATGGGAGAACACACCATCCCCACTACTCTTCGGTCCTACACTGCCGCCGTTTGAGGTGAACTTGCGGAGTACATAACTGGATTTAGACAAATGGTTTTCAATCAGCTGTCGATAATAAAAAAAAAACAGGAAACTTTAAAGATTGCATCGATTATTTTGTTTGAAAAGTGTTACGTGGGAATCACAGAACGTGAGGAAAACTCGACAGTTAAAAATAATCGAGAACTAGGACCACCGTCGACAAAGAAAGAGAACAGACAAAACAAGAGCAAGCGAGATAGACGTAGTGCGTCAAGCAGCGACGGTTAAGACCCGACACTTGACAGGGACCGTCTGCGTTGCAATGAATTATCCAATATGAAAAATGTCAATTTCTTTCATTTTCATCCTGTCTTAAATGAAAATAGTACCAATTCATTGGTAAGAGTCTCTCGATGAAAATGAGTCCAAAGACGACATAAATCAGAATAGGTCTACCAGTCGTCAATTTAAGTATCTCGTATTTTCAAGGATGCTTTTAAAAATGATTACTCTTAAAGCTAGTCCAATTTATATCGCGTTTGATCTCATTTTCATCAAGGGACCTTCATCAATCCACTGGTACTATTCTCATAAAGATAGGATGAAAATTATAAAAATAACTACTGATGGATTACTCATCGAACGCCCGAAATTATCCCTTTCATCTATTATCGACTGCCCATCCGTTACCGACTGCTCACGCTGGATCGTAGCCTACCGTTGTTCATGGAAGACTAAATGCGATAACCTTACTTTGTCACTATTGGCTGATCAATAGCTAAGGCGTCGCAGGTTCTCCTGCATCTCCCACTTCTAGACCCTAAGGCCCATCTTTGCATTGCCAATCTGTATGTATATACGTATCGTTCGTTCATTCGTTGTCATTGCTCCTTTCCTGCTTTATGCTTTCAACCTCGAGAATTCATCTGCCCTTCAACGTAACACGGCATCCTGTCTCACAGATTACGTTGTCATTCGCAAGTGTGCCTCTTGTGCGCGCCACTATCTCTTCCTGCCCCCTCCCCAGTAACTTTCTTTGATGAGCTTCTAATAAGCACATGACAAGGCACGTCAGGCTGTGTCTGCTTCCAGTCTTTCTCTTTCACTCGCTTGCTCAGGACAAACGTATTCTGAACATTTTTATACAGAACCCTCTCACGACGGTCACACAGATGCAACTGGTGCGAGGGTATTTGTACACGTATGTGTATATGAAACGAAGCTTTAACGAACACAGAGAGTTCACAATCTAGATGGCCTTCTCGAGTTATCGATCAATGCAGCGTCGATAAGTTCTCCGTACCGACCGCGGAATCGCAGCGATTATGTTGTCCCAGAAGAGCCGCGCGGCGACACGGTGGCAGAAATACCGCGATTAGAAGGACATATATCTGGACGTGGTGTCGCGTGTAACCGGCCGGACGATCTGTGAAACGATTTACGACTTTGAGGGCTGGTCGTGTATAGATCCTGCCGCACACACGACCAGTGAAAATTCGTCCGCGGATGTTTTGCGGGGATTGTAAATTAACGACATTTGATATAAATGTGATTTCTGTTGGCAAACGACCAACACGAAATGGTATAAATAGGACTCCTTCGCCGGGGATCTCTACCGCGTTGTAACTCTATACACAATTTCTGTGTGTTTTATTTTCGGGACGGGTTTTACCGTAAAAGCGTGACAAAAACGTGGAAACGCACGAACGCCGGACAGCTCGCGAGAAACTAGAACTTCTGACTACACTATTAACTGAGATAATTTCGACTCAGGTTACGTCACGCACTCCATAACACACCGGCCTCTCTCTTTATTTCTATTTCGCTCGGCGTATCTACGTGCCGTGATCACGGACGATGATGTCACGGGATAATTCTTACTGATTATAGAAGAATTACTCACGATGATGTTTCCTAATTCAACGCGGCATCCGAATAACCGGCTTATGAAAATTATTTGAACACTTGGAAATATCAAGCTTGATACTCATATCTTTATAATACATGGATTGTGAACCTTTTGTTCTCTATAGATTGGTGTTTATAGTACCAATTTTTAAACGACGATACTCCCACATAAAGAGCGTGCAAATATTGCAAACTATCTTAGGCTATTCTAAATATGGTAATCATAATGAAGATAGTAAAGACGTGACATATATATAATATTTCCGCACCATATAAATGGAGCACAGTTTCTAGCCACGACAACAAAACTGTTCCATCGTACGAAATAAATGTGTCTGGAATAAAACGTTGCTTATAAATTTATGAATATGAAATGCTATTTATTTACCGTACTATAATCGCTGTACACAACAGATATAACGAAGACGTAACAAAAATAATGTTCTTACACTACAAAAAGTATACCTGTTATGGTTAACTGTCCAATTGCTAAAAAAAAAAAACATTTTACGTAAACGTACTTCCATACATAGAACAAATTGAAAAGTACAGTGTCTTTGAATGACTCCAATTTTCCAAGCTACAAGAATGATTGATCGGTGGGAGTTCTACTCTGCTCTAATTTCGACTTGCTCCAATGATCAGTTAATACACGCTCTTTCCGAAATCTTCCCACGATTCACGCGATCTACCAAACAGCTTTAGTCGTGTTCCAAGAAACAACGCGGCGATTGTTCAAACCATAACCGCGGAATCGCTTGCGTCCTATTACTCGCTTCGATCTCCAACAATCTTCCGGCATGCATACGGCCTACGCGTCACTGTCATAGATATGACTTCCTATAATCGTCGTAAACAAGGACACCATGTCTTAAAAAGGGTTCGCGTGGCACGACGCAGAGTACGGTAAGACTCGGTAGGATAAAAGACACTGAAGTCGGAATTGTTAGTGGGACGCGCCCACGAAGGTACGTACTGTAATTCGATGCGTTACACACCGATACGTGTGGGATGCACTCGACACGTTTACACGTCAATTCGTTCAACGTCTTTGCCGGCGCTGAAATTAGCCTTCCATTGTGACGTATTGCAAGAATATCGCATATACAGTGTACGTGTATCCCACTTAATTAGACCTTGAACTGTTCAAGGTACAAAAATGTCTGTACATAGAATGTACTAAATTTTTTTAATATTTGCGGTGGTAAAACACAAGAACTATGCAAGTGATGTGAGAAATACGTTTTTAACGACTTCTTGAAAAGATTTTAGCTCCGAATCGTGATTCCCATTTGTTATTATTTGAAACAGCGTGTCATAAAACACAACTATGTTTCAAAATATGGATCGAGGATTACGTTTTTACTAATATTTATGCCATCTTTTTAAGAATTGTAACAATATAAAGGTTAAATTTTCCCAAGATTAAAAAGTAACCCGTATTTAAGTAATATTTATAGGCGCTTGAGTTGAACGTAATTTAGACGTATAATATCATACAATGCACTAAATATAAGCATAAGTTTGAGACCATAACCTTTTCCACGCATAAACAATTATAATAACTCCTATTCATATACACATAACATAATACTGTAACAATTGTTTCGTTAACTTTTTCGCCCGAGTGTTTGAACTAAATGAAAGAATAACACAGAGAAGTAAGAATGAAACAATACAGCATTCTCTAGATGGAAAATCTTCGAATGACTAGAAACGCCTTTCAATCGTGAAAATTAACATAATCGTGTAACAAAGAATATAATGAAACAATTGGAGGAAAGAATGTGTCTGGGTTAACGCATTATTAAGACCAATAACGGGAACAACAAAATTAATACTAATTATCCCTATCTGAAATTTATACTAAACAGCAGAAACGAATGATCTTATATCCAAAAAAAATTTACTTTCAAACTTAGGTTTCATAAGTTCAACGCTTGGAAAATATAATACTGTTAAATAAGAATAAAACTTGTTTGGAACTAGTATTTCCGAAAAAACACAAAGAATAATATGTAATACATGCGATTGTGAACGGTCGCATAAAGATAACAGGTCGTATGAATGCGAGGGGATCGAAGAGCCTGAGATCGTTGCACAATCGAAACAATTCATTTCAGACTTAGACCGGAGAGCTACTGTTTTTAACGTGAAAATAATCCGCCAAATTTCGTGGTCGAATATTAATTATGATATTCGTGGTGATTTCGAATAAAATGTTGGCAGGAATATTTATAAAATATACAACTGCTTGATTGGTAGTCCATGCTTGTCACAAACTCGAAAAAAAAGGTTCGTAGAGATGTAAATATTGAAAAAGAATAATATGAAAGATGAGTGTGTGTATCACGACGAAGACACCGTGGGGGATGGTCAAACACCATTTTATCGTTCGTGAAAAAGATAGGAGTTATGATATTTATCACAGCCGGCAGCTCGACGGTCTAAAGTAACGAGTTTCGTGAATGCTCTTCTCACGCATCATATTATCTTGTTTTAGGAATGTACCCGGTACAGGTGATGCATCTACATCAGTAACCACGAGCCCTAGAGGCATACCGAGCTTCAGACCCGTCTACATCCACGGTACATTTTTGCCCGCGGAAGAAAAACTTCACCGGAATTATATCGTCGAGTATTTTTACCGTGGATTACAAACAGCGGGTCATTAAATTATATACTATTTTCGTAGCGAAACAGGCTCGAGTATAAGTATAAAAGAATTCGCCAACTACGAGGCAATTTAAAATGAATAAAACAACAAGAAAGTAGCAGTAGAATCTCGGTATACGTCAAGAACGAACATGATTTACCATCGAAATATACGAGAAGAAAAATTGCTGCGCTACGAACCGTTCCTTCGAACGCACAAGTCTCGAATCACGTGAAGAAACGAGTATTTAACGACACGTGGTTAATCGGCCGACGCGTATTCACACACGTAACGCGCGTTACACGATTCTAATTCACGTATCTGGACAAAACCACGCGCGTAGTTACTTTACAATGACTGTCGATAAATGCTTCCTATTTAAAGGAGAATGTGACAGATCTAGATGTCAACCATTTTACGTATAGAAGCAAAGACTGCAACACACTTGCGCGCGGTTTTTTCACGTTGCGATGGTAACGGAGAAAACAGCAATGACACGGCGCGTTAAAAATTTTTCAACGATGATATATATTTATATATATCAATAAGTAAACGGTTATGTATTGTATGACAAACATCGCATGACGTATTGTGAAGAAAAACGTGCAATATGGAGCAACAAATTTTTAGATAGATCGGCTGCTGGGCTTCACTGAGCCGTAACGTAAAAAAAACGTGGCGACAATTCGGATGAGTCAACGACACACACAATAAAATGAAATGAAACCCGGTTGGAGAACGTATAAAATGAATTCGTAAAATAACCTGCGTAGTTCGTGAAATGGCATAAAGAAAGAAAATAGAGCATCGTCGTTTCTGCAACGGCGTAAAAACGCAATTACGAAAACGATGACGTCATCGGGATGACGACGTGAACCGTAATATATGTCCAAATGCATGCAGCACAGCGCCCACGCGCGGGCAATGGCGTGTACGACTTATTGCTCTTAGCTGCACGTATACGAACATATATAGATGTACGCATACACATACATATGTATCGTAAAATAGAGAGCTCTGTACTACCTTGCGCCGGAACACGCGGAGGTATCAGCCGCGATCTCGCCGTGATGTCGGTCACCGTGACAGGTTAGGCGGTCGGTGAGCCTTCGTTGCTTCTTCGAAGCTTGCAACTTCTCACTGTTGGTAACGAACAACACACAAAAGTAGATATATATCTTATTTGTTAGCACTTATACCAACGATGACACGGCTTGTTCTCTCAACGTATGACATACGAGCTTCGTTTCAGTAGCCGTTCCTTCAAAACGACGTTGCACTTGCTCTCTTTCTCACTAAGGACAAGGAGAAACGGCGAAAAAATACGCTTTCCTTTACTCTCACTTTACTCTGTTCCGGTCGATCAGCCGGATCGCGACACAAAAACCACGAAAACTTGTTCTCACTTTAATTACGCTGGCTCGGATGCGTGCTGACCTGCTGCACTAATTCAACTCATAATCAGCTTACTCGATCACAAGGACTCCGTTTTTATATTCGCTCGCGCTTTCCCTTTAATGAAAATCGCTGCTAAGAACCACGCGCGACTTGACGACGATTGCAACTGCAATAACGACGACGTACTGCGTGTGCGACGATGACGACGGCAGTAGCAGCAACGGCGACGGCGGCGGGGGGGGCGACAATGGCGACGACGAACGACGACGGACGACGTCGAAGGGACCGGCTGATGGAACGGGGCAAATATATGCAGCTGACGGAAGCCTCAATGCGATTTTGTAAGAGGGTGAAAAGGTAAGGCGAGCGATGCTGGTTAGGCGACGGGATTGCGACTGCTTGCTGCTTGCTTGGCTAGCGGGGGCCTGGCGCGACACCGACTGTCCGACGGCAGCGCCCCCTCACCCCTCCCCTATCGGTTTACCCCCCTCTCGCTCCCACCGCGCTCCGAACCTACCCCTCCCCTATTCCCTGCTGCCCGCCTTCTACCTTTCTCACTCTTTACCCTACACAC
>NW_017100178.1:692105-732367 GCF_001263275.1 Habropoda laboriosa
CCCCTGCGCCTTCACGTACCATTTCATTCGTTCTCTCACATTCCCTTACGTCTGTCTCGCTTAGGCACACCTACGATCCCGCGATTCACACTCGCCCATGACGCTCGCTTCCCCTCTCACTCCAGCATTTTATGTTCTTCCCTTTCTTCGTCTAACTCGCGCTGGCTTTGCTTTACCTCTCTTTCTACCATCTATCGCACAACTATGCACCCTCTCGCTAATTCGGACCCCCCCGCACTTTCTCTTTCTCTGTCCCACTCTCGTCCTCGTGTCCCCCTCGCTTTATCATTCACGCCCTATCTTCGTTAGATCTCCCGACTTCGTCTCGCTTGATCGTACCTACCAACTTTCGTGACGCACGCCGTCTCTCACTCTCTCTCGTTGTTACATCCTCTCTCTTGCATACACACACACACCCTCTCTCTCTTTCACTGCTTCTTTCATGCTGTCTTTATTCAACTATCGTTTATCTTCCTTTTCTCTCCTTTCTCCGACTACGAGGAGCCAGGGTCCCCTCTCGCGCATAATATGAGATTCCCGTCTCACCCCGCGCTGCACCATGCGGCCCCTCTCCATGGCTCAATAAGCGTCGTTGGCGCGCATGCTCCGATCTAGTCCCCACCACCCACACTGTTCATTAGTGTATCTCTCTTTCTCTTTCGCCGCCTGACGACCCAGCCTGCCTACCCTGTTGGAGAACCGGCAACGGAGTAAAGTTAGGTTTGGTCGCGCATCGCCCACTGACTATCACGCTTGCCGCGGGTGGAAGAGGGTTAGTCAATCTCTCTATCTCGCTTTTTCTTTCCTGCTTCAAGGAAACAGAACTTCCAACGCGTGTACTATACATCGGCGTAATCTTGTTTCTCCATGCGCTCACGCGCGCAAAAGAAAGGACAGAGCAAAGGAAAAGAAGGAACGGGTGAAAAGGTGGAAGGGTAGCCGGCGGATCTGAAGGAAAATTCTTTATATTCGACGACGATGGCCTTTGTATGTGCCATGGCGTGCAACGAGTAGAGGTGCCGAGAAGCGGTAAACTTAGGCCACTGCTTATTGTTTAGCAGTTACACGAGGCGCATAGATACCGGTTCGCTCGCGAAAAGCCATCACGTTGCGAGATGATAGGCGCTAGCTCTTTCGGTATTGCACTCGTCCCAATCCTTCTGTCTTGGCAATCTAACCTCGCCGTCGCTTCGATAGAGATCACTTTCACGCGTCACGTTTGATTTCGCGACCCGACGCTACGTAAAAATGCAATCGAGAGACGAGCAGAGCGAATTTTCGAAGGGAAAAGAAAGGTACAAAAACTTCTAGCGCATACTGTACACCTACTTAATCTCGTTCCCTGGCATGTACAGAAAGGAAGGGGGTAAAGTGACAGTGTGCGAGGGAGGCAAATGAAGCGAACGAGATCCGTAGAAAATTCTTTATACCGACGCCGATGGCCTCTGTGTGTTATAGTTCGCAGCGGGAAAAGATCCCGGTGTCTGATACAGAAGGACCGTGCATATCGTATGCACGAATATCTCTGCCCGTACTTTGTACGTGCATTCTACGTATACAAGCTTATCATGAGATCCATTGTTACGTTTCGTTCTTCGGTTCACTTTCATTTTGTATTTTGATTTGCTGGTCCCAGCGCCGAAAAAGGAACTAACAACTGCACAGTAAGAATTTTCGTTTACATTTGAAAATGTTAACATTGAATCCTTTACGTAAATTATCATAACCTGGTGAATAATACATAAGAATAGTATTTTATCGGAGTACATAATTGTAAAAACGAAATGTTTAACCACATTTTTCTTCTTTACTACTGTGTTATTGAAAACATCGATTAACTTCTTCAAACGTTATGGGTACCTCCGGTTCGAAACTCTTTGTACAGGGATTCTCGATACAAACGGCGGAAGCGGAAGCACACCATTCTCGCCTCGTTGGCTCTGATAAGCCAAGCAACTGCTACCTACATAGAAATCCTTACGTGTTACGTCCAAATAGTCCCGTATATGGACATAGAAACACATTATCTTAATACTCATCGCCTCTCGAGAAAAATATCAATACATTACGTTTACCCGCATAACGCATCCATCAATCGTTCCATATTGCCTTCGTCGTAATTTCCGATATTACAGTTCTCTATGTTTAATCCGTCTGTCGAAATCGTTCCGAAGGCGAGCAACGCGTACCGAATAATTCCATAGCGTTGAAAAATGAATAGCCCGTTTCCAGCGTCGGTATATCGTAACGGCAAGTCAGATACGTACGTGTACGTAAAAGTAAGAAAGAGAAGATAGTAGAACGGCGAACGGAGGGTTGGTTCTAGAACGCGGGCCTGAGAGTGGGGGCGAGGCAGCCGCTGAGGTTTGATACGAAACGTCGAGGTGATACGAGGTCATATTTCTCATGAAACTGAACCGAATAAATTTTTAACAAAAACTGCTGACTCACTACATTACGCTTCCTTCTCTCTTTTTTCTTTTCTTTACAGCCAGCCTGCTGCCATCTTTTTCATACAGGTGTGTCCGTCGCTTCTTTTCCCTTCAAGCGCCGCCGTGTTACCGGAAATATGAGAGGGTCCTATTTGAGATACCATCGTGCTATGAAATTTATTTGCATACTCGATTATATATAACTTCCGTGAAATATTGAAGGCATAGACGGTAAAACGGCAAGAACAACGCCGTTAAAGTCTTGCAAATTTTTTTCTCTTCTTCGTGAACCTCGTACAGGGTGGAATGATAGTCGCACGCGCGATTCGGCGAACGAATCGTTTTCTGTAGATATCACATGCTAAGCCCCTACGCCACTTTTACATTGCTTTATGGACGTGCAGGTCGGTGCAACGTCTTTGCAATTTAGCGAAAAGATAACGAAGGAAGATTGTTAATGCAGCAACGCATTTCCTCCGTAACAACGGTGTCAACGTGACCACAAACCACGTAAGCATGATGTAAAACGGAAATGCGATTCAGTCTATTGCAAGCACTGTGTCAGCTAATTTTAGATAAGTCAATAAACAAGTACAATTACTGGGAACTGCAAAGTTTTAGCTTCACGGGAATCTTTGATGGTGGAACGGAAGCGAAAATCCACACTTCACCCCGGATTTACTTTAATTTCCATGAAATTCAGATTACATAAATGTGTAACATAAATTAACATAATGTAACATATGTAAACGTACATAAACAAATGTAAAACATCACACATAGGCAAATATGGTTCGAATGGACCATTCAAGGTCCCCGAAGCTAATGCCACGTTCTGCATCTTTTGTGCTTGTTAATACAGTAACATTTTGTTTTCTTTCTCACAAGATTTTGTGTGGAGACATGTTACAGTACTGTATAAAATAAAACAGTCGAACAGAACCGTGTACGAGTATTGTGCACATCATAAGTCAAATGTACAAAAATGTATTAGGTATTCAAGAAAATTCAATCGTAGGAATCACAGTTCTTATCATGCTCATTCAATGAACCGTTTTTATCGTGCGTATAACCTCTGTTAAATGAAAAAGAGAACCATTTAACGCTGCTGACCGGTGGTTTTGACAGCGTTCCTGAGAAACAAGCATCGTTACGTAACCAGTCATCGGTTGTTGAAAAGAAAACTTTCCCCCGGTACCATTGTGCTCCTCGCAAAGGTGAAGCTAACGAGCGCAGCTTTTACACAAAAAATAAAAAAAAGAAGGAGCGTAAGACGGAACCGGAGGGATCAGGGAGGAGGGAAGAATTTTCAACGGTGCAAAGTAGGAATAGGAAAAGAGCGATTCGATCTTCACCCTCGGAACCATTTCATTCCAGGACCGCGCCAGGGAATCTTCCGAATCGAGAAACAAGCGTAACGCCCAGCGAAGGAAGAGAATGAAAGAGAGCGATGCCAATAGGGTCCGAAAGAGATGGCTAGAGGAGAGGATAAAAACCCCCTCGAGGTTCGACTCAGCATCCCACGATATCTACATCTATTTTTGGCCACGGTCAGCTGTAGTTGCACGGCATTAGCATAATGAAGACAGTTCGTCTCTTCTCGTCCTCTTGGGCAACACGTGTCCATCTCTTTCGCCAGCCACGCCACATACACCCACACGCGCGCTCATCATATCTGTCTCTATCTCTCTCTACCTATCCACCTATCTGATTATCTGTTTTCTCCGCTCCTTTAAACTGTCCATATGAAATATTACAGCGGTAACGCGAAAATTGTGAATTAAATTAAAATGATAGAAAGTAAAAGGAGAGAAGTAAGAAAAGTAACGATTTTGTCGAAATATTTTTGGGGGGATAAGGAGAGAATACTCGTTTCACAGATGCAAGAATATAGAAAAAGATGCTAATTGTACGTTCACAGGCCCTTGTAATCCCGTTTAAAGCTCGCGTCTACGAAAGTACGAGACACAGTTTGGCAGTGTGGCGAGCGTCGGCAAAGAACGCAGAGAATAAGGGGTCGGAGTAGCCCTGTAAGAAAAGGAAGAGCAGAAGGAGAAGGACAGCGACGGCAAAGCAAGAAGGAAGTCGGTGTAAAAGAGAGAAGGACGCTAGGGGGAGAAAACCTGCTCCAAGACGACGCATCGCAACGTACTAACAATACAATAAGATAACAAGCCACGGGTAGGGCCCCGCTGTGCTAACCTGACTTTCGTGGATACCTCGACGTGCTTCTCGGCACCGTAAATACTCCCTACACACGATATTTTCCCCTCCCGCCCCCACGAGTAGCCTAATCTTGACGAGAGAAGACGCCGGACTCATAATCCTCTCGCAGCGATAAAATTTCCCGTTATTCAACGCGTGATCGTACCGTTTCTGCCTCCTGGGACGAGCATTCGTCGTAGTAACCGTACTAACCCCGTGTGTAACGAGAGTTACCGAAGAAATTGCACGCTCGCGTCTTCCATATCTATATACGTAATCGAATCAGTCATATCCTAGGTTTAATGAGTACACGAACGACGTCTCAGATACGTTGCACGAATTACAATTGCACTACCGTTCAGGAGTTCATTTTCAAAAAGATTCTTTTATAAAGCGTTAATTATATGGGCAATTTCTATTTTAACTCCTTATTTCACGATTATTTTTAGTAATTACGTATGTTAAGGTTAACCATTTGTTACTTTCATGGAGTTTTTGTAGGCACACAAAAAATCACAGTAGGTATCCTTGACATTTTGTAGAATAAAAATAATTCAAGCAATCGAGTTGAAAATTTGCATTATTTATTCATTGCTTTTCATGTAATATGAATTTCTCAGTGAAAATCCAAGCTGTTACTTTTTTTATATTTGATGTAACAAGAAATCCTTGTACTTGGTACAATTGTGTTTCTCCCAATAAGTCTAAAAAAGCATACCTACATACCTATAATCAGAGTACATGGGCATATAACCTCAATTAGAATAAATAAGAAATATTAAAAATTAGCAAAATGTGCATAATAGGTATTTTTGCAAATCTCGTAGGTATTAAAGTACCTAAAACTGATAAAGTTGTCGCCTTTTTTAAGAAATTTGATTTTATTTATTTATTATACATTTATTCTTGTTTAATTAGATTATCCAATATTTTTCTCATCAACTTGCAATTAATGCTACAGGAATTAATAGCAATTTATTTTGTTTTGCTAAATTCTGATAGCAAAAGATTCTTCAAATTAACTTGGAATTGTTAGTTCTTACTATAAGAAAATTCTTACATTCGTGGAAATACGTAGTTATTCCAAACTTTTGGTCAGCACGATGCATCAAAATTAAAATTGAACGTAGACTTGATTGTAAGTACAATTTCGTTTTGTCACATTTGTGCATAATCTATGCCACTCGAGCGTGGCTCGATTTTGTCAGGTAAGAGGTAGGTACAGTAGGATTACCAAGTTTATTTTGACTTGATCAAATTACCTCAAGTGGAGAGAGCAAAAGGTTTATTGCAAATAATGGAGCGGTCACCACAACCTGGCAGCTTGAATCCCAACAAGAGGCTGTGGGACAAAGTGGACAGGCCAACAAGAAAGTTCCTCTAAAATGAAAAGAACAGCTTTGGGAAATCATTCGAGTGTACCAGAAGACTATTTCTAAAAAGAACTTTCTTAAATTTGTAACATAGTTACGTAACGACTACATAATGTAAATGAAAAATCGGATTTCCTTCTACATTTAACATCTACCGACGAAATTCTAATTTTTCTGCGACAGTGTACGCCGTTGATTTGTCTACAGATTTTAGATTGATTATTTCCTTTCGCCTCGAAACAAAGTTTCAACACTCTTCCATCGAGTTCACGCGACAAAATCGTACGTATTCTATAAACGTCACCTAGTACATTAATTCGAGTTTATACAGCCGTGTTAGGCTGTTGAATGGAATTAAAGACGAGCTACCGTTTGTCTTCGTCAGCTTCGTCGATAAGGTTTCGCCTTTATTAATTAATGGCTGTCGTGAAATTTTTTCAACTTTCCTTTATATCCTGTTCTATTTCTGCAAATTAGCGCTGGTTAGTGTAATATCACGTAACAAAATGGAGACTTTAAGTAGATGTTCTTGATACATTTCGTGTAACCGATATGCATGATCGTTTTCAAGTATCGAAACGCTAAATCATTCGATAGCGTTTGACACGTTACGAATTATAAACGACCCAGTTATAAGTCAATCGGGATTACGCTGAGGATGATCGATTAATTGAAGTACACTTTGCGCGACGACCGATCGACCAGGCGCATCAATGTCACTGAAATAAGCGGTCTTCGAGTATTTATTGCGAAAATCAGCAACGACGTTCTCACGTAAAGCTGAAGACCAATAATTACAAACGAAATTTATTTCACACGGCCCAAACTTAATCGTGAATTTGCGAAACTTCGGCGTGTATTTCCTGCAAATTTCTACGTGCACCATCTTTTCATTTTATAAATCATAAACAGATACTCTCTAATTATAGAATCGTTCGATAATTCACATCGACTAATTTTCTGTGAATATCAATCGGTAATCATAAATAAACAAGTAATAATGCAAAATGAGCGTGTATGAATTTAACAACATGTTGCGTGTAGAGATATTTATTTAAGCATTAACCGTATATAATAACGATGAAATAATGGTCGTTAATCTATTATCATGATAATTACCTTCAAGGTTATAAATTGTTCAATCATTCATATATTCTTCCATGAAACGGATCACTTAATTAATAATTTATCTTAATACGAACTCAATAGAATAACATTATCACGATGACCAATCATTCCTGAAGAATTTTCATTATGCTGTGTAAACATCTAAATATTTGCGTACGATATTTATAAAAAGGCGGACGAACACAGGGCAAACGTTGCACCGTACAATCGTGTTTTCATTACTCTCCCTATATTTCTTTTTCTTCATTTTCTTGACGTTATTCCGAGTAAATAACATTTACCATTGCGAACACGCCGGGCTTCGAGACAAATTGATCTTGCTGCAGTCACGTACGGCCTCGTGTCGGAACAACATAAAAATGTAATTACTGCTGTCATCGGAAACGAGTGCGAGAAGACGAAGAGGAAGAAGAGGGGAAAAAGGAAAGAGGAAGAAGAAGAAGATGAAGACGAGGTCGGCTGAATTGAAGAAAGGACGTGATGTTTAGTTTGGCAATGAAGCGGGGATTCGTGGCAGAAGGAAAATTTTCAAGAAATAAATCTCGTCCTGCGATGTTGTCATTGCGTCTGATATTCTTTTCCTAGCCTGCCCCTTTGGATAATGATATCTCTCACCCTTGTACGTCTAAAAATACAAGTACCTTGTATTATGAAAAAAATTAATAAGATTGACATTGAAAAAAGGACTTTATTAGAAATTATTAAATTTATCATAAAAAATAGTAGGGAAAAATGAGAAGAATTGATAAAGGGGGCTTAATTTAAGTAGTAAACAAAGCTATAGGGTATAGAATCAATGCAGTTATTAACGATAATTTACCCTCGGTATAATTAGTTCCCCTGATCTGGGGATTGCTGGGACAACGGGGAAAGAAAAAGAAGGACGATGTTAAGAAGGCCGCAGTAGTTTCGATCGATGGCAATGGACCTTCGTGTAAATATTCAGTAACCACCCCCTCGCTTTATCATGATTCTGGGAAAGAAAAGATTTAAACGAGAAAGACGCGTGTCGCGCAGGGAGACACGGAGATTCCCAAAGAATGTCCATCATTTTCCTTCAAGGAGATTCACCGGAAAACAACGTGCTTTGCGGACGTACGCTGGATGAAACATGAAAGATTCCGCTTAGATTGTTGACGAAAATTGATGAAAGATTAACCGGGAGATCGCAGAGGTATTGCTTCGGGACGAGATGAGAATGATTTCGTGGCGACATTCGTCGAATTTAGCGGTACTTACCAGTCTCTCGAACACGCGTGAAAGGAATAGGTAGGTCTATCAGAGAACACGCGATCAATGAAAGTAAAAAAACAGCGAGAAAGTGAGGTTTAACACGTTTACTATCGCTGTTCCGTTGGAGTATCGCCTGCTATTCCTTGTATTATTTTTCGTTCCATTCTTGACATCTACATTCCTATCAGCTTTACATAATACAAGGCAGGTCTGCATTTATAATTTATATTAAATACGCAAACTGTGCATAACAGCGATATAACGTGACAACTGGTACCTACATCACACATAGATCACGTAGGTAGCGAACGTAGGTATCAAGAAAAACTTGTAATTTTTTTTCGTAGAAATACTCTGCTATTAAAGCAGTTTCTCGTTTAACGAAGTACAGCGACACGATAGGTTGAAATTTCTTTCAAAAAGTAACTGCGTTTGTCCCTTGGAACCAACAAGATTTCGTCGAAATTTTATCTCCGTTCACGTATACAAAAGACTATCGACACCATCCTCGTAGAGGCTAACAAGATCAACGGCGGGAGGACACGTGGCGAGAATAAATTTCGACAAAGACGTTCCGTCATCTAGTGTCATCGGGGTCCTAAACGCGTTTACGATAAGACTGACACGAGGAGGATTCCTGCCAGAAACGGCCAGGACGCAACCTTACTTCGTTTGTTCGTTCCTGTTTGATCGATCGTAATTTCCGTCAGTGACTCATGAAAGAAGAGGGACTTCAACGTGGTGTATACATGCAACGTAGGAGAAGAGACACAGGGTGTGTAGCAGGGGTTGACTAATCGTGAAGCTAAACTACCGGCAACCCCCTCTGATTACTAGTCGGTTTCTTAGAATCGGTCTCGGTCCTCGTGCTGGGTTTTATCCGCCATTTATACAAGAATGCCAAATCGATGGACACTAAAAGAAACTTCTGACAGTTATTATCGTAGTATTTTGGTGCGCGGAGCAAATTGCTTTGCGTCATCGCGATACGCGCTTGATGGAAAAGACAATATGCGATTGAACCAAGCAAACTTTATATCTTTCCCTCGTCCTTAAGTAAATATTTTACGATTTCACCAGAATTTCATAGAAAGGATATATTTATTACATTGTGCTTTTTCTAGTTCTCATATCTAATCTTTGTATTATTTGAATTTTTCTTTCCTTTTTTGCTGTATTGTAGAAAAATTGATATAATATGGTGGTAATTGTTGAGCTTGCTGCTTTTGTCTTCTATCGATCCGATATTTTCTGGTGTGTGTGCAATTATTCAGATAATAGCTGTTAATTATCATTCCAGTGTGTAAGAAACATATTCACTTTGTCTGTGTCACAACAGTTTCCTTCTCCTAATTCCTTCAACTCTGCTTGTTTTTTTCATGTTATATAAATTCGCGATAATTTATGCACACTGGTATCGCACGCTCACGCAACCATTTCTCTTGCATTCAAGCTTCGCAAAATTTCGTCATTCCTTCAACTTTTTCCTACGACAGTAGCGTCTAATTTTAATCCTGCGACATTAGCGTGACGAATTCTTTCCAACGGTACCGTGCTTGCCCCGTGACACATTTTCTACAATAACTACGGAATTTGTTTCATTTGTGGAAAATGGTATGAAATTTTTATTATTATACCATCGAGTATCAGGCGTACGGTGTGCGGCAAAGTTTCCTCGCATGCCAAGTTAGTTCGCGTATTAACGTACTAGCATAGTGGAACCAATTTTCAATTTCCAACTTTGGTTATTAGTGTCTGTCATCGTTACTTGAAAGAAGCATTCGTTTCCAATGTTATTGCCATTCGCACACATAAAATTCATACGGCGAATGCTTGCAGTGTTTCAGCCGCAAAAAGATTTTCCTAAGCGGCGACTAGATACCAGGAAATCAATGCAGAATAACATTACATACATGCACACGGCTGGCGCGTATCCAGATGCGTTTACCGATGAGACATTTTTCTGCATAGAAGAACAGCTGGGATGCGATTACACGGTGAGCATGGGAAAACCATCAGTCGCTGTATTTTATTCTACATGCTGCGATATTGGGTTGTATCGAAAATACAATATTAACGCCGAAGTGTCTCAAATGGATTATTTATCGGCTTTTCTTATTTCTCCCGAATGTACAGATCCTATTGGAGGTATCGATAAATATAAATTTAAAGCATTGCGCATTATATGAAATTGCACTGCACCAAGTGATCCTTAATTATGTATCGGTACATCGAGTAGCGAATTCTAGACCTAGGACACATTTTTTTCTAACTGACATAGTAATTTCATTCTGTTGGAAGGCTTGTACAGTAGAATATCCATTAATTGACATAAAATTTGAAAGATCAATGTAGCATTATTTTATATTAGTGTTTAGAGATTAGTTGAGGCGTTAGCGTAGCGAGCAAAATATATTTATTGAAATGAAGATTATAAAATTTTAATTATATTTAGAATTTTGGTTATAGAAATAATCGATTTTGTAAATTTCTGTGTGGTATTTGCAGCTACCTGTTATAATGTAAATACTGGCAATGCACTCACATAATTTAATATACTATCGATAGTGAATTATATTATATAACCAAGCGTATCCTATAAATTTTTCAACTACAATACATAAAAATACCGTCTACACTAACTTACGTTGGTAGCATCTACCTGAACCCATCTCTGAATTCAAATACCTCGACAAACGACATATTCTGTGAAGGAAACCAGATCAGATGCAGTGTATCGTTCGCGCCTTTCACGACTTCGAGAAGATCATGAAGCAAATCCCACGGGTAATGACCCAGGAAGAAGATAAATATAAAGATCAGACGCGTAAGAGATTCCTACCATACGTGACCCCTAGTCCCGCGGCTGATCCGGTCCGCAGCCTTTGATCGGTCCCAGATTGCTTCTTGTTCCAGTAAGTATTCAAAGAGGGACCATGACCAGTCTCAACGTCGATTCTCTCGATCCGGCGACGTCTGCCCTCCGACATTTGCACATTAGGTACATTGCAGCGAGCAGCTAGTAACCCCCGAAAATGGCCATGCGCACCTTTATTCATGCACATAATTTCTTGCAGACAGGTTACCGCAGGAGCTGCACGGCATTTAATATAAATCGAAAGAAGGATTGCCGGCATCTCCTCGTTCTTCACGATAAGACCGGTTCTGGCGCTACTCCAACCATGGATCCATCTTATCTTTTTCTTACCGACGTTGACAAGATTCGCCAGGAGTATTAAGCTGCTTTCCCAGATATACTGTGCTTGGATATGCGGTCCCCAGACGACGTCCGGCGTCAATCTTGCGCCGCTGATGAAATGGATCGCCGCTTTAACGGTTGTCCAAGGAAACCGACTATACCACGCCCTGTCACGCAGTAGTTTTGCCTAAATCCAACTCGTAAATACCACGAATACTTCACACCCGCACAGTTTTCTGCATTAAACAGCTTCACCTTCAAAGATTATTTCGAACCTCTGAATTTTCCCTTACGTCTTTCGTTCGTGTCGCGTGGTTAGCTAATCGACAGACTGTCGACTTTACTTTTCAAACTCGTCGATACCGCTAGGAAGATTGAACACATTCTGCTCACAATGCGCTGTGTTGTTAAATGATTTATTAAATCATGTATTCGGCAAGGAGCAAGTTCAACCAAGTGAAAAGTGATTCTGTGAAGGTTTTCCGATAGAAATCAAGATGCACAGAGAAGATGTTTTCATTCCTTCGAATTATTTAGAGAATACTTTTGGAGAAAAATTACGATGTAAATTTCATTAAAATACTTCCAGATGTATCCTTTGATTTGTGATCCGAGAAGTTTTATATTTACTGTCGTCTTAAAGCTTCGTGTATATGCGATGTTTATTCTTAATTTCTGTTGAAAGTCCTTACATCGGCATCAAGAAGCTAAGAATTGTCGTATCTTTGTAGAAAACGAAAAACTTCGTAATAAAGATCATATCGATTAAATGCTAGTAATGTGCAAGAATTACAGAAAATACTTGCACGAGAAATTAAGAAAATTTTCTCAAAGTTATTTTTGTTTAAGCAAAAGAAATATAAATCGAATAAATTTAGAATATTGCTCCATATTGAAAAAACTACGTAACTTACTACAACTAGTGCGGGTCGTCCTTAGAAGGACTCAGGGTGCCTCAGCTTATACCCCTATCAGACCAGGTTTCTACTTTCCATCGAAACCACCAACCGAAGAACAAGCCGGAGAATGAGTGAGGACGCCCGACCATGCTTGAACCCCAACTTGGCGGTAAGGATTTTTGCTGTTGGACTTTTTATAATTTCTAGACGTTAGTAAGGATGGAACTGACGTCTGTGTGAAATTTCAGCCCGCGTAACTTACTACAGAATAATATTCCTAAATGTTATTTTGTCCAAGTATTTTAGATGGTAAATCCAAATTTATGAAAATAATAAAGAATTGCGAAGACCGCTACAAAAATCTTTCACCTAAATGATGTAATAGACAAATGAAATATAAAAAAACATAATAGATAACAAGTTTTACATCTTCTGAATCCCTATCTTTTCCAATTATGCGAAGTAAACCATCGCAGAGAGATATGGTAGTATTCGCTTTAAATTCCTCAACAGCGAGAACGTAGCCACAATAACTCAAATCCCATCTTTTATAAGATCGAGTCACACGTGCTTTTTCTGTTGCACATTTCCCCATGCATGTACGTGTATTTTCTACGCAGTCTGGAAAAGGCGATCTTTTGAAGCCTTTGATAGGTCACCGGAAAAGAAGGCAAGGAAACTGCGACTAGCGTACACATGTAGATCTTTCAAATGTTCAAATAACTGAAACTGCGCTGTGCATCCAGAAGATATATCATCTTGTTGTTGGTTTTCTGGGGCGGGCAATAAATTGTGAAACAATAGAGACACAACCGAAGATTTTCGAAGGGAGAAATTTCTCAGCGACTAGTTACCCTAAAAATTTGAAAATTCGCTAAATTATTTTCGATTCATCACTGTGAACTCCTACCTTTAAACTCGACCTATCGATTTTTCGGACTGATTCGTTTCATTTTTCACCTCTGCAGTAAACCTTCTTATACAATCCGTTTGGAAATAAATTTGATTAAACTGTGTCGTATAAAGTGCCTAAACTGTATTATTAGGTGCATAAATTAATTAATTAATTCCCATCTTAAAGCAGCTTTAAAGAAATGCTATCTGTATTTACGTAGTTTCACATGACTTTGTATATGACGACTATAATCTCAAAACTTTCTGTGTTCACGATCGCTGCTGGCAAGACACTGCGTTCTATTTACATTCGAGCTGAAGAAATATGCTGTTAAAGCCACTAAAATGATATATTCGGCTCTTGGAGAAAACGTAACAACTCACAAAACATGTAAAAATGGTATCGACGATTTCGAGAAGGAAACTTCGACTTTTGTGACGAGCCTCGGCTAGTCAGTCGAACAAGTTCGAGGATATTGAATTGTAACAAGCAATTTTTAATCTCGGTTAGAAAATCTTGCCACACTCGGTGCATACTTCAGATTTTTACCTACGTATTCCAGTCTATGCTGCATCATTTATGTGACACGCACTTTATAACAATTGAAGAAGTGAAGAAATGCATACATGAATAGTTTTATCAAACTGCAACATTTTTTCCGCCACGGAATCTGGTAGTTAGTCGAAACGTAGACCAAAATTATATAAAATAATGGAAACTATTTTGATGATTAAATTCATATTACCTGATCCATAAATCAAATTTGAATTTTGTTTAAAAAGATACCGAATTAATTTACGTACTCAATATTTAAGATAAGTAGAATTTAAGGAATATTTCCCTTTGAATAGTAGGAAGTGTTGCTATTTGTTGGGTCAGTATTTGAAATAAAACATGAGTACGTAATATACATAAGTGGTCAGTATTACATCGATTAATACAAAAACTGTCTGTATTTTCATTAAAAGATTAGAAAACATAGTAATTTGTCGGTACTTTAAATAGATAATCAGTGTGTATAATGAAAAGAAAATAACGCATAAACACAATTGTATTGACAAAATGCGATTTAATACTGGCAATTAATTATTTATACTGGCCAAAATATACATTTTTACTGACTATTTACTTTAAAAACTACTTACCGTTGTAATTAAAACAAATGCTTGCAAAATAAATAGAAGTGAACAGTAAGTGCACGTCAGTTTCTGAACACTTAAGTATATTTTCTTTAAAAGTAATAAATTTGTGAATGGAAAAATTGAAAAATGCGATTCAGAAACGAAATCATATTTATTCTAATATTGCAAGCTACAATTGGTACAATAATGGATTTTGTTTTTCATCAGTACTCCTCCATAACTTTTATGAACCCGTAACTTATGCCTCTCACACGTGTTTCATTACAGAGCAAGTGAATATCGTCTTTATCAACAAAAACGAGTTTCCTGTCCTGTGTAGTATGGAATGTTTACATGAGCTTTTCCAACACAAATCATCAAAGTACGAAGTAAAAAATCTTACGATAATAAGCGATATATAATTCTTTATAACAAATGTAATATATAATTCTACAAATAATCTACTTTTTACAGATTGAAATTATCAAAAATACAGATCGAAACTGCACTGTCAGATTATTATCAACCACACAAATTAGCCGCACAGTTACATCGATCCTACTTAATTTTTCAAAATTTGTGCACTCTGAAATCAAAATAGAATCCGTGAATTTTTTGCTTACACTTCTATTACACTTCTTATTGCTCGTTTATCTCGTATTGGATCTCACTTAGGTTCAATAATAAAAGGAGAACTGAATAGGCATAATTTAGAATATCGGTAATGTATTATTTACAAAATTCGTCTGCGCGCAATTGCATTCGTAGCAGACGAAGGTGAGCCAGAATGCTGGTCACAGATGCAGGAGCAGACTGTTCTACCTGACCTATTAGATCTATTAGACCTTTACTAGGCTAGACGCCAGAAAGGTTACACAATTAGGAAATGGCTAGCGTCCAGAACTCTAGATACACTTCTAGAGTAAGCCACCTACACCTCCTTTCACATTGTGTTTCCCTTCTTGTAGTTTCCCCGTGGTAATCTTTCTTTACGAGAAATGCCTTGTGAAAGTCGAATGTTAGCCGGTGCAATTTTTATTTCAACGAGTGCTTTCCGAGCAAATTGAGATTGTGAAGTAAGATCCATGATTTCTACGAGTAAAAGTCGAATGTGATTTCCTAATTTATATAATACACGTAGGTATATAAAAGAGGGGGAAATTTGTTAAAAAAAGAAGGTTTCCTTTCAAAGAATGAAGTTCCATCGAATGATTTTTACACGAAGAGTGGCTATTAGCTTTATTTGTCTAAGAAGATTTAGGTTCGAAGTTTCCTCTTGGATTTCGACCAATTTCGCGACGAAAAATGGATTAAATTCTTAAGCGACGTCCGGATAGCGGGTTCATTGATTTACGAAGGGCCGATGTTAGAAATCAGTGAAATGCATCATTTGATGCCGCTTGGCTTACAATTACGTTGTCGTGCAGCGACGTATTTATTGGCGGCGCTTCGTTAAAATCAAGTTTTCGTTTGATCTTTGGCCAGACACGAATCCCGACGCGTCGTAAAATACCGCATAGCGTTGATTACAAAATTCTAAAATTAACACACAAACGACGTTACAATGTATACGTAAATGTAGAACACATGTGGACACGCAGATAAAATCTTTAATCAAATTGCCCGGTCAAAGTGCGAGCACGCAAAGAAAACGCTTCAACTTTTACAGAGATTAAATATGTAGGAACCAAGGAACAATTTGAGGGAAACCAAGCGAGAATCGAACTCGGCGAGACCTCTAAGCCGATACTCTGCCCTCATAACCATGGCGTCCTCTTGATTTCTTCGTTGTTATTGCTCTTGTTGATAGGTATTACGGGTGAAGATCTAGTCCCACAAATATGTTCATTCTTTTTTTTTTTTTTTTTTTTTTTTTTTTTTTTTTTTTTTTTTTTTTTTTTTTTGGTTTCTTGCTGCCTCTTTTTAATTTCATCAAAATAGAATTGACATTGTTAAACGTACTTGTTACATATACAACGTTACATTGCTTGTGCCACGCAATTCAAACTTAATTAATTTTATGCAAATTGATATGCTCGTGGAACCGTAGTTATTAAATAGCAAGGACTGCGTTGAAATTTAAAAAACGTTCAAGCAATGTGCTTACCCAGTTCCTTTCGCGTTGAAATATCTGCAACAGATTTATTTAAAAACCTGGATAAATCTGAATCGAACGATACCGCGTAAAATTCATTTGAAACTAGATGTTCGTCGTGGATTGGTTACATCCGGAAAATTTCCTATTTTATTCGTACTTTGAAAAAAGTCGTAAACGTAGGAATGTGTTTGAGCTCGCAAAATTCGCAGTGCGCCCTTCCTTTTTCCAGGACGTTGAATAAAAATGACTCCAAGTAAGAAAATAAAAATGTTTATTCCAGGTTAAACATTTTTACCAAAGATACTAATGAAGGATTAAAGCAAACGTAAAAATAGTTGTAACAACTGTCACGTTAAACCAAGTATCTAACATTTTTATACGTGCCTGATGGAAAGAAAATGGTTGATTGCTGTTCAAAATTTTGAAATGTAATTTTCAGTTGTGTAATTACGAAGAATTACAACTTTACAATTCTCTCTCCAAAACAATTTATATTTAGTTGCCAAATCAAAATGATAATTAAGCCTATATGTTCGTGTATTATTTTATCAGTGTCCTTTTGGTATTGTAATATTAAACTGGACAAACTTTGTGTAACTATAAAATTTATGTTACTTCCACAATTAACTTCAATTCATTTATAATTGGTCTTGTTTGATAATTGAATCCTTTTGTAATAATATTACTAGCCTTCTTGAATCCACTATTTTAACAAGTATCGACTGGCAGATTGAAATTTGAAATACAGGGTGTCCCGTAACTCCTCGAACACCCGGAAATGGGGGGTTGCTGGGGTGATTCTGAACAACATTTTCCTTTACCAAAATGTTGTTTGAAGCTTCATTTTTGAATTATTAACGAAAAACACTGGCCAATCAGAGCGCGCGTAGAGTCAGCGCTCAGTGACGGGAGCGCAGGGTTTCGTCCGCGCGCGATCATGAACAAAAGAGTACGCGTCGCGCGCGAATGAGCCTCTGTTCTCCGTCCCTGAGCGCGGGCACTACGCGTGCTCTGATTGGCCACTGTTTTTCGTTAATAATTCAAAAACGAAGCTTCAAACAACATTTTGGTTAAAGGAAACAGTTGTTCAGAGTCACCCCAGCAACCCGCCATTTCCGGGTGTTCGAGGAGTTACGGGACACCCTGTATATTGCACTACTGTTTAGCAATACAGAATGCACAAAATTAAGTTGTAAATATTCAGGTGTATGAAATTTTAAAAATAGTGATATAAAATATTCATTTGAACTACATATTCGTTATTACTATTATCGCCACACTAGTGAGTTTAAGAAGTGGTTTAAAAATTACTTTTTCAGTATATCCCATAAATGCACAAATTATTCTTCACATGCAGGAATAAAAGCAATAAAACAGCAAGTGTTCAATACCTGACAGACTATAGTGCAAATGGTGTACTATACTTCCACCAAAATTCACCTAAATTTCCGTCAAAACATTCTCTCACACGAAATAAAAAAGCCCGTGAACAGCAAGAATTCTGCACCAAGCAAAAAATTTGCTTCTTTAGAGGAAATACCGTTCCACCGCTTAGCCCAACTATAAAATAACGGTCGGAATACGTGCCTTCTGCATACAATTCACCAATGAATAATCCATGGAACCATCAAACGAAGCGTGACCTCGAACCCGCCAACAACAGCGTATACACGCAAATATAATTAAAATCCCGACAAAAACTACGAACGCTAGGAAAAGTATATAGTATCACCCTTTTACTCTTCCTTCACTAACAAATTTTCCAAAAATGTTTACGCGTGCTCTCTTTGTCTACACGCGGTTTGATAAAAAATATAAAAACAAGAAAAATATCCCATCTCGCATGATAAAATATTTATTCCAAATTATAATGATCACCTCTGAAATATGAGGGTGAATAACACGTGATAGTAAGTTTAATAGCAATATATTTTATAACAATAATTACACAATAACCATAAAGACACGTAAAAAGGGATAATGATATAAGCTGATCAATGGTCTCTCATTCTTTCTCTCTAATATGGTCACGCACTCTTCTTTGATATCATTAACAACGCCGTTCTCCTGTTTTACTCACTGTTTCACTCTATGACCCGCTCGTTTCCCCAATCTCGAGACGATTCGAGTATCACCCATATATCATATCTATCCTAGATCCTTCACAGAAATTCAAAAAACAAACACACGACATTCACGCCATCACTCACAACGTATTATTAAAACCAAATCCACAAAATAGTTCCTTACAGCAGTTCTAGATTGCTACCAATGCCATTACCACTTAAACTTTAAGTCTCAAAGCATCGGTGTAGTAGACACTTTCGGAAATAGCTTTCAGACTTTCCTCGAAATTTTCTTTTATTCCTTCAATGATTCGAAGAGTTGTCATTTTAACGAGCTGTTCAATTTTCGAGACAAAAAGAAGTTCCGCGACCAAATCAAGCACCGTATACTACATTGGAAACAACAATGACTTTGTTATTCCCTAAAAATAAAAATTCTGTTTCAATCAATTCTCCCGTAAAAATCGTCAGTGTAATATAAGACTGTCATAAATCTTAAGAGGAATGACTTTTCAAGGCGAACTGAATGCCGGTCAATTGAAAAATAACGACCACATCCATGTCGTCAGTTTCTCCCTCGGCGTCTTAAATAAGTAATTGTCGAACTGCGCGCATAATTCGTATGCGTATTTTTCTCTTTGCTGCGAAGAAACTGGCGGCGGTAAGAGCCTCGTTCTCCAGCATCGTCAAAATATTTCGATGACGTAACGTACAGGTTGAGCACAAGAGTAGGGCTCACGGTTTTACATGTTTCCTTTCATTCGATCAAGATGTGTGCGTGCGTTCGTACGTTTCCCCTGGTGTCCACACGGGTTCGCTAGCATTCACAGATGGCGCAAAACGGGCCGTGTACGAGGAAGGGCATTCGTATTCGCACAATCAAAACGCAACGCGATATGCGGTACAAGTAGTACAGTGTGTTCGAAAATGGTTCCGCTGAAGTTCATGTCCAGTTAATCGTTAACATTTTCGCATCTGAGAAATTTAGATAAGATTGTAGGATTCCGCCACTGGAACAAAAGTAAAAATTCGAATATTTATTTCTGAGTGCTGCTGGCCGTACGGACTCCGTCGGTAAAATGAGAATAAAAGTTGGAAAATTTGTTCTAAGAAAATTGTACATTTTTAAACGGAGATAAGTATAATGGATACCTTTCTTTACTTTTACGTAAAGGAACTTCAATTTTGTTTCTCATCTAGAATTATTACGTTTTTATTCATTCTTTCAAAATGTTTCACTACTCACGAGCACAGCTATATATTACCAAAAACTGACAAAACAACCTTAAACACGGCACAGGTAAATTCTTTACAATATTTCAAATATTCTAAATATGAATAATATGAATATTTTATGAATATTCCAAATATTTTTGCTAAATGTCGGAATATTTGTGTAATATATTAATTGGATATAATTCTAAACAGCATCAACCTCATCCTTTTGTAATTAATCGAAATATATTACTAAAATGAGACTTATATAGCGTTCGAATATTTTTAGGCGTAACTGTATCTGTTTACGAACATTCGTAATAGAGCTACAAGTAATGCTAGCTTAGGAAAGAAAAATATTCCTCCATTTATGTTAATTATGTTAAGATTTTATTCTATTATATTTCCTTCAATTTTACATTAAAATATGATTTATTGTAAATGTAATTTAATCAAATATAGGTACATAGTAGGTACACCACTCAAATGGCGGCACGATTGAAAGTAGCATAAAACTCAAAAGCGTTGATCCATCAAGAAATTTTTGTATTTATCAAAATAAAAAGTACTGTTAGTTTTGATCATATAAATATAGTTAGTTTTAACCTATTTAAACAATCCACTGCACCAAAGATCTTTTTTCAGAAAATTGCTTTGTGATGTCGGCGTTTCTAACGAATAACATTATCGAATGCAAGAAATTAAATCAATCGTCTTCGAATAATAAAGCATCTATATCAATCTACTGGATATTTTGTATTTATAATACAATTTAAAGAGTAGATATGCCTATTTAGTATACGGTGAAATAGAAAACTATCGAGAGGTACACTGTCGTTCATAAGTATTAGGACACCCGTTATATTCGTACAGAAAGTATTACATTTCTTCGCCAGCGTTACCTTAATACGGTAATCGGTAGTTTTAGTATTGAATATGGAACTGACTTTAAACGTGTCCACTTTTAATATTTCCAAATATTGTTAGGGTCGTGTACTTTTAGCATACCACAGTTTTCATACACTTATCCAGAAAAGTCGATTTACGAAAATTAGGGAAGGAAGTACAACGAAAAAAAAGCGAATTTAATTATTGCCTTCTTTTTAGAAGTATGAAGGTGACGATATATTAGTAAAAATATATGTGCACCTTATACTATATGAATCCAAACTGATTAATTTCTTTTGGGATGGTAGTAATTTGTAATGAGTGTTTAGATTTAGGTCACTTTCGTTAAGTGTCTTAAAACTTATGAGCAGGAGTACAAGTGAACAATTTGTAAAGAAAAGGAAGTTATCGATTACTTTCATCCATATAAGCGTTAGTAAGCATAAAACTTATATTTGTAAATTTTTCGTTATGTTATAAATACTGTTGCATTGGTTTATTGTACATTGCCGCGGGTGAATTCGTGCAGTTAGGGTTTTAAGGAAAACTTTTCATTCTTCTACGACGATGATATTAATTTTACAAATCTCTAAATTATTTTACAGGCATATCGACGGCAAATCGGTATTTAGATGATCTTGTGATCGATCGATGGTCCGGTCCTTATAGCCTCCCCGAACTCGCTGGCGCAATTTGATGAAACGGTTCGCAATCGTTCCACAATCATCGAGGAATCACTTTTCCGATCGTTCGATCCTTTTCGTAAGAACATGCAGAACTTCGTTAGATGAATTAAAGGAGCACAAACAGATATTAATGCTCTCCATCCATTTAGATGTTTAAGTTATAATGTTCAAGCAATAAATGTTGATATAGATAAAAATAGTCAAAGGTAAGGTAATAGCAATTGTACGCGCGCGCAATGAATTTCCAAAATTGTAGGATCGGAGCCTCCATATCCAAACAGGGAACCGACGGGGAAAAACAAAGAGGGCGTTATTGACGTAGTGCGCAAAGTCTCGGCTTGCCAGCCGGAGGTCGCGGATTCTCGATTCCCGTTTTAGGTCCCTCAATTTCTTCCTCAGGTCCTACAAATGGAGGTTGGAAGGTCTGACTGTATGATACTACTAAACCCTTTGGCGCTTGCATCACAACGCAGCTCCGTCTCGTCCTTCGGGCTATAAATTACCAATACCGGCGAACTCGTTAATTTTACTTTCAATATTTCAAACGCTTGCAACTGCTCTTCTCTAAATTTGAATTCAACATTTCTTTTTAACAGGTCATACAACGGTTTGGCAATTGATGCAAATGACTCGATAAACTTCCAAAAAAATGAACAAAGCCCCAAGAAACTTTGGACTTCACGTACAGGTCTAGGAGACGGGAAACTTTGTACCACCTCAATGCCGCTTTTTCTTGGCTAATTTCCTCTTGCTGAAAATGGATATCCTGAATATTCGATTTCTGAACGTGAGTTTATTTTCTACTAATGATCTAAATATCCGTTTCACTACTTGGAACTGTTCCTCCAACGTCTCTGTTGAAATTAATATATCGTCCATATAAGCAGTAATATTACCGGCTTTAACTTCTTTCTCCAAGATTGTGTTTATGAACCGCTGAAACGTAGCTGAAGCCGTCTTTATCCTAAAGCGGATCGCGAGGCATCAATCGTGCTGGAACCGTGTATTGCGCACTTTGTTTGTATTTTTCTCCACTTAATAAATTACCCTTATAATTTTAAGTACAGAAAGAGTTAGAGTAACTGTTATGTGAAGAGAACTACAAACAAAATGCGCAATACACGGTTCCAGCACGACTGACGCTTCGCTTTTCCGTCCTTAGCAACCTCTAACAAACGTTGTTCCTCTGTTTTTCGCGCCACGCACACGCACGTATCCGACAGCATACTACATTAGGGAATTAGGAAAGGCATATCCAATTAAGGAAGTGCATCAATTCTGAAACTCATATGCCTCGATAATCTGCAAGATTATTGATGAAAATAGATCTCCTCAAAGCCCTACGCGAAAATCACACATCGGCAACATGATTCCTCAGAGGAATTTCTGCTTGACTAGAATGTGGGAGAGACACTCAACAGGAAAACATGCTCAGAAGACTTTCAAAACTTTATGAGACTATGGCAATTTCCCAAAAACAGACGGAACAAAAAACCAAAGCGGCTCATGAGACCTAGACTCTGGAGTTCGTAAAGCAAATGTCAAGACTTCAGAAGGCTGTGAAGGAGACTGTTAAACTTCACATATTAAAACTATATAGAGACTATAGGGAGTCCAACTCCCTACTATAGTGCAATTGCAACACCTCCGGAGAGTGTCATACAGTCAGACCTCTAAGCCCCCATTTGCAGGAACGAGGAAAAAATTGAGGGACCCAACGGGAATCGAGAACCCGCAGACCACCGGCTGGCAAACCGAGACTTTGCGCACTACACCAAAAATGCCCTTTTAATTTTTCCTCGTCGGTTCCCTATTTTTCAAAATTAATTTTTTTGAAAAAGAAGTTTATGCAAAGATATGCAAACACTTTGTTCTACAATTTCGACTTAGTTTTCCCTAATAAGTCACTCCTTCTTTGATTCTATCAGGATTATCGAGGACCCGGTCTGCATATAAACAGTTAACAATATTCGCGGATAAACAATGTTATATTATAACCAAGGGCGAGAACAAGGACGACGTGGATCATTCGACAAGCAGTTCGATCGCAGATCGAAGTCGAGTATAATTGAAGTGTTATTTAATTCAGTCGTAGTCATGCTGGATGGTCGATTTGATGCACGTGTCGAGCTTCATTTCGGAGGGTATAGGCTGATATAGGAACGATCTCTCGTAAAATGCAAATTACGATATCACCGAAGATGTACAACGTCGTTCGGTGCTTTTTGAATGATGGTTAATTTGAAGCTTTATCGCATTGTGTTTGTAATTGCTTTTTTAAGTTAATCTTACTGTTGCGTACAGAAGATTTTTTTTTAATAAGACAATTAGGGGAGAGAGCATGGAGCTTGTGGTATTTGTAAAAACTCAAGGAATACCGCCAAACAACCACAGTCTACATTGCAGAATAAAATTGCAATACTTTTTTGTTACTTGTTTTGTTTTTAACCAGGTGCATGGAATATTATGTATAATTGTTCGAATTGTATAATTGGACCGTTTATTTTGAAAGTGGTGCAAGTCCATTGTTTTTTTTTTATAAATAAAAGGTTTACACTAAATTAAGGTAAAGGTACCAGTAGTTGACCAGTTAAGAGAAATCCTCCACGCGAACAATAGTAACCACTTTCTCTGTCATTAACACTAAAACTACCAGCCCAGTCAATATGACCCATTAGCGACTTTCCAAAAATGAATTTTTATGTAAGTAAACCGTGATTGGAAAATTCGATTCATACCGATACAAATAGAAGTATACATGTAGAATGTAAATTCGGAAAGTTACGAGCGATAATACTTACCAGTATTGAACATTCACGTCTTTTCGAAAGGTGCTAATGGATCATTTTGACCCACGCGAACAATAGTAACCACTTGCTCTGTCATTAAGAGAGAGTCGATGCCTGAAGATACTCTTTAAGCCTTCTAGATTATGTAACAAGACCAATTTTTAAAAAAAGTTATGCTATAAAAATTTAAAAATTCGGTAATTGCTTCAGAAGTTGACCACTCTTAAAAATGAAAAAACTAGTAATTGACCCTCTGTTCGTTAGTAGTTGGCCACTTATACTAGAAGGAGGGTTAAAGCAATAATGATGGAAATCATTTTAGTATCGTTTATTTTTAACAATTACCAGCACAAGTTATAATTAGAATGGAAAGTAGAAGTAAAACAATTCCATAACAAGTTCAATTCGGGAACAGAGTAGACGTTGCGAGTTCTGCTCGATTTCATTTAAAAAAAAAATGGACTTACACCACTTTCAAAATAAACTGTCCAATTATTACTGTATCGTTAATTGCTTATTTGTAAAAGATAAATATTTGTATCAGTAATATAACATTACGCAGACAGTTGTACAACGAAATACTGATTTCGAATTTTAGTATAAATTCTAAAACGCATTTATTTATTTACCTTTTTATCAGCTTGAAAAACATACCTTTATTTAAACGAAGTTCACTGTATGTTATTAACGGTTCATTCTACGCCAAATCGATCACTTTTTGACGTCGACATCAGGGATTTTGTTCCAAATAAAACATAATGTAGTACACTTGAAATGAGGAATGCTTTAAGTCATCATTTAGAAGGTTTCGAATTTGTTTAAAAACTACGGACCTTTGAATTTGGCAATTTTTGCTCATTTTTATGAAAACGGGCAGTGCTTATCAATATTTTTGTCATTTGAAAAATTAATTTTATAATACTGAAAATCATAAACAAATTCCTACTTTGTACATTTCTCTGTGATGGGCTATAGGTGTTCAAATTAAAAAAAAAATATGGTCACATTCCTTGAAATTCTACCTTCAAAATGAGCCCTTTTTCAGGATGGAGTCTTTAAAATTAGCGTCACAAGGGGCTGGAAAAGGACTGATGTACCCCCGTTTTAGGTAAGCGAGCCGTGCGCACTGCTATTACAGTCGGTTGTCTGCATGTACCGCTCACCCCATAGTACCTTCAATATGGTCCAAAAACAATATCGACAAGTCTCGTATTCGACTAAATGGCCCTATTCGTACCTAAAGAATCATTATTAGGAATATTATTATTTATAATAATAATATCTTTTATTGATATTATCTTCAGACCATATTGAAAGTACTATGAGGTACGAGTGGTACAGAAAACCGACTGTAATAGCAGAGCGTGCTGTTCGCTTACCTAAAACAGGGGTACATCAGTCCTTTTCCAGCCCCTTGTGACGCTAATTTTAAAGACTCCATCCTGAAAAAGGGCTCATTTTGAAGGTAGAATTTCAAGGAATGTGACCATATTTTTTTTTTAATTTGAACACCTATAGCTCATTACAGAGAAATGTACAAAGTAAGAATTTGTTTATGATTTTCAGTATTATAAAATCAATTTTTCAAATAACAAAAATATTATTACAATAAGGCAATCCTTCTAGATTAAAACAAAAAAAGTAAGCTCAATTCGTCCAATAGTTTCCGAGATAAAAATTAATAAGCACAGCCCGTTTTCATAAAAATGGGCAAAAATTGGCAAATTCAAAGATCCGTGTTTTTTGAACAAATTCGAAACCAGTTAAATGATGACTTAAACCACCTTTAACTTCAAGTGTACTACATTATGTTTCATTTGGAACAAAATCCCTGATGTCGACGTCAAAAAATGATTGATTTGGCGTGGAATCACCATGAAATAACTATTGTGCATTCTAAACGAAAAAGAATCATTATGATACACATCACCGTTAATAAAATAACTTTATCTACGTAAACTTGCAAGTTACGGTACGTTTCGGCAACTAGCATATATTAAAAAAAACGTGTTACAGACAAATGAAAACTAAAAGCTTGAACAAAAATAAGGAATTGTCAATAATTGAAATTGATGAAATTCAAAAATAATTCAAACGAAGCACAAATTTCAATAAACTAACTCTTTCTTAGGTGGTGAATAGTACCAGTGCAATACACTCTTGTTTTACTAAATCTAAATAATGATTTAAATTCAAGTAACACTTGTATATAGCCACCATACTTAAACAATAAATATTTATATTAAACGTAGCTTGCTGTGTACTGAATAATTATTAAATCCATTACCAATTATTCAAATTTTAAGTATAATCTAGTGTTGTTTAATTTAAAACAGTAACTTTCACATTGCGACATTCTTTTCCTATGAACTTTATATTTGAACAATTAATAATGACTAAAATCAAAAATTTTAAAGTTATATTTCTAAAATCTAAATTTTCCAAAGAACTCACTTAAACTTAAATTTGAATAAAAGTCACGAACACCACACCGTTTCTTGCTTTTCGTTTAAAGATAAAATGCAAATGCACCACAGTGTTCACGGAAACATACATCGATACAGTACCATGCCTGCTTTTTGCCCTATAAATGGCTCGAATAGAAGTCTATACCAAACGACAAACGTTTATCCTTTACCGTTCTTCTTCCATTATCAGAACTGGTCCGCAGCATATCTTAGCGTTGTGTCACTCTCGAAATTCCAGCGCTCCTCTTGGGTGATGACACTGGCACATGTAAGTACACGCGTTTCGACAATCGTACATCGCTCGAAGCGATTACTCGCAAATTCACCGGTCGGCGGACTCGGCGTGCCCCGCATAATCGCTAGGTTATGCACGTTAAGAAGGATGTGCGAGTTAACTTAGCTCGTTGCATTAGCGGAGATGAATTCATTCGGCCTATTTCTCTCTGTCCTGCCTCATCCTTTATCTCCTCGTTCTCTTCCACCTCCTATCGAACGTATTCACACATACGCACACACAGAGTATCAGAGGCACACACGCAAACACAAGTACAAAACATCTCTGTCTATCTTTCTTCGGCCATTATCGGCCGGTGTTTTTCTCCTTCAACCCATGTTCTTCCTTCGCTTCCCCGTTTCACCGCCCACAGCTCCGTTCCTCCTGATGTCCATCTATGACGGACTTAACGAACCTTGAAAATCACGTCTCGCGAGATGTTTACTAAAGTCTCGAGCCGTGTACCTAGTACCCCGTGGTACGGTCCACCCCTGCGAAGGAACAGTGTAGAAAGAGTGCACTGACTCTGACTCATCGGCAAATCGCATGAATCGACGCCGAGGAACAAGATTAAGTGAGCCAAGACCTAGCCAGACCAAACAGCACGACCAGCTCTCTACGACGTATACGCTTGCCGTCCTCCTCGATCGCTCCTCTTTCACCTCTTCAGTTATCGTACACGTGAACACGTGGAAACACATGTAATTCGACGATGCTCTATTTGGAGCAGAGTTCGCTAGAATTGTCACGAACCTTGACGGTAGACCATGTCATTTGAATAATCGAAGGAGAAAAGGACGAGGGTCCATTTTCTGCCTATTATATTTGAATACATATGGATGTATTTTTTATTGTGGAATGTAGTTTCGTATTTAGAAATGGGAAAAAAGATGAAAGGTCCAAGTTAATATTGTTTAAACAATCACAGTGCATGGGGAAAAGGAAGGAAGGTATCTGTGTTTGTATGGAAAAGGGAGAAGACTGTGCATTATACAGTGTATTTGCGCTATGTTAATGCACTTTTTAAGTGTGACTGGAAAGTAAGTGTTGATTAATTCTATAACGTTTGGAGAATCAGTACAGGTCTTCACTGTTTGCAGTTCCTTTTACTCAAAATAACAGTAAGTGAACACTCGTCCTTCTCTCCCTGTACTCTTTCTTTCTGCACTGCAGTTTCTTGAAGGATACTGCTTTAGAGGGTGAAAAAGAATCGATTTATAAATTTTCGTATTTCCGCAGCGTTCAAAGTCTCGAAAGCGTAGTCCCAGGTTATTTCAACAAAATTCGAAAAGTTAATATCTTTGTAGTCAATATTCGATAGATGTGGTAACTGAATAATTACACAAGCATTGCGCATTATTTAAAAAAGACCTTTCTTCGTGGTCTTCTATGCAGACGCTGATAATTCGTCCCGCTATGTTCCCGATCACTTTTAAGTCAGTATTTGAAATATTATTGTAGAAGTGATAAAGTGTCTCTGCGTGCTTGGTCTGGAACGAGTGTTGCACGAACGAAAAGTACTTGAGCTGAGCGATACAGGTGCGAAAGAAGAGTGTTTGAAATTGAATGCTTGAGTATATCGCGAGAATGAGATGTGCGTAGCCACCCAAGGATTTGGGTGAATATGACTGAATATCTCCGAGGAATGTCTACATAAAATGAAAGGAAAATAGTAATAACGAGAGATAAAGAGAGGGAGAGAGAGAGACAGAGATAATGTGTGTGTGCAAGAACAAAGGAGTCTGAAAAATACGTGTGCGGAGTCAGAATGTAAAAGTCAGTATAAGGGGATCAAAGTGGAAAAGTCAGTGCGAAAGAATCGCAGTGGGAAACAGGGTACAGGAGTACAGACAGCGTGGTTAAAGAGAGTAAGTGTGATTTTGTGTGACAATAGCATAGACTTGCGTGAAATTATATTTGCGTGGAAGTATAGCTGTACAGTTTTATTTTCTATGAAATGTATTTTATTTTAAATTACACCTGCCCAATTTCGATCGCGGAAACCATCAAACCCTACCTACGGATATTGTAAAACTGAAATTTCGAATGTCACAATTCTAACTGATACCATTTTGTCGAATATTTATTGGTATCGCTTACTTTGAAATGGAGCACAGTCTCGTTTATAAGGATTAAAACGTATTTTGAATCATTTGTACCAGGTGACTAGAACAATCATAATTGGAATCCACATTTGAACCATTCCACGTCAAATCGCACAGTTTCTGCCACTCTGTCTCCGATTTTTTTCTAACCTTATTGTTAGCCCATTTATTCGTAGGTATGAGAAATTAATTTATGTAAAATTGTATCCTCCTATGTTAAACAGTTTGCAAGATATCAAATGTGAAGGTGCTGAAAAATCAAGTAAAATAGACCAACAAACCACTCTTTCGCCTTCAATATTTGTATTTAGCTGACTTGTTCTTAGATCGTTTTTTAAAGGGCAAGGTATGCTCTTCTTCTAAATATGTACCGAAAATGTTTGTTATGTCGATACAAACAACAATATTACAGATTTAATTTCAATTTGAACACCGTTCTATCTCATACATCTGTTTGAAAACACACTGGTGGATTCTTCGAAGTGTCCTCTACGAAATGAACTTTTGAAAATAACGAAATAATTTCAGAAACGTAAAGAAAAAAAAATAAAAATCGTGTGTGACGTAAGTCACCAATCGACGATTTATCGTCTCAAATTACATTTAGCTATTGGCCTTACCATTATCTCTTAATACATCTGGAACTTATACAGGGTGTTGAAAAAAGTTGCGGCCGAACTTCATGAACATATAATACTCATCAAGACAAACAAAAAAATCTTAATATACATGGATACAAAAATCATTAGTTTTACAGTTACGAGATATTTTTAACTACAAGCCTATAACAGAAGAGCAGATTCTATTGCGTGTCTCTCTGAAACCTGTTGGGTAAATGGTTATAACTTATCAGTTATTACAAAGTGAAGCAATGTAAACACTATGTAATATTTCACCGATGAAGAAGCTTTGTAACTCCGAAACATATGATTTTTGCACCCATGTTTATTAAGACCTTTTTGTTCCTTTTGACGAATACTATATGCTCCTGAAGTTTGACCGCTATAAAATACAGACAAATGAAAGCCCTTCGATACATGCTAACATATACAATTCCAAAATATCTTTGATTTTAAAACTCGAATATTCTACAAACTTTTATCATTACACCTATCCCCCGATTTACACTGAAGATAGGTTCCTTGGAAAACCGTGTAAATCGAAAACAAACTAAAATGTGCACAATTCGGTCATTTATTTCAACGTAAAATAAAACTAAATATATCTTAAGAAACATAAAAATAACGGTCTATTCATAAAATGATAAAAATATAAAGGTATATGTATGTAATTCATTTTTAGTATAAATTCAAAAATTTAATTACTGTTATCACTTTCGTAGACTATTAATCTTTTATTCCTATGATGTCACTTTCATCACTCGATAGTACTTGATGCGATGAAGATGAATGAGATGTTAGATGAATTAGAAACAATTTCAGATCGGCGAGCCTTCTCGATCCGGGCCGGGGCAAATTTAAAAACCGTGTAAATAAAGTACTGTGTAAATCGGAGGATAGGTGTACTATGTTGAACGCTAAGTCTTTTTGTTATCAATACCTGCAAATAAATACAATTGGAAGTCATTGCGTACTACATTCCATGGATTTATATTTATAAAGGAAACTTCACACAAATCTATGAGGTAGGACTGCATCAAAATTGAAATTGAATTTTTAACATTGTATGTTGTTGTTTATATTGATAATAGCAAACATTTTTGGTACATATTTATAGAAAGAAAACGCTTTTCCCTTTTAAATGATCTCAAGAGCAAGTTTGTATCTCATAGCAAACTCCAAGAAATATCGAGGAGAGGAGTGGTACTTTAGTCTATTTTATATCTTGCAATCCGTTCAACATAGGATACTAAGATTTTACGCAAGTTAATTTATCATGTCTACCAATGAATATGCCGAATTTGATGAAAATCAGCGACGTAGTGGCGGAAAATGTGCAATTTCACGGGAAATGTCTCATTTGGAAATTATTTTAACAGGCAACTCATGATGGACAATATCTTTTGTAATGCGGTAGATTTATTTTATGAGTAGTTAAAATGTGAACAGACATATTCCAAGTACGGATGCTATAACAAGTTTACTGGTTTTTTCACAAAAAATTTCCAAAAAATATCCTTGTAACGGCCCGTCTAACGTAGAACATCTTCTCAGGTGAATGTACAAATTCAGAGATATTTGGTTTTCTTCAGAAACTTTGCGTACGATTTCCTAGAAAGCAAGATTTTCTAATTGGTAAACGCAGTATCTTATGGAAAATTGTAGACTGATTTTAGAAGAATATCAATGTGCAATAAAAACTCTTGTAAAAATAATATCCCTTTCTTGGGTAATAAAGTAAAAAAAAAAAAGAAAATTCGGGCGAAAACACCTTTCTAATTTAAAAAAATCATTATTTTGATAATTTTGAAAGTTTTACAATGATTTTTGAAACCTTTGTTTCATTTATTTAATAATAGTATCTTCGTTACAAAGTCTGCAGTTTTATGATGCAACATGATGCAACATGAACCTAGATTAACTAAAACATTCCTTTTTCTAGCTTTGAAGAAAAAGAATTCGTAAAGAATGCTTGTGTTTCTTAACCTTATCGAGAAAGAAAAGTAACATATTTCAGTTTACGCTAAATTTATTGAAAAAAAATGCAATCCATTTCGCTCCATGCAGAGTAAGAGCATATGCTCGTTAAACAACAAGTTATGACATAATCCCTAGAAATACTTTGAATATTGCTGCAAGTCTGATTCGTCAAACTGCAATTTGGCTCAGAAAAGATTTCAGCACACACTCGTTGAACCTTAATTAAAATGGATATGTATATTATTGTACTTTTGAAACATAGTGCACAACGTATTTCAAAGTTTCTTGAAATGTGAAGAAATGCAAAAGTAATAGGGATTTAATGACTTTAATAACTATTTAAGTTAAGTTAATTAACTATTCAAGTATTGAGAGCTACGGAAAAATGAACTTATAAAGCTTAAAAGCTGTACATGAGGAGGTATATTAGAATTTGAGAAAATAGAATTTATTTCATTAATTTCATAGTGCAAAACAATATAAATTAATACAGTTATTATTATGTAAAAAATTATAGTACATCTGGAAAGTAAGAACGTTGCTGGAGACCGCCATTCCCGTGAAGGAAGTGAGGTTGGTGTACAGGGCTCCATCTGTGTGGCTCTGCGGAAATTATTTTCCTAAGCTCTGCAAATTTCATGCAGAAAATTGTCAATATATTGGTTTACTGCACAGAAACGTTGTCAGTTATACAGATGTAGTTAAGACTTACTTTTTTCCCTCAAATCTCAGAAATTACTGCCTACAATTATTATTTAACCGTAACGTATCAGTACTTAGAACGGTGTCTCAATAACTATTGCACTTCACTGCTGAATTCTACAAGCACATATCTAATTTTGCGTTAATCTGTATATTACCGTACAATTGAAAGGAAGATACACTGTTTTAAAAATTTTACGATAGATTAACGATATACACGGAAGGATATAATTTGAAAAATACGGGGAGAATATATCAAAGAGAATTGTTATAAGAAGATAAGAAAAGTATACCATAAATTTCAAGATACGGAAACAGGCGCCATGGATATTCGTTCTTACAAAAGGAAAGAAATTACAAAAGTTCTCCTCTTTAAGAAAGTTTTTTTCATCAGCATAGGTTAATTTTTAATAAACGTCTTACGAGAAACTTGCATCCATTTTCAACAATAATCTCCCTATTACAAAGGAGAACACTGATAATAGAACGCAGGATAATTACAAAACAAGACGCTAGGGCAGAAATTATGAAACAAATCTGCGCACTGGCGCGCCTCAGGGAAAACTTATGTCCCAGAAATAGTTCTCATTAAATCATGCAACTCCTGCCTCCACAAATTTTCCCTAGCGCTCCTTGAAAAGAAGCTGAGGCAACTCGTCCCAGTTTCTAGAATCAACTTCTATGCTAAACTGAAAAAGCCAACGTTTCTTCAAACTTCCGTTCATTAAAAAAAGAAAAAAGGGGAAACGGAAATCAGAAGTGGAGGAAAAGATGAAAGTGCGTTTTGTACACGTCGACCGAATAGAATTTCCACGAGAGCTCATGATCAGTTAAAAAGGAGCAGTCGGCGCAACGAAAAAGGACTAATACAATGTCAACAGAATGGGATGCTTTCAATGCAACTGCAAATTAATGTCCCTCGCGAGTCGTACAGTCGATTTTGGACGGCGGCCATAAGTCGACTAACGCACAACTATCCACGCTCGTTTCAAGACTCCCCTTTTCGATCTTGCCACGTTTCCGTGAGCTCTCCTTGATGGACGCTCGCAGCCGTTCGATGGATTTCTTCATATTCCCCTCGAGCATGAACGTCGAATTTTCGTCGTTCTGGCTGGCAACGGAAAACCAGCGAAGATTGCCCGCTTCAAAATGCAATAGACGCCTTAATTCTGGAACAGAAATGCGGAACTGGAATGACCTCCGCAAGTTTACGCCAAACTCTCTGTAAACGAGCGAGTCACTTCTTAACCCGCGGGGAACAAAGTTAGAAAAAAACGTCGTTTCGCTTGATCGGTTACTTGCCATCTGTAATCTCAAATTAAGGCCAGTTGAGATTAATTTGTATCGCTGGATGAAGTTAAGGTCTTTCTTAAGTATTCTGTACTTTATTTAGGAAAAGTAAATTGTTCTATAGGACATGCTTGATTCATTCTTCGGGTGTTCCAATTCAACCTCAATTTATATTCACAGACGATTTTAGATTATTAAAGATGTTGAATATTTTAGCAGAATTATATTGGTAACACATGGTAGATAATTTAGTTGTTCTTATCACTTTTTTTTCTTACATTTGGTGTCTTAAGATCGTACACACGTATATCGCACAGAATGTCACGGTATAGATAATTTATCCAGCGCGATAATGGTATTTTTGGCGATATAATTGTAATTGAAATTGTTTTTCTTAATAAAACGAAACATTTGTACAGTTACAGAATTTTACCTTGTCATTGACGTCGAAGCTGGTTCGCATTAGGTATCGCATAAAATCAATTATGAAATTAACATGGACTATACAGTAAATTTGATTACATTTTTCGTAATTTGTTATATCCGTTTGCATGTACATTCGTATACATCGACAACAGTGTGACTTGCTTTCTACTAGCCGGCCCAGTCAATTTTACTCCCTGTTTTTATCAATTTATTACAACAATGTGATTCAGGAACAAAGAGTACCTATATTGATACGATGAAAATTCATGGTAACAAATTTTTCAGTTGGTTTTCACAGACATATGTATACAAACATCTATACAATGGATATGCGATATATCAACAAACAATTTACATGTTTTCACTTTATTGAACAAAAGAGCAATTATTTGAAGGGCAATTAAATTCACTAACATCATTCATAATACATAGGCACAGAAACGTATGTATATACGTGTAATGTACTCCAAAAGACAATAGAAGTGTCATGATACGTAATACTATTTGATTCGTTCACGTGAAAAATTCTAATTTTCTCTCCATTTCTACATATTTTAATGCAAAATTCATTTTCCCTATTATATTGTAAATTATACGCCCGCCCTACAAGGAGTTTATATCGCTGAAATAATCATGTTATCCATATCCACCCTATACAGGGTGGCTCAGTTAAATGGGATCACCTAAATATCTGCCTTATTTGTTGTATGAAAAAACCTCTCAAGACAAAGTTACACTATTTCAGGGGACACGTGTAATTATGGAAACGGTGAAAAAACGAATTCAACGACCTCAATAACCATACCGCCCCCTTCGTTCAATTTTGGAGATATTAACACTGTATAGGGTGTTCTGTAAAATATAACACTAACGGGCTACATGTGATATTTCATGAAAAATATATAGGAAATATACAGTAACTTTACTTTTCAACGAGACTTTGCTCTCGAGAAAATTAATTTGCATTAATTTCGCATAGAGTCCATTTTGTGAAACCGAAATTCCTCTGTGTCGCGTAGTTTTCTTCCCTTGATTTTTATGAAAGACACTTTTTCTCAGCTAAAGCAACCTTCTACAACAGTAGATTTAGCGGGGCACTCTGCCTAATATTCTACCCGCAAAACACATCGATACAGTTCGTTCGCTCAAAGAGAAGCCACTTCGAAACAAGAAAGCATTGTTTCGACGAAAATTCACCACGCTCCACTTTGAATTCAATTAACCGCACGTTAACTCGCCAATTATCATGAATAACTGAAATCGCAAAACATTAACCGTCAGCCGGCGTTTTCGCCATTTAAAACGAACTGGCCAACAGCGATCCGTCGGTGGAAATTCACTCAATTTCAATGGGAACTTTTGTCTCATTATCGGAGTGACATTTGTACCTCGTTGCACCGTGGCTCCTTTCCTCGCCTCAGTGCATGTCCTACAGCCGAGAGAAATTAAAGAAATTCACCGATCATGTAGAATCCGACACGAAGTGGTGTAATCTCAGAAAGTCTCCGGCCAATGATCATTCCTCGCTACTCTTATATCCGCGACGGCGTCCACATTCTAAAGAATAGGAAGGAAAGAAAGAAGAGAGAGAGAAGTGAGGGAAAGAAAAGGAAGGAGGAAAAGAAAGAGAGAAAAGGTGAGGAAAGGCGGGAGAGAAAGAGACGAAGAAAATGTAATTTTCTCGATTGCACCGATAATCGGTCAAATTTCCCGCGATAATTCCTTGACTCCGCTACTCGAAACCGCTCGGACGCGCGCTCGGCTCTCCCTTCTTTCTTCCTGGCCTTTTTATAGCTACCGTTCGAACTTTAATGTAATGGTTAACTCGTGCAGCGACGAGGTCAGATCCCAATCCCAGTCACGAATGAGTCACGAACCGAGAGCAGCAGTCACGAAAGCAACGATTCTTCATGCTGCTCGCGAAACCATTATATTACCGCGTCCCCGGCTTCCCTCGATGTACATACAAATACGTGGATACCTTGGGTTGCTGCATTGTCTCCGCCGCGTTGATTCCTCAGCGTAAACAACGTAACGGTGTTTGGCCGTTTCAATTTCACGTTTTTAACCGTTGTTAATTCACAGCTTAAACGTAGATATATCATTGATCGGTACAAAAATATTGTAATAGGGGGTGATTCTATACAAAAAAAAAAATAAGCCCAAAATGTAGAATAAAATTTGTTCGTATGGGACTTTGCTTTCGAGAAAATTGACTTTAAATATTCGCCGGGTACACGTGCACTTAACTATGTCTCGACCTAACGTTTGGGCTGGAATAATCGGACGTCAAATTATTGAGCCTTATTTTTTTGGGTGAAATGTAACGTCAGAAGCGTACTTGAATTTTTTGCAAAATAAATTGCCTAAATTATTAGAAAATATACCCTTCACAATAAGAAGAAATTTTATTTTCCAACCGGCACATTTTAGATGTCAAGATTTTTCGAATGAAAAATATCAAGGTTGGATTGGCCGTGGTGGTCTCCTCCTGGCCCCACACCACTCGACTTTCGTTTATGGAGTCACATCTAATCAGTTGTCTATTCTGAAGAAATTGTAAGTTTCGACCAATTAAAGGAAAGAATTAGTTTCGCGTTCAATCAATTAAAAAGAGCAGAACGCATTAGGAAACGTTTATAGAAATTTAATTCGTAGAACACAATTGTGCATTCAACAGAATGGGCAACATTTTCAACAATTTCTGTAATAATCAAATTTATCGTAAATTAATATTCTGTTTTATTGAGTATTCTTCTTCACCCGGAATAACAAACACAAATCTGAACCAAGAGAGTAAGCTACAGCGAGATACACTACCGGCCAAAAGTTCGGAATCACCTTCCACTTTTCATCGATATTAAATCTGCTGCTAACTTTTTATAGATTTGAAGTTTATCTCAATTCTACATTTATCAATCTATCTTATATCGATTGATTCGAACGACAAAAAATTCTCAAAGTCGCTGACTCTTTTCCGGAAATTTTTGTGTAAATTGCAGTGCTCAGTGATTCCAAACTTTTGGCCGGTAGTGTATGTTAGGTCGAGAGATAGTTAAATGCACGTTGTTGGCTCCCACAATGTTCATGAAGCCTGATTATATAGTAAATAACTCTTTATTTGCAACGCAGTTTGTTATGTAACAGTAATGCAATGTAACTGAGTTCTTAAATGTTAAATGTGTGCGAGTCCAGTGTCCTGAGGTTCAAAATTCGTGTAATCGTTCGTACCAGAGTTCAGATTCTATGTTTCACTAGTGTGTTCTTACAAGAATGTCCTTTTTGTCTATCACCCCAGTCCCTTTATACGGTTTTTGTCCGTCCATTTGGGTCCCTTGACGGGGGTGAGATTTGGGTGGGGGGCCAAAACTCCCAATCAAGTTAGGGCCTTGGTCGACGCCCGACGCCAACAGCTCACCCTTAGGGAAGGGGTGTTCTGGGTGAGGTACGCCTCACCTGAGCTTCTGGGAAAAACCCAGGGTAACGGTACCCGCCTCAGCTCGCGTGGGTTTATGATACGTCAATTGCTATTAAGATGCACGAAGAAACTCCAAATTCTCCGCTTTTACGAGAGGTTTGGAGCCCTCCTGACAATAAGGAATAATTAACGAACGAAAACATTAAACGCGTATTCAAACCTTAATCTCAAAAATAGCAGAGTCGCGTCCGTATCGTAAACCTGGTCTAAACTTAAGTATCCTTGACACACGTGTACCCGACGAGTATTTAAAGTCAATTTTCTCGAAAGCAAAGTCCAATGAGAAAAAATTTTATTCTACATTTTCGACTTATTTTTTTGTATAGAACCACCCCCTTTTCGGTTGTACCGACCACCCTGTATATACCCACTTAATTTGTTATATTTCATATAAACTGTGAAAGGAAAATGAAATTACACCTTTCACAAACTATTTAAAAGGATTGCTTATGCTTACGCGTAGTGCAAACTCTCCGATTACTCGAGATTTTATGATTAATTATATTTTTGTGTCAGAAAGAAGTTATTAGATCGTTCCACATGAAATGGCGGATTTATAAATGAAACTTCAAACCATAATAACGTAGTTAAAACTAATTTTTATTAGTCTAAATAAGCTCCAGCACGTTTCTATTAACAGCTTGCAAGTAAATGTAGTCTATTATTATAAGAATCTGAATATTGGCAACAAATTCTACAAACGCATTTTTAATTGTTGCCTCGTTGTTGAACATTTCTTCCTTTTTCTGAAATTATATAAATGCTTAAACTAACATTATAATGTCCGTTCACTAGCTATTACTATTTCAAGTGCTGTGCTGTGTAGAGCTGAGGAGTTTGCCCCTGGAAGGAATGCGGGTCTGATTGGGTCGTATCCTCATAAGCCCACCTTGTCTAACACAATCTTAAAAATAGGACACATGTATTGTCATTATCGACCGACGCGATACCATCCACGAACCAGAACATTCAAAATTGCGCGATGTGAGATTTAGGCGGTGCGAGCGGAGTGCCCCTCTTGCCCCTGTGATGCTCTGCGGGCAAACTCCTGAGCACCGCACAATACTAATTTTTGTGTTTCTTTTGCTGTACCTACTATGTCTCAGATTTAATTCGTAAAAGAAAATCACTCGAATTTGATCAAAATCCATTTTCCACTTTTAATATAATCTTAATTTGACATTTTCAACGAAACAAGTCTTACATTTTAAAACAATAAAATGTAGTTAGTGGTTTCACTTTTTCACAACTACCATTTCATATGCAACGACCTAATAAATTCTTGCCTAAGAAACACACGTTTTAAACTGGTGGTATGTATTTTGTCAGTTTTCAGTATTTTGTATAATCTAAACTTTATATATTTCCTACAAAAACCCCATTGGAATTGTTGCAAATAAATGTGATACTCGGAATGTTTACGAAAGATCGTCTTCTTCGTACAATTAAACAAAATTGTAAAAGAACCTTCATTTCCAGACTTCAAAAGTGAGAAATTCTACAATTCGTTTAACGTATGGACGTATTTTAAGGATTAATAAATTTTAAAAATTCAACTCGTGGAAGTTTACACTGTATGTTAAAAGTGATTCATATTTTTTAACTTCATAGAAGATCCAAGGGAGGGGTTGTTAATGCGAAAAATAATAAAACATAGAAAGATAAAAATTTATGAGAATTTTATAATCAAAGGAGGCTACATGGATACGCTGAGTTTCTGCATTTCCTTGAATTAGTATATTCTTTGTCGTAAACAATGTAACGATGTTCGCTGTTTCAATTGCACGTTTTCAGAAATTTATTTATGATATTATGATTGATCGAAATAAGAGTATTATCAAGAACAAAGAGATGTACATTGAGAGTGATTTAAACAAAGTAACAAATGAATAATTCAAAAATTCAAATACAGAGCATCGCAGGAGTGGTGGTACAATTTGAAAGCGGACAATTCTAGGTGTAAATATAAGCTGAAAAATTCAAACTTTCGCAACCGGTCTATTTTCACTTTTTTAAAATTGGAAGTCGAATACAATAAACTTAAATCTATAGCTGGTTGTCGCAGAATTCTGTCATTAAAATATGAATAAAAACTATAAAATTTGCTTTGAAATATTATGTTTCTAACTATTATTGTTAGATTATAAGGAGAAATGAGTATGTGTCTGTGTAATAGTAACAGCAAAAATGATCAACATACTGAGACAGATTAATATAAATATCTATACAGAGTGTCCCGTAACTCCTCGAGCACCCGGAAATGGGGGGTTGCTGGGGTGACTCTGAACAACTTTTTCCTTTACCAAAATGTTGTTTGAAGCTTCATTTTTGAATTATTAACGAAAAACACTGGCCAATCAGAGCGCGCGTAGAGCCCGCGCCCAGACACGGGAGCGCTGACTCTCATCCGCGCGCGATCGTGAACAAATGCGTACGCGTGACTTCTCGGTTATCGATCGCTGTCAAAAAATTTTCACTTTACACCGCTATTTTTATAGGGCTTAGAGAAATGGTTTTTTGCCGTCATTCCCATGTTTGTATAAATTTTTGAAAAAATTGCAATTAGTCGGAATCGCGCGCGAATGAGCCTCTGTTCTTCGTCCCTGAGCGAGGGCTCTACGCGCGCTCCGATTGGCCAGTGTTTTTCGTTAATAATTCAAAAATGAAGCTTCAAACAACATTTTGGTAAAGG
>NW_017100178.1:732572-739284 GCF_001263275.1 Habropoda laboriosa
ATTCATAATTAAAATAATATCTTTTAATTTATTACCATAATTCTAATAATTATAAAAATATCATGTTTGAAATTGACGAAAATTTATTCCAATTTAATCTTAAAATACGTAAACATATTTGTTTGATTTCCACGTTAAACCTAACATCAATTCTGTCGAAACTTACTCTGATTAATTTGAACTTAACACGTTGACTGCCACGGTGGTCATATGTGACCGCAGATTGTCTCTCCTGTAGCGCCTCGGTGGTCATCGGTGACTGGAGTGCTTCGAATGTTTATAATTGTAAAAGTTGATGAATTTTAAACATCATCGCTGATTAGAGAATACTTTGAAATAAAATGTGCACTATTCGACGATTAAAAATTTTTACTAGAAAATCAAAAATGAGAGATTAATTTTTATCAAATCTTCTATCTACCGGTGTATCGTATTAAAGCATTTCGAACATAGACGCGGCTGATCGATACAATCTGGGCAGTATGTGGTAACCTTTTTGGTCCGATTTTTAGCAATCTTTGTTCCAAAACTTGCAAAATTTTTTTCATAACATTCTTTGCAAAATTTTCGCACCAGGTACGCTGGCCCTTCCTTTTTTCGCATCTCATGTCGTAATTTTCTTCGGATAGACATATTTGACGGCCCTGGTGTAAATAAATATTCCAAAATAGTTATCAAGTGTCATCGAGTGCGCCAAGGCGCCACGGTGGTCATCCGTGACCACCAGAAATGGGTAAGAATGTTGTCTTGTATAACCATATTTATTATTATTTTGCCATTATACGCTTAGAATAATAAAAATACTTTCGTGGCGTCCTGAGCAGAACATGTGATTTCGGCGTGGCAGTCAACGTGTTAAACGATAAAAAGACGTAATGCTACGTTAACTGCAACCAGCTGCGATTAATAAAAAGACATGCTACTATGCCAACTCGTGTGTAACAGTCGTTATTCGTTATTGCATGCGAGTACACACCACGGAATCGTAGAAGTACACCCGAAAATACATCCGTATGGGACCAACCCCGGTTCAACCTGGGGTTCTGGGCCCTCCAAATCCATAAACATTCACGGTCATTGATATCAAAGTCCGCTAACCATAGGGTGGTCCGAGTCGTAGACCTGTCCAAAAAGAAGGGGGGCTTCTACGACCCTAGGGTGTGTATTCGTACGCAATAGCAAACAGTACTTTAAACGCAAAAGTACTGGCTCCAGAATATTGCTTAATATGACAAAATCCTGCTCTATATTTTCAATTGAGTTTTTTAGATGTATCAGTTGTACCTACTGATACAGAAAATACCAAACTGCGGAAGCCTGTACAAGGTGAGACACGTAAAGCGTGACAAACTACAAAGTGTGCATCCTAAAATACTTCAATTTTTTCTAACAACATTTCTTCACATCACCAACATTTTCGATAATATTCAATTGTCACGCTTTACGTGCCTCGCTCTGTAAACTTTTACATCAGTTTCACTTCTCAGACGAGCACTTATACGAAGCAGTTCGCTGTTGTGGACGATCCGAAAGTCCATATACAAATTATTTTTTCCGTGTGATAAAATTACATATTTATGTAAAATATTTTCACACGCTAGCAACAAAATCAAGATTTAACCTTTATCTATCGTTGTCCTTTGAGATGATTACTCGTCAACAGTTGTTCCCAAAATTACCAGTTAATTGTCTTAACTCATCTTATTTGTCATAACTCGTCAGAAATGAATCTAAATGAAAAATTGACGTTCTTTAACAGCAACTCCATTTTATACAAATATGCATCTATTAAAGAAATCTATCATTGAATTGCAAGAATTATAAACAGCTTGAGTGATGTCGAAAATAATGATCTTATATAAAAAATAAAAATCCATTTCTCATTAACACGCTTTTTTATACCGTTAACTTAACAGAGGATAAGCAAAACAATTTTTTTTAATAGACTACCCTATGCACGCAGTAGTTTTCAATTATTCGCAATTTAACGATTAAGTATTGACTTTTACGTTTCGTACTACTCGATTCATTAAGCAAAGAATCATCTTGCCTTCATCATTTCGTACAATATAACGTATGCGTAAGACGTGTAATTTCGAAAAATTGAATTTTCAACGCGTGTTCTCGGCAAAGCGAACGAAATTCCAACTCCTTCCGCGTTTCCGTCCTTTCTTTCATCTTTCCTTCCGACCACGCGCTCGCGTTCATCGCACACTATCGATTCTGTCTTCCTTCGTTTCCGTGGACGTTTCGCCAGCTCGTAAAGACGAGATCGCGAAATTTGTTTAGCCTGATTTAAAGCGTCGCTTAGCGTAACTTAACCCTCTTATCCTTTATATAGGGGTCGGATATTTGTTGTTTCGTAGCCACTTCACGTGGGACAACGACGGAGGCGCATAAGCAATAACGAGAACATGGATATCGTGCAGTCGATTTGGCCGGCGTAGTACGTTTAAGAAAGACTTTTATGTTCCCTAGGACAATATCGGGAAATTTATTCACACCGGGAATTGCATCGCGCGATCGATACGCACGCGCGTGCACGCGTTTTGTGCCTCCTATCCTCCGCCATTTCGCTTCGAATTTTACGCGAAACACTGACGACCTTTTTGCTTAGTTTGCTAACTGACAAACACATTTTGTATGCCTCAATTTTTCCGAATTCTATGCATTCTGAAAGCATTAAGAAATCGCGTGGAACTTAGTGGCACTTGAAGGATTTGAAATATACAACGACAGAATTAAGCTTCAGCGACATTAAGAACTCCTAACTATTAAGTCGTGTAATATGAAATGTAATATCTAAGGGTAAGGGTGATATTTGTTTGAATTTTAAAAAGCATTTCTCATTCCTCCCTGAAATATCAGACTAACGATATATCTAAGTGCCGATAACGAAATTTTACACATAAGAATATTCGAAGAAAGATATAACGTTTAAGGGGGTCTTCTAGTGTGACGGTTTCAAAAAATCGATTTTTACTTTTTTGCATATATCGAAAGTACAATTCTTTAAGAATGTACTCCTGAATAAAATAACGAAGTTATAGCTCGTTTAGTGTGACACATCAAGGGAGAATCTAAATTGCACTGAAAACTTCGATCGCGTTTTTCTCGGAACCATGTTTCTCGAAATGGTGTCCACGATATCTCAAGATCGACTTCACCAATTAAGGCCAACTTCTGCACACATGTGGCTATCGCCCCTACCACAATTGTCTCAAAATATTTCTTTTTTTTTAATTTTGACAGCCCCATAAAGTCGAAAAAAATGTATGAAAATCAAAACTCAGTTTCTAAGAGACGTTGTTTTTTAAATTTACAATATCTTTCTTTCATTCTGGTACCGGCTATAACCAAGGACATACAAATAAGAAATCCTTTCGAATTTTTTGTTTTAGATAATCAGAAACCGTCCAATAGTGGACACCGTTTGGGCACCGCTTTTTTTCAAGAGCAGCTTCGAAGCGGTCCACTTCAGTTAATTTTAAACTTTTTGTTTCCAAAAAAATTGAAAGTGTAATCGAAATGTTATTAAGTATGCAGAAAAAAACAGGGTTGCAGTAACTTTCATAAGTTCCTCATAAAAAATTCTGAAATAACGCAAAGAAAACGCTTCGTTACACTAGAAGACCCCCTTAATACGTTAGATACATATTAATTTGTATACCCTTCTTTAAATAGTAGCGTGCAACAATATAGTACTTAGCTAGTTGGAACTTTTTTAGAAATTTTTAAACGCGCTATTTTCACAACTTTGTAAATAAATAAATGTATAATAGTACGCAGTATTCGTTTCTTACATTAATTTCTTTTGCATAATATATCCTTATACTTTTCGAAGGGAAATGTGAAAAATTCATCTAATCGAATAGGCATCTTTGCATACCACTGTTGATTCGAACAACAAATTAAATACTGCTGTCGAAAAAGAAGTAAAAAGTTTGAAAGAATTGAATTGCTGCCAAGAAATGTTTCATAAATTAGGAAAAAGTTATTCTTCCACTCGTGTTAATTAAGACTTTTCACTTTATTTTGATTTGTAATACCTATAAGTTAGCAATTTTTATCTCTGTCTTGTTGGACGCTCTGCATATTGTCAGGAAATGTGATTTTGTTACAATTTTTAGCACAAATCACTTTTTGACATTTTAATCCAATCAATAATCATCAAGGATTTACAAAACTTTTACATTTAGTAGGAAAATTGGAACCAAAAATCAATGGTTTATGAAATAGTTGCCTAATGATAAATCAAATAATTATTACGAATCGTAGTGATGAATCTCATTGGCAGGTAAACCTTGTATGTATCGTGTCGTTAGTCTAGTTCTTACTGTTTGTCGAAAATCAAAATTACTTTAGTAGCCAAATGATCCTGATAATGCTTGCAATTACTCTTAACGAATTATTGTATGTACGGAGTTTGCATTATGTAGGGGAGAGGTGGGATGAAAGGGACACATATTGAAAGGGACATTGCAATTATCCGAAAAATGAAAAATCTGCCCACATCGATAGTCTTTTTATTTTATAGCAACATTTATCCATGTACAATCGCGTGCAACTTAAAGTCGTTGTCGTTTCAAAATCGTCATAAAATTTTTGGTAGTTGCTCGAAACATTTTGCGAAGTACTCTTACTACTAACTAATTTCCTTATTACTACATCTGAACAGATATTTATTCAAGAACGGTAACGTAAAATGTTCGATACCTTTCGTTTAATATTTAATTAATTGTTGGTTAGATTTTCAATTTTGTTGCTATATTTATGAAGAGAACACAATAATAGTTAATGAATGGGACGAATATGTTATGAGAATTATATTTTACTTTGAATCGAAGGGTTATTCTGTGTTCTTTAATTTTACCATTGTTTCTTTCTTTTTTTTTAATAGGTATGTAAATTTATTGTAAATTTTGTTATAAATATTTTGGCAATGCTTTAGTATCTATGTTTATGAAGAAAGAAATTGATAATATTGCGATTTTAATACCTGAATAAATAATAATTAAAGAAATAACATTAATATTATCCTGTTTTATTACACTGTCCTATTCATAACTATCGATGTCCCATTCAATACAGCCAATTTATGAAAGGGACAAAATACACTTTTTTAGAAAGCGAAAAAAAAGACTGGTAAATATAAAGAGAGGTTTAATAGTACCACGTACTATTATATCCAGATAACTGAACTCTCTAATATTATTAATTAGAAGTAGAATGGTCTTTTAGTTATTTTATACCTTGTTCGAAACAAAAATGCCCCTTTTACCCCACCACTCCGCTAATTGCTCCTTTGCACTGTCCTCCCTTTTGAATGCACTTTTGAAACTTTCTTGATCTTTACAGTTGTACAACGTAAAATATTCTACATACATACATACATATATAGGTACTTCTAAATGGACCCAGAGTCTTTTAAAGAAAAAACAACTACAATATATACAAACTTCTTGCTTTAAAATACAGTAAATTCTCTACAAGTGTCAGTCAGTTTGGATTATACAAGTGTCAGTATAGATGATTCTACGCCTAGCCTGCGTCATTGCTGCGCCTATGTTATCTCGCTCACTGTCAGTCAAGCGTGTCACGCTACACCACTCGGTTTCTTTTACAAGATTTCAGGGCTCGACAATTCATTATAGAAAAATATAATTTCTTTAATTTTACTTTTTCTGAAATTTTTTTTAACATGTTGGTGAGATTTTTCTGATGAAAATGATATCAAACACGACATAATTTGAACAACATTTACTTATTAACACGTTCACTGTCACGCCAGATTTACAGGATCCTGTCAGGCGGCCACAAGAAAATACATTTTAAGCATATACATTAAGCAGCTCATATTTGAGCTGGCAATACACAACATAACTAACTACTAAACCAAATCACCAGAAAAATTTTCAATATTATTATTGAAGTAAACTTTCGTAGAACGAGAGTGAAAAATTGAAAGAATCAAGAGAAAAAACGCGAATTCCTATCTTTCTCGATTCTAGAATATAAGAAAATTTGAATAAAATATGCGACGAGAATTGGGGAGAAGCATAAGTTAAACCCGTCAAAATATTCAATAATAAACGAACTAGGCTATTAGCTATTATTTCAATAGGCGATGCACTGACTCTAGTATTTACTAAAATTCAAAAATTCTCGCATAAATTCCGAAAATAGATTATTAATTACGGTAAACTACTGAGACGGTTTAATTAAGGGTGGGCATGGTCCTGCTTTAGTTTGAAATGATTTATAAACACATAATTAACAGAGGAAAAACCGTGAAACGGCAAAACGTCTACATTCTAATTGTTATAACATGTAAACAGAACTTTAAATTTAGCGATATTAAATGTCTAGCAAGTACCAGTAAATTTATCGTGTTAAATAATTCTCTTTACACGAATAGAAAATGTATTCAACGTTTGTTTGTTATAATATCGTGAAATGAATTATATTCAGCCGTATACCAACCGTTCTCTCCATACCACCAGAAGTACTAAGCAATCCTCTCCGAGCTTCCTCATGCATCCGGGTAACCTCCCTGTACTCTCCTCTCTAAGAGGCGACCGGCGGATAGTCCAGCCGTTCTTTCCATTCCAGGAGCGACCCAGGTATAGCTCCCGTACTCTCCTATCGCAATATTTAAGCGATACGCGTATGATCGGAGAGTCCACCCGCACTTCTCCTGGTAGGCGACCGG
>NW_017100178.1:739623-761981 GCF_001263275.1 Habropoda laboriosa
ATTTATTTCATGGTATTGTAACAAGCAAACGTTGAATACATTTTTCATTCGTGTAAGAAGAATTATTTAACACGATAAATTTAGCTGTACTATGGTTATTTTTAATCTACGACCACAGGTCAACCTGATTTTTAATCCCTACGAAATTAATTTAACCACGAGTAAGTAACGAGAACGCTAAAACCTATGTTTCCATTGAAGAATATTGTAAAAACGTATAAATTGTTATATGCAATGTTATAACAAATTGTCGGAAGTATAAATTTTTAATAAAATTGTGAAAATTGATAAATTATACCGTGTTACGATATCGGAAATCTCCCGCGAAAATCTCCCGCGAAAATTTCCCGCCTGACCTAACCGACGATTTTGCTAATGACTTTGGGGAGAGGGTACCGCAGGTATATAAGGACCCGCCGATGTCCCGCGAAATCATTTACCCTTTATACTGGGCCCTAGACACTTCGCGGCGTATTTTGACCTGAAGGTTCTGAGATGTGAATAGAGTGGTCGGGGGCTACTAGCTAGTCTATGTCCACCCTGTACACACTCAGCCTTCTTGTAACACTTGTATACATTAGAATCAATTAGAATTTCTATTACTAATTATTAAACAAATTTTAACAATTACCGGCACTCGCTAGGCACGTAATATCAGACTTTAAATACTCGACTTCGAACTTCGGTTTAGTCATAATTCTATTAATGTTATAATAACGTATAATTTATTAATTTTCACAATTTTATTATTAATTTATACTTCCAAAAATTTGTTAAAACATTACATATTATTATTTATACATTTTTGCAAGTTTCTTTGACAAATAAGTACGTTTCAACGATCTTATTACTTTCTCGTTGTGAAATCAAGTTCGGAGGATTAAAAATCAGGTTGACCCTTGGTCGTAAATTTAAAATAGCCATAGTGAAGGTGAAATTATTATTTTAAATAAATGTTTCTATACGAATTAAGAATCTATTCAACGTTTGTTTGTTGCAATACCGTGAAATAAATTGTATTATATATTTTCTCAGTTTAGACTGAATTTAAAGTTCGTAAGGATTAGAAATCAGGTTGACCTGTGGTCGTAGATTAAAAATAGCCATAGTGAAGGTAAAATTATTACGTTAAATAATTGTTTTTATACGAATTAAATATTGATTCAACGTTTATTTGTTGCAATACCGTGAAATAAATTGTATTATATATTTTTTCTGTTTACACTAAATTTAAAGTTCTGTTTACATGTTATAACAATTAGAATGTAGACGTTTTGCCGTTTCACGGTTTTTCCTCTGTTAATTATGTGTTTATAAATCATTTCAAACTAAAGCAGCACCATGCCCACCCTTAATTAAACCGTCTCAGTAGTTTACCGTAATTAATAATCTATTTTTGGAATTTATGCGAGAATTTTTGAATTTTAGTAAATACTAGAGTCAGTGCATCGCGTATTGAAATAATAGCTTCATCCCTAGTTCGTTTATTATTGAATATTTTTACGCGTTTAACTTATGCTTCTCCCCAATTCTCGTCGCGTATTTTATTCAAATTTTCTTATATTCTAGAATCGAAAAAGATACGAATTCGCGTTTTTTCTTTTGATTCTTTCAATTTTTCAATTGCATTACGCATTATTGCAATAATTTCTATCGTTACATTTAATTCTAATTGTTTAGCAGCTTTTCTGCTGCTATCGACCCTACATTTTACTGACACTTGTGGAATCGACCCTACATTTTTTTTTTTTACGTGGAGGTAGGCCGACTCTATGTGATGAACAATTGGCAACCAAACGGTGGCTCTCCCTCTACATTCGACGGATAATGTTTACAGGTATTTCATGTAATTTTTTAGCAATTTGTTTTTGTAATTCATCCAAAGCGATATATTATGAAATTAAATTAATCACTCAATAAGTATTAACATTAGATTGTTTCCTCGATATGGCCATGGTGGTCATCAGTGACTGGAGTGCCTCAAATGTTTAGAATAATTAAAATAAAATAAATGTTGTCAACTAAAAATTTTGAACGTCATAGCTAGCTAGACATTATTTTCAATTGAAAAAAAAAATTATAAAGCATAATACTATAATCCTATGCTTAAAATGTATTTTCTTGTGGCCGCCTGACAGCAACCTGTAAATCTGGCGTGACAGTGAACGTGTTAATAAATAAATGTTGCTCAAATTATGACGTGTTTTACGTCATTTTCATCAGAAAAAACTCACCAACATGTTAAAAAAAATTCCAGATGAAAAAAAGTAAAATTAAAAAAATTATATTTTTCTATTATGATTTGTGGAGCCGGGAAATCTCGTAAAGGAAACCGACTGGTGTAGCGTTACACGCTTGACTGACAGAGAGCGAGATAACATGGGCGCAGCAATGACGCATACCTAGGCGTAGGACCATCTATACTGTCACTTGTAGAATCCAAACTTACTGACTCTTGTAGAGAATTTACTGTACTTAAAAATTCTCAATATTAACACATTTCAATTTTTTCACCAATTTATTTTGGTAAAATCTCCTCCACATACTTCTTTCCGCACAACATATAATTTAAAATTGGTCACCTTTCTCCTAAAACCAACTAATATTGTAAACATCTCTCACAAGGTGTTCCTGAAAGACAACCCTGAAATTCTGATCACTGAAACTTTGCAAGTTTCAATTTCTTTTTTTTTTTTTCCTACTTTTTGGTTCTTCAGGGTGAACCCCTTAAAGTTAACGTGTATTTTCCTGTATATCTGGAAACCTATAGTAGAAACAAAAAAATTTCTAGAATGCCAATTTTATGATTTTTTATGCTCTATAGAACTGCAATAAATATGTTAATGTTGAAATAAAAGAATCATCCTCTACCACATCTGTTCAAAAAAATTTTAACGTTCTCGTTAGGTCAGAAAACATGCAGAACTTCATTACAAGTACAGACAAGTGTACTAATCTATCTGACTATACAGTATTTCGATAATTTTAACTGATGCGTTCATCCCGGACGCTTGTTGTTGCATTTCGAACATTTCGTTATCTAATACACGAAGAATGAAAAGTAGCAAAAAATACAAATTGCCCGATACCTTTATCGAGGTCTCCTACAATTCTACAAAGTTTGAAAAAAGTAGGAATTTACGGAGTACTGAAATTCGCTTGTCAATGAGCTACAGAAACATCGCGTTTGAAGTTTCTTTCACCTTATGTCCCAAGACCACGTAAGAAATTCCGCAAGTGTACGCGATAGTTTCTGCAGCTGCAACCGTCTGAAGTTCGAGATTGGTGTGGCGAAACTTCGAAACGCCAAAGAGAAGACGGCCTTACGAAGGTCTCTCGCTCTCTCGCACCCCTGTCGGACACCTTTGTGACGAACTTGCGCAATGCGATTAAGTTCATTGTCTCTCTAATTAACCGGCGACTCGGGAAACTCGTGTCGAGGAATCCCTTTCCTCTGTTTACAAATATTTAATTACAGCGTGACACGTGCGGGATTGCACAGAGGGCTCCTTCGCGTGTTCGCGGAACGCGTTTAAAGTAAGTACGCCGGATTAGCCGAAAGTTTGCATGCACTTGATTGCACGATGCCTGAGAGTTCGACGAGAGTCCAAGGGATTAGCTTCGTTGTTCCCGTTCACCGCTCCCCGCATCGAGAAAACCTGATGAGCATAAAAAGACGAAACTCACCTTGTATTAAGGCGATATTGCGTCTGCGATATTTCTTAAAGGTTGTACACGCGGTTCTTGATACCGTGTTCCTCGTTCACTGTGTCCCCAAATTCAGAACTGTACACGGTTGATACAATTCATTACCCTTTCGTTGACTCTTCCACTGTTTAATAAAACAACGAATTAAAATATTTACATTTTCTTCTGGGATCTAAATTATTATACTTGCATTGTCAATACCAGATACGAAATACGCGATTTTTGCAGTTTGTTCAATTGAATTGTAATTATTGTGTTGTGTATTATATAATTGAAGACATGAAATGTAAAGTCTCTTAAATATATTGGGTTGGCAACTAAGTCATTGCCGATTTCAAATAAGAAGGCAAATTCAGAATTTTTGTTTAAAAATATAACTTTATTCAATTAGATATTGCCCGTTCTTGTCGATGACCTTTTTCCATCGTTCTGGCAGCGTAAAAATTCCCCGTTCGTAAAATGTCTTGTCTTTGCTATTAAAAAACTGAATTAGGTGTGATCTGACATCATCCGCGTTGTTAAAAATTTTACCATTTAAAGAGTTTTGCATGGAACGAAACAAATGGTAATCCGAAGGCGCAAGGTCAGGGCTATATGGTGGGTGTGACAAAACATCCCAACCCAGTTCCAATAATTTTTGCCGAGTAACCAAAGATGTGTGGGGCCTTGCGTTATCATGATGGAAAACAACACCCTTCCGATTTGATAATACCGGCCGCTTTTCTTCAATTGCATCCTTCAGTTTGTCGAGTTGTTCAACATACACATTTGAATTTATCGTTTGGTTCTGCGGCATGAGTTCAAAATACAAAATTCCTTTGTGATCCCACCAGACTGACAGCATAATCTTTTTTTGGTGAATCTCTGCTTTTGATGCTGTTTGGGCTGGTTGATCTTGCTTCACCCACGATCTCTTGCGAGTAACATTGTTATAAACTATCCACTTTTCGTCGCCAGTAACTAGGTTCTTCAGAAATGGATCATTTTCATTGCGTTTCAGTAGCGAATCACAGATGCTAATCCGTTGCGTCAAATGAATTTCCTTTAGCTGGTGAGGGATCCATAAATCAAGTTTCTTGACATAACCAAGGGTTTTTAATTTTTTTTCAATGCATGTATGCGACACATTGAGCTTCTCTGCAATGTCTCGTGTTGTGCTGTGACGATCTGAATCGATAATGGCCTTGATATGGGTTTCATCCACTTCGACTGGGCGGCCAGATCGTTGTGCATTTTTCAGTGAAAAATCACCGGAACGAAATCTTTCAAACCAATTTCGACACTGCCTTTCTTTTAAGGCTTCATCTCCATATACGGCACATAACTTCTTTTGTGCTTGCGATGCGTTCTTGCCTTTTCGGAAGTAATACAATAAAATGTGTCGGAAGTGCACGTCCTGTTCTTCCATTTTTAAATTGGGATAAAAACAAAACTAAAGAACTAATCAAAAAAATTTTTTTACTAATTAAACGTAGAAGTCCATACAGTAAGAAAAAAATATAGGTTAGATGCTCTGGCCACGTTAACAAAAAAAATAAACGTTTAATTAAGTATCACATTTAGAGATGCTTACACAAGAGAGAGATGCTTAAACAATTCGTTTTAACTTTTTACGTTTATAATTTTAAAAAATGTTAAAAGTAAAATCTGATCCGTTTATTAAAGAAAATGAAATTTTATTTATTGAATCGTATGCCATACGTTAAATGAAATGATACAAAATGATGCAAAATCATACAAACCATCATCTAAGACTCTCAAAAACATTCTTACCATGAATTTTGTTTATACCTAAGTAACACCAGAGTAATAATACGCGCTCAATAGCCTACAAACATACCATAAACCACGAATTTCCGAACGGCACATCTGTATGTAACGGTCCGCTTGCCGATTAGTCACCTGGAGGAAATTCCAGATTTTTGGGACCTTCCGCCCACCCCTCGCGACCGTCTCCCACCCTTCCAAGGTGACAACGCGCTAAGGGCGCACTGGAAGGGAGGTGAAGAAACCAACGCACATCACGCGATACCATAGATCAGTTTTTACAAGTCCCAATGATTTGGGTGGCCCTTCGAACATCGTGCAAACATCCACAAAGCTCGAAAGTTCATCGCCACAATCACGAGCATTAACACCTCTTAACCATTGAATTTCTACGGTATGTACTTATACGAGACCTTTTGCATCTAGAATCACTCTTCAGATCGACTAATAAATTTTGTACTCGTGTCACGAACCATTCTGCACCTATACATACATATATCTAAATACATAGAACATTACCATACGCCCAATTTATCTTCTGTCTTCTTGATATTAATGCATACTTCCAGCACCTTCTATAAATAAAGCAATAAAAAACTTAATTCTCGTTTCCTTCAAAAACTTTTCCTTCTCAAGGCCAATTAAAAATTTATGTAAGTAGTGCAGCCCAGTTACTGGACTGCAAAATGTATTTATCGTAACGGTCTCCATGATTTTTTGGCACTTCCGATAATCAGACAAAACAATGTTACAAAGAAAACCTAATCAGTACTCAATCGGTAACAAAGTACAATAATAGAAATTGGAAGAAAACTATCTTCCAGCACTAGCGTAGACGACCGCCTTACGGCGCGTCGAAATCTATCTAACCGAAACCCAATTTAATTTGGTAACGTAATCTTATACACACCAATACTACAGTAACATTTCGAACACCAGATTAGTTCTATAAGGTCTCAATGCACGCCTAAATGTACGCAATGACCAATGTACTTGTAAGTAAAATGATCTTTTTGCAAAAAGAATGTATTTTTTCACCGTATCCTAATTTGAGTTATATTTTCTGGAACATTTGCGATAGCAATGACCACTCATGTTGGACTCTTCTACTCGCGCGCTTATTAACGATGGATCGTAATATGACCCAATAGGCGCGGGCCCAAATACTATAGTACTGCCGATGTTCAAGTATAAGTACATATATGTATGTACCTACGATCTAAAATTATTGGTTCAAGAGTTATTCCAATTTCAAATTTTCTCTGTTAATTCTATGAATCTGCGCACTTATTTTTAAACGTGCCTTTTCAGATGTCTGTATACTTAAAGTAAAGGCAAACTTAAAAGCGAAATAACCTGTAACACACTGACTACAGATGACGTCGATCGGAATCAAATACGTGAATCGTAAGACATGGATTTTTCAATATTTGGGGTCACGTGAGTCGCAGGCGAATCGTATCTTTATTTCTGCTGGCCGAACGACGTTACTGGTTTAAACGAAACTCGGATATCTCGATAAGCAGTAACCAATCGCAGTCACGTTTCGCTGATCTCTGATTTTCGGCGTACACCCGGTGCCACAAATAGGGATATCAAGTTATAGACCAGTAGCGAACGTGATAAATTAACAATTTTAGGGCACAAGTACCGGAATACTTTTTATAACAGATGAAAAATTTCTTTTAGATACCTAGATACGTACGTACATAGGTAGGGTAACTGCGCATAAAATGGAACATCTGATTTTAAAAGCTTGCTAAACATAGAGGCAGGCTTTTTTTTAATGAAACTAACTTTAAAACACGACAAAATTAATAAATATTCGTATGTTTATAGTTAACTATCCACAAGTGTAAATGTCTTGAAGTCATAGTAAAAAATGTAAAGTAAGTCAAACGCGGCGTGTTGAAAAAATGGTACGTAATATAGAACACCTAGGACATTTGCAAAGGAATCTCAAAAAACTTTATTTTTACTATAAAAAATGAATATTTATATAAATAAAAAAGGCAATCTTGCATTTTTTTGGAACCTCGTCTCAAGATTTTCCTTTAATTTTTGGTGCTACAACTTCATACAATGGCCCATCCTCGTGTTCGAAAAGCTGCTGCTGGGCTGATTTCTCCTCCCTTCGATCAATCTTAGCATTTTTTGCTATTTCGGATAACCAACGCTTCGAAAAATGAATTCAACTTTCGTCCCACTTTTTGGCCAATAGTTATTCCTAATGCATGTAATATCCGCAGTATATCGTCTAATCCTTCGTGAAATGTGCACAAGGCTAAATATGTGGCAATTTGAGCGGTTGCTGCTCCCGAATGTGTTTGAGAGCGAAAGTCCAAATGAAAGTGCAATGTTCCTCATGTTCTTCGTACCATTGATTGTACTCGTCAACAGCCTCGTCTTTCTTCTTACTCCACAATTACATCCTTGACAATAACTAGATTTTATAACTTTTCTGCTGCATTCTCCAATCAAAGTAGAAACAACAAACGAAGAATTGAAACCTCTTCTATTCCTGTGCTCTTCAAACAGCTGTAACTTCGTGAATTTGACGAATTCAAACAAATCCTGTTGCAGGCATATTTTCGAAGGTATATACTTTAAGAAAACTTTTAAAAATCGATTCTTTTCAAATGTCCAGACCAGAATACCTCCTTAATTTGTTTTACAATGTTATATACGAATATACATTAAACTAACAATACGTTATCCTAAAGTATAATAAATTACGTTTCATAACGAAAAAGCATCAACCTAATCCTTTTATAATTAACCAAAATACATTACTATAAAGGCAAGCTTATATAATGTCCAAAAATTTTTGGGAGTAGCTGGACATATGTGACGCTTGTATCAAATGTGTTAATTTCGTTTACTTTTTTTCTCTCCCTCTAACCGTCTGCTTGTTCAATTGCGGCGCAACACCCTGTATGCTCTACGTGCAAACAATGCGTTACTACTGTATCAAACATTCGCATTCATTCTCGTGAGCAGTGAAGAAGATGAGCATAAACAAACAAACAAAATTCCGATCACTCTAAAACACAGTTGCTCCTTGTCAGTGCAGCAGTGCTCGGTTAAATGGAACAAAATTGGGTCCGCTCGGTGCAATTCTCGCGAGTAAGGTAGCGTTTTGATTTCAAAAATTGTCACTCGAACAGCTCGATAAGAGAATAGATAGAACGAAAATAAGCCAGATAGATTTAGTGCATCAAGCAGCAACGATCGTGCCCGGTTGAAAGGGAGACTGCCTGCGTTGCAATAAATCTATTGGATTATGGGAGTTATTGGTTGTTAAATAATTAATAATCCTTATTTTAAACTATAAACTTTTATTAGACACAAGGAAGGTTCGCTTTTCTACTTGATGGTAAGAGCACTGTCTACGAACTGAGAATGCTCCTACGCAACGCCCTAATATTGTCTACGACCCCGCTTGGGACCGAAGGACCTTTTGTCACTTATCATAAACATTTAGATCTTTACTAAACAGAGGTTAGGCTAAACGGATTTCTCCGAACGTATACAAAAGTAATATATACTTCCTAGTAAGGCGTTAGATTAATTTTTGTTATATCTAACTGACTGACAAATCTAACAAAATCATCCAATGTGTCGTATACCTCTCTCCTATCTTTCATTAGTTTTTAGTCATCCTGCCTCCTTTCCTTAACTGTAAACAAATCCGCATCATCCTAACGTTAGTCACCCCGAAACCTAGACCTCCACATCATCCTTTACTTTTACTCATCGCTGAACCTAGACCTCACCGCCTCTCCCTACATTGACCTCTGAGACCAACCCCTACTCTCGTACTTACCGAACCTATATCTAGAAACCTTTTCCGTCGAAACGGCAGATTTTTGTCTAGTGGTCTTCACGCACCGAACGTCACCGAACTGTCTAATAAAGTCGAATAGTACTACGCGCAGAATAGCTCCCTTATTTCGCCCCAGTTTCCGTCAGGCTCTCCTACCGCGTACCTATTGAATATAATAAACCAACGCCCCAGGAATCGCGAGCCGCGGAATACAACAAATGTCAAAAAATTCAATTGCTCTAATTTTGATTATATTTGTATGAAAGTAGTACCAATGAAGAGGTGAGGCCCTTCCGATGAAAATAAATCCAAACACGGCATAAATCAGATTAGTTTTACCAGTCATCAATTTGAGCATCGTGGATGTTTAAAGACGCTTTTAAAACTAATTAATGTTAGAACTCGTCCGATTTGTATCGTGCTTGGACTCATTTCCATGTGAAAAACTTCACCAATTCATTGTTATTATTTTCATAAAGATAGGATGAAAATTAGAGAAACCGCAATTTTTGATATTAGCTGATTCATTGCAACGCAGGCAGTATCCCTTCTGCGTCTCGCTTACTCTCGTTATATCTATTCACTTTCCTTATCGATATGTTCAGGTATGCTTACCAGGGAACTTCAATACCCCGAAATTTTCGATTTTTGCCAAACTTTGCAGATTTGTAGGGGGTTTCAATAGAAGTATCGGGCAATTTTTGCTACTTTTTGTTTCTTCAGGGTGGAAATATCTCTTAAAGGTTAATATGAGTTTTTCTTTTTCCTATATATCTTGAAAACTACAGTAGATATAAGCAAATTATTAAAATGAAAATTTAATGCATACTTTTAGACCTGATAAGGAGATAAAATTATTAAAAAATAAAGGTTGTGAAGAATGTTTCTTTATTTAAACAACAAATGTTTAATAATTTCATTATATAGGAAAATAGGAAAACACATAATAACCTTCAAAGGGTGTCTTCATACTGAAAAACGAAAAAGTAGTAAAAAAAGTTGCTTGATATTTCTATTGAGGTTCCTTGCAAACTTGCAAAGTTTTAAAAAAATTGGAATTTTCGAGTTACCAGAATTCCCTTGTGAACTCGAAGCATCGGCTGGTAGGGGAAGAATAGGGATTGTTCAGTTTAATACTAAAACTACCGGCCGGGTCAAAATGACCCATTAACAACTTTCGAAAAAAAGTGACTGTTCGATACTGGCAAGTATTATATTATCGCTTCTGACTTTCCGAATTTATTTTCCACATGTATGCTCCTATTTGTATCGATACGAATCTAATTTTTCAATCACGTTTTACTATATGAAAATTCACTTTCGGATAGCCGCTAATGGGTCATTTTGACCCGGCTGGTAGTTCTGGTGTTAATTTAACCCAGCACTACTGTATCTAGAACACGATATAAGAGGCGCAACCTTGTCGAAGAGGGTGGTCACAACTAGCGATACGAACACATTCAATGTGTTCGTTAATCCGTTCCGCTTACTGCACCGATGGGGAACGCAGGATCCTGGTACACCGAGCCAGGGGGGGTTGAAGCCTCACTTTCCCGTCGACACTGACCGCTGGGGGTAATTACCGTGCCCGGTGAAAAGCTCTCACGCTCAAACCCTTTCTGACTGGCTGAAACGCGCACGCCAGACCTCAGTCTCGGCTCTTAAGGGGGGATACACATCTAGATGCGCCATATATCGATTTTTTTTACATATTTTCAATGTTTGACATGTCAAAAATATTTCCCTAAAATTTGGGACGGAAATTCGCAGAAATATAAAAGATACAGACATTTGAAGTGAAGTATGTTCACGTGTTGCCAAGTAGAAGAACATGTTGCCAAGGCGAAAGCAGAACAAAAATTGAATAAATACAATCATTCTACTGTCATTGATACAATTCGTCCAATTTAGAAAAACTTGAGTGAAGAAGGACTGTTACAACGATGTGTTGGTGAACCAAACTAGTAACAGAAGAATAAGTTAATTTGGGAAATAGCTCCAAAAATGTATGGTAGCACTCTGATAGTTGAAATTGCAGCTTATATTGCTGTTTGATACATCTTCACTGCATTTTTTACAAATTGTGTGTATATCTGTAGGTCCAAATGTTCACAAATGCCTGTGTCTACAGAGGTTGAGCACCGTATATCTAAGGCCAAGCTTCGAGCGCAAAATGCAACAAAAGGAGCTAGAATATCACGGAGATTGGATAAACTGTTAGTCAGAGAAGTTGCTTCAAGTCCCAAGAATTTATTCTGTAGGCATGCAATCGATGATTCCTGATAAGACAAAAAATTTATTGTTTGTGATAGTTGAAGCCTTTTCTTAAACGTTAAATGGATTATTCTCATAACCAGGTTTTCAAAAACGTTACCCACGATTACTCAAAAATTATTCATCAGATTTATTTGAAATTTTGCATGACTATATATGGTATGCCAGTATGTAACTTTTGACATGGAGGATTTTTTAATCAATTTGTAATTTCTTTTTTATTACACAGAAAAAAAAAGGAAACGATTTCATGTCCGAAAATTGAAACTTTCATTCAGAAAGCTGTCATTTCTATAAAAATCAATATTTTTTAAACCGGCCACGTCAAAAACAATTTTAAGAAACTAATTTGGTTTTTGCTTTGTGGTGTGGGCACCGCAAATCACTGCAGCGAATGCATAGCATTTGGAACTAGCTCCTACAACTTTAACATATTATTAATATTGTTACATAAAGAAATTAATTATTACAGTCAAAGATAGGATTAAATTATTGAAAAAATTACGAATACAATAATGTTTATACTTTCTTAACAAACAATTCTGAGAGAACGTCACTTCTCCATCTGTATATCCCCCCTTAAAGTGGCCCCTATATCGGCCAGAGTGTCCAAATGCAATAACCGGTCATTTTTCTGCAAAGATCTCGACTCGCAACTTCATTTCCTTCCCTGCGTATTCGGTCCAGGGGGTGCTTCGTCTCGAGGACGTGAACTGGAAGAATCTGGGCCCTTCGAACGGCGGCCTGTTGCGGACCGTGGAATGGGGTTAACTGTGAAAGTAGGGTCACCAAGGAAAGTCGAGCTCTGTGCGGGCATCGATTTTTTCAAGAAACAATCCCCTCTGTTTCCATGCACGTTCGACGCGTACAGACAGTCGAACGGGAGAGGATGAGGTAATTATGTTAACTGGCGAAGTCACCAAGGTTTCTTGCTAATCGTCGATGATACGAGAAGTTTTGAAGATCTACAGTCAGTCATAAAAATTTACGTACACCCTATGAATGTGAATTTTCATGATCTAAATATTTACAGTTTATCTATATCCCTTGGGACTATGCTGACATTCTAAATAAACTTAGGGATTTGTCACTAAACCTTTTTTTAGAATTTTGTTTAACTGCATTAAACAAGGATCTGTAATAAGTATTACTAGTATCGGAATTATTTGAAAGAATTTAAATGAAATTGTTTTGGGAAGGTACGTGTGTACCTAGAATTTTGCAAACTATCGAAAATTGATGAAACGCTGCTAGTTGAAGATTTCTTAGGCGAAAATTGAATTTCCTTTTAAAACAAAAAAAAAGTCAAAGTTGTAAGTCAATATGTAAGTACAGGCAACTTCTTTAAACATTTTGCAGAACGTACATACATACGAACGCACTATGCGAAGATGGCTAGTTAAGCAATGCAAAATTTTGCTTTGTAATTCACCTCTATCTTCAATAGGAACAGAGTTATAGTCCGGCCCAGTTACTAGACTCACCCTGTATATGTAATACTCACGCAAAAATTGAAAAAAATATTCTATGTGTCCACTGTGTACTTTTAGAATAAATTGTTTGTTTGCACTTTGCGTATTTTTCTTACTCTTTACCACTATATGTATCTAGGTTCCTACATTGTAAAATAAATTAATTTTTGAAAATCGTTTTATCATTGACTATTTGTTTTCAAAGTTGAGAGAAGTAATGTTTTGCATAGCATCAATGAAAAATACAATTTAAGATTTCCTTCTGACATGTTTATAAGAGTTGTATTACTCTGGGTCGAGATCGACCCGGCGTCCGTGACCGAAATTTAAAAATAATAATATATTAGAAAACTTTGATTGTCTCATAATTTCGTCCCATAGCATATATTGTATATGCAGAAAAGCGTTTACGATCTTCAACCTTTCCAGTATGGTAATTAAATAGGAAAATTAAAGTAAAAAATTATTGCTCCAATAGGATCGTGGTTCCGGCTACAATTCTTTTCGATCAATGTCAAAATTTATAAGCAGTAATATTATATTAAAATAAATGTCACAAATTTCCAATTCTGGGAAATGCAAGTATTTTAATTTATTTTTTTATGTTATAAATTAATAAATTTTTCTTTTATGTAATTACCAGAAAGTAAAAGACTCATCCAGTATGTACACGTATTAAAATATAAACTTTTACTTTGAATAATGTAAAAGAGAATCCTACTTCATATGAACTATACATATAAAGAAAATGCGGACAAAAGATAAATGGTATTAAATAACAAAAACGTTTTAATTAAACAGTCATCAATTATAATAAGTTTGAAAATCCAATAATAAAATAGAAAGATACCACTGGAAACAGTTACGATACGAAGTGTAAAGATGTAAGACAGAGTCTAATTAGAGCATGGAAGGCAGTGACGATGTTTAAAATTCATGTGCCTATTGACCTTAGAGTAGGTTCAAAGAGCAGTACCTACGTTGTACAGTGATTACTTATGTCAAGAGCCGTCACGAAGAGAATATATAATACCGGCACACGCAATAACTAGAGTGCATGGCTGAGCATAATCAAACCTAATCACGCGCATGTCTCCTTGATAATTTTAATAAGTTTTATTATAATTTGTTTTCAGGAATTCATCCTTCCACGACCGACTGAGGTGCAATTAACCCCTCTGTTACGGTCCTTTCTGTAATAAGTACTATATTATCCGTTATCTGCATCATTGTGTAGTGTTATGCATCGTAATATAATGTTTGCGCTTGTTTGATAAAGTTTGCACAGTTAAGTTTTCTGCATCAAATTAGAATATTACACAACTGATTTTTGGAGTACATTTACCAATATCTGTCAACAATGCGGCAATTTATCTACAGACGATAAATTGCAGTGTTGTTTCAATAGCATATTATTTGATTTTAACGTAATTTTCTTATTATAAAGGGTGTTAAATAGAAATTTTTGTAAGTAAACATTTAAAATCGTATTAAAAGTAAAATTCAAAATTAAAATACTGGAAAAAAATGTTAATCAATATTCAGTATATTATCGCGAAATAAATTCAAAATAAAATTGAAATATAAATTACTTCTGTATCCTTTTCTATATTTGTATTAATTAAAACACAATAGAAGTACACAATTATATTTTGCATTAAAAGCAGGTGCAGGAAATATTTGTGATTCATATTATTGAATCTGGTATTACAGTAAGGGTCAAATGTATTGGCCGGTCGTGGCCACTCCTCCTGCGTCGCTTTTTTATATCGACGAACCCTACCGAGCAAGACTTGTATAGTATTTATTGTTATTTCGGCAGGTTAGTATATAGGCACATGAATGTATCTGTTTTTGTAACGCGATCTTTGGCTTACTTATAGTGGTAATATGCTCTCCTCATATTATAAAGATATCTAGACCTGTTTCATCTGTCTTTTTTTAGACAATGTGCTCTCTCTATCTTATACTTAAGAGGACACGGTCGGCGTATAAAGCTCGGTATCCATTTGTTGCAAGTACTCGTTGCGTATCTTCTAGTAATACGCAACGCTGTAAGGTGTAACTTTTTCCCGTATCATCACTACGTATTTGTATCAAAACAAAGGATACGGCCTAACGATGCAACTAGTATAAATGCTTCTAATTTTCGGGTATCCACGGCAGGAATGAGCAAGCAAGGGACAATGACAGGCTCCCTGTCCGCATTGTCTCAACCATGTTCCGCATCAATCTTTTGATGCGACGACAAAAAACCGACAAATGTCCGATCGAGCCCGTCGAGTATCTTCGTATTAACTTCTAATATACAATAGAGTAACGCTTGCCTGTCCCCACCCCCCTGATACGTAGTAGGTATTTATAAGAAGTGGATACCGGGCTTAAAGGTGGAATGGAAAGATTCTATAGAGCAACTATTAACTGCAAGCAGTAAGAGTGGAACCCAAAAGTGACGGATGACAAATTGTCTTGACCGGCCAATATATTGAACCCTTATTATAGTTTTCTAAGTTTGTTCAAATATTTATGGATTATAACGATTTATTACAAAAACATCTGTTTTTTATCAAATTAAACATATTAAAATATTGAGGTCAAACAGATGTCATATAATGTGTCATAATTTGTTATAAATTCTCTTTATATCAATCTTATAAACATTGACTATCAATATTGCTTAAAGATATAAACTTTACAACTAAACATTAATATTACAGTCTTTTAACGGAATCTATCAAACTGAACATTTGATTTCACGTAAAATCCGATATTAAGTTTGTTAGATTTCATATGTTATAAATATAAATACATACTATAGTAACTAAGTTCACTGGATGCTGAGCCAAAACTAATAAAATATGCTGAGTCAAAACTAATAAAAAATACTATGAACCTCGCTACTAAAGTATATATTTATAGAAATTACTGCATGCGTAATTACAATTATTAATGTAATAACTTTTATCAATATGCGTTTATGGCAATTATAAACAAACAATATGTCTTTACTAAGATTAATCGTTTCGATTCCTCAGAGGCGTTAAAGGTTTATGTGGAGAAGAAGCAGGTGTCGTATGAGAACTCTTAGGAATTCCTATCATATTTTCTTTACCTTTGCTGTGCGCACGTTTTTCTTCTGCTCTTAATTTTTCTATAACTTTCTGTTGCTGTTCTATCGTCCTTATTTTTCCATGCAAATCCTAAAAAAAATATATTGTTTTATCAAGATGATTATATATAATTAGAAAACATTATGCAGTTATATTTTTTTAATACAGAATTAGTAACAGGACTAACTGATTAAGAAATTCGAATAAATATTTTTATGAAACAAAAACATTTATTTATATACACCTACTGCTGTCAACAAAATATATACATTCATAAAACGTATATATACCTATCACCTTAACAAATAAATAAGATACATTAACCAAAAAATAGTTAAACAATAAAGTACTGGCTTGAATGTAATTCAGGCAGAAACAACAACAAATATATTTTCATGCAACGTGAAAAAAAAACAAAAAGTTGAATAAATTTCTTAAACCATATCACTGATTAATTATTTTTTAACATTCGGATGGCGGATGCCGGGTCACTGCTAACCCATCTTTTAGACGCCTCTTGTTTTATCCGACATTCTCTTCTTATATTATCAATATGTTTGTTATTTTAATCATAATATATTTGTACAATTTTACATAATATAATATGTACCAGTTAAAATGAGAAAAATGTGGTTTGGCTTGAGTACGCAAAAGATTTTAACATTGGCTCATATTTGACTCAGCATTCGTCATCCGGTCGTCAAACGGTTAATAATAACACAAATAAAATTGTTGTTGCACATTAACATGCAATACATATGAACAGAATTTTAAATAACATTTTCATTAAGTAACTTGTGGAATAAATATTGGATGCTAAAAATATGGATACCGCGATGATGACATTCGTAAATATCCCACACCCAACATAAAACGATCGAGAGTCCAATATGAATAATTAAACGCACCTGCTCGAGCTGGTTGATTTTATCTTTCAGCTGAGATACATGCTTAATTCTTTGCCTGTGATTATGATGACCAACTACTTCAGCATATTTCTCACTAATCTCTTGATAATCCTTTTTGAGGCGTTCGTTATGTTCGGTAAGTTTTTTTACTTCCCTAAGCGGATAAAAGTAGATTTATTACACTGTAACCACATAACTTTATGAAAGAGGTAATTTGTACGAGGAAAACTTACTCTTCGGCCGCTTCTCGACGTGCTTTTTCTTCTTCGAGCTCTTCCATGATCGCCTTTTCGAAACTTTCCCGCTCGTTCCGTTCTTCTTCAAATAACTCAACATTTTCCTTCGTAAATTACACAATAATAAATATATTAATTTATACTTTTATTATTTTGTGATGTATTTAAAGTGTAAAACTAAGATACTTCAGTTTACCTGTATGCGATTATCGTCCTCTTCAAGACATTTAATTTTTTCACAAAGTTCTTGAATTTTAGAATTTGCCTGCAAATATTAAATAAAACTAATTAGATTCCTACTTTCTCAAGAGTAAAAAGCAATGCGATATCGGAATTTTTTAACATGCCTCATTTAAAACAATTTTATGTGTCTTCGATTGTTCCTCTAACAACTTCTTGTTGTCTTCCACAGTAGCTTCATATTCTTTCAGCTGTACATTCAGTTTGTCATTAAGCAGTTCTATCCGAGAAATTTCGAGCTCTTGAATATCGTTCCTTTCCTCCAGTTTCAGCAGCATATTTTGTGCTTCGGCTAGATGATTAGCCATTTCATGAAGTTGATTCTTCATCTAGTTTTACATTAAATAATGATTTCTTTTATATTTTCAGAAATAATATTTTATAATAAAATTTTTAATCATTCCAAACTGAAAAGAACAACAATAAAAGGTACCTCAGCATTTTGAGAAGTTTTGGCATCATAGTCAGCTTGCAGCTTTGCAACTTGTCTCGTTGTTATTTGCTTTAAATCATCGATTTTAGCTTCGAATATAGATTTTATTGATTCCGCTTCTTTTATACTGTCAGCTTCGATTTGATCGAATAATCCTTTTTTAGCATCTAATTGTTCCATTAGAGCATGCACTTGTTCGTGTACCATTTGCGAATTGTTTCTCATAATACTCAATAAATCACGGTGCTCGTTAATACAATCTTCACCACGTTTTAATGCATGTTGCAATCTTTCTACTTCAGCATTGCTTTGGGCTAAACGTTTAGATAAGGCAGCAACCGATGCTTGATTCTCAGCCATTATAACTTCAAATCTAGACAATATATTTCATAAATTCTTATATAGATATACAGGGTGAGTCTCGTAACACGAAGACTTCAAATATCTAGTAATTACTTAAAAGTTGCGTGGTTTCCTGGGAGACATGCAATACCGTAATCAATTTTTTATTTGTTTGCTTTTTTATCGAAATATGAAGGTCACCTCCTGGTTTTGAAATGGAATGCCTAACATTTTTTCTCGAATTTGGATAAAACATCGAATTCTACGTTAAAAAGTTCAGTCAACGTGACTGTTAATACGACTTTGTTTAGGACGACAGATCACGTTTGTAAACATATTCCTTGTTAGATATTACACATTATTAACATAAGATACATACCTATTAAGCACGGTAAACGTAAAAGTCTTATTGAGAAAAGTATTACTTTTGTTACAATGTTCAGTAAAAGTGAAAAATATGATATCATAATAGTTAATGGTGCGTACGATGAAAATGCTACGAGAGCTAAGATATACGAAGCTAAGTATCCGGACCGGAATCAACCATCGCAATCGACCTTTCTAACGCTTAATTAAATGTTCGAAGAAGCTGGCAATTTTAACACAAAAAAACGTAAACATCAAAAAAATTGTGAATGATGAAGAAAGTTGTACTACTTCTACCTTAGCAGCGGGCGTTTGTCACAGTAATGTTGTGCGTATTCTTCATTTTCAGATGTTCTATCCGTATCACTTGTCAGTACATCAGGAGCTACATTGACGAGACTTTGAAAATCGCGTTGAATTTTGTGAATGGTTTCTGCATCAGATGCGATATACCAATGGTACATTTGTACAGACCGCTTTATGTACTGACGAAGGAACATTTACAAATCGCGGAGATGTAAATAAAAAAATATGCACAATCTCAGTAAGTATTCATTTTAGACCCTATTTCATGTAACACTTTTTTACGTAGAATTCGATATTTTATCCAAATTCCAGAAAAAATGTTAGGCATTCCATTTAAAAAACTAAAGGTGACCTTCATATCTCAATCAAAAAGCAAAGAAATCAAAAATCGATTACGGTACTGCATGTCCCCCAAGAAAATCACGCAACTTTTGTCTGAAACATTTTTTCGTACAGCAAATAATTTACTTGATATTTGAAATGGTCATGCTAAGAGACTCATTGAGTACATATTTATACATGAACATATATTTATTTACACAAAAATGGTGAAGTACCTTTTTTTTCTAGCTACCATCTCTGCTGCTTCTGTTCGAATTTGATCTTTCAAAGCTCTTAATTCTTCTTTTTTCTCCGCTAATTCAGTTTCTGCTCGATCTAATTCCATTTGCAAACTTTGACCAAAACTCTCCTAAATTTTATTAATCGAGCATTTTGAAACAATGTTTTCAATTTAATATTTTATTAACATAAAGCGCACTTTTGTAAAGTGTAATCTTCACTTTTAAATACGTTATAATACTCACTTGTGTTTCTGCAGAGGACTTTAAGTCTTCAAGGATCACGGAAAGTCTGGTAATTTCAGCGTTTTTCTGCACTAGTTTTTCATCCAATGCTGCTCGTTCCAATTCTACCCGCGCTAAACATGCTTTATACCTTTCCGCACTGAGTCGCATTTCTTCCTCTACAGTAGCTCTTGCTTCTCTGATCATAGCGTTTACCTACATTAATACGTTCATTGAAAACATTATACACGAGTACTCTCGCAAGAGAGCACAAAGTATTCGGCAAACATCACAGAAAATGAAAAATAGAAAATTTGAGAAAATTCCAGAAGAGAAATAAAGTGTGTACAATAAAAATTCTTTAAATATATCATGCTTTTTTCCACGCTGTCTGATATAGTAAATAAAATTTTGTATTCAAACATTAGAAAAAAGCACTCAGTCAGTAGTTTTTAATTTTATGCACGTGGGACCCGCTTACTTTCGCGTCGCTTTCGGCTATCACTCTTTTAACTCTTTCCTCGCATTCCGTACGACAAGCTGCCAACGTTTCTCTGGTAACTGCTTCTGCATTTTCTACCATTTTTTCAGCGTGTTGCTTAATTCGCTTCGTTTCTTCTTCAACCTTTTTAGCAGCAACTTCTTTTAATTCCACTATCTCTTTATCTCTTGCCATTGACAGCTACACAGAAAACAATAAATGATACTTTGTGAATAGGTAATTCTATGACAGAAAATAAAATATAAATATTCTTTATATTTAGAATAAAATGTATATAAAAACATGAATCGCTTTACATACGTTTTCTATTTCCTTCAAATAATCCAGTCTTGCATTCTCCAATTGTTGTTTCAGTTTAAATGTTTCATCATCATGAAGTTTTATTATGTCAGCTAAGTCTTCTTTTTGTTTCTTCAAAACAAGGTTATGTTTTCTATCCGATTCTTCTAATTCTTGATGTGCTTCGTATAAACGATTATTAACCTACATTATACAATAGAAAGAGATAAGTATTTCTTTCCACTACTTTAAAATTCAAGAATATTGTTAAGTATTTACATCTTTGTAAAGTCTTTGGATATCTTCTAGCTCTTCCTTGAGAAAATTATTTTCTTCTTCAACATCTTTTGCTTTGGTTTCGATTTCTAATTTACGCGATATTTCAAAGTCGTTTTCATTTCTAAGAGTCACTTTTTCTTTTTCAAAATCCGTAGTTAATTTATTAATTTCTTCTTGGTGTTTATATCGAACATCGTCCATTTGTATTGAATAATCTTCAAGAAGTTTCTCATATTCAGCTTTTAATTCATCTAATTCGCATTGAAGAGCTGATAATTGTGCTTGAAGTTCAAGAATTACATTCTGTCGTTTTTGTAACTTCACCTCCAATTTATCACGTTCATCAGTTATATTAATGATACACAAATTAAGTTTTGACTTTTCTTCATCCAATAAGTTGACTTCATGTTTGTAATCTTCCTTAACTCTCTCTAATTTTGTTACTAGTTCTTCAATTTCTGTTTCGAGAGACTGAATCTATACCAAAAAAAAAAAAAAAAGTAAAACAAAAATTGAAAAATTTAAATGAAGTTAATGTATTTTCCATAACTAACTGGTTAAAAGTAACATGCATTTACATTTTCTACATTTTTGTATTTTTTGTTGGCTAATTCAGATTCCAACGCAGTTACTCTTTTTGAGAAATCTGTAATGCGACTTCTGAGATCTCCTTCCATGATTCTTCTTGCTTCAATTTCGCGCTCTTTCTCCTCCGAAACCTCCAACAGGTGACAACGAAGATGTTCGATTTCAGCTTGATGCTTTTCGTCATGACCATTTAATACTTCTTGCTGCAATTTGGCCTATACAAAGAAATTATAAGTAAGAATCACAAATAAAATCGTACTGCTCATTGTAAAAATGATTTACAACCATTGTTTCTATATCCTTCCGGTGTTGATCTTCTACTTCCGCTTGCTTTTTACGTAATTCCTCGATTTGTAACTCTAATTTCCGTACTTCCACCTTCATGTTCTCGATGTGTTTTTCCTGCTCCTCTATAGTCCTATCTTTGTTCGAACATTCTACTTGAAGATCCGCGATCTGATACTTAGAATCGTACTTTAGCTTTTGGTCGTTGACAGAAATAAGCGCACGCAGTTTTACTTTCGTACATGACTTCGAGGTGTGATCTCGGTCTTTTTTTCGTGGTAGTTGCGGCTAAAAACATTGTTATTGAAATTAAAATATCTTCTAAAAAAATACATCAATTTATTAACTGTTCATTCATCACACATTTCGACAATTCATCAATTATAAACTACTCTCATATTATTCTTAATTTCTTACCGTTCTAAAACTGGCCACTATATTGCCCGTGCTTTTGGTGTAAACTGACAAATTGCATTCGGCGCTGCCCGCGCTTTTATTATCATGAAATCTTTCTGACTTTTCAATAACTAGACCCCGCACCTTACTGTCAAACCTGGGGTCATACGAACCCGGTGGAGGTACATCATCTACAAAACATTTCTTTATCAAATAAAAATCCAAAGAGTCCAAATATTTTTTTAAATACTTGTAG
>NW_017100178.1:762399-769045 GCF_001263275.1 Habropoda laboriosa
CTGATTAAAAATTTAATTTCTCATATCTTTCTATTATTTTCCAAGTAAACAAAACAAAAAGTATCAAAAACAAATTATTTAGAAGTAATGTTTACTTTATTAATAGTCATTTATACAAATTTTTACTTTTATTCATTTTATATACTAAAAATGCAATCATACAGGGTGTTTCATTTATCCTGAAAAATTGGAATATCTTGTGATGGATTTAACCTATCAAAAAAATGTTTCAACAAAAGTTGTTTGCTATGAAAGGGGTCATTATATGAAATAAATTATCTTTTACAGGTCGAGTGGAGAGAGGAAATTTCAAAGTCAACTTCATTTTTTTAAATGGTACCATGTACTGTGAGAAAATCCGTCCCGAAGACGGTGAAGCGAGCACCTTGAAGCCAGGCCCGGCGCGCTCGGTGGGGACGACTCCGCCCCTTTGGGCTTTTCCCTGGGCTTGTTGGCATAGGGGTGGACAGGGATCGGCAGGACGACGCGTACACACTCTTCACGAAACCGTTGAACGTGTAATTTTTGCGACGCTCAGGCAACGCGGAAATAGTCTTCGTGTAAAATACACTGTTACGAGAACATAGAAATGTTTAATTAATTTTATGCACACCCTACTCCGAGTTCTAACAGTACCACCCTCGCAATAGAAACGACCAATAGTAATTTTTACCAACGTTATATCTACCCTCACGCATGCATTTTCGAACAGAGAAAAAAGTTGGTGTTTTGAAGTCAACTTCTCATTGCGATCGTCGAACTTGTAGATTAGAAATAATAAAATTAGTTATCAGAAACGAAATTCTACCTCTCCGGGTTCACGACAAATTAAAGAAAAACAAATTTATTTTAATTTATAAAATTTTACAGCAATAAATTACCTCATATAGCAAGTTGTTGAATCCGTTTCAACAAATGCTATCGTAACATGAAAAAAAAACATGGTTCCATTTAAAAAAATGAACTTGACCTGTAAAAAAATAATTTGCACCATAATGTCCCTCTTCATACCAAACAACTTTTGATCAAACATTTTTTTCATAGGTTTAGTCCCTCAAGATATTCCAATTTTTTAGGACAAAGGAAAAGCTCCGTACATACAGAACCAATAAAAGATTGTCGTTTCGGGAATGTTTGGACCTCTGCACTAATTATTTGCTCACAAATAATAATCGCAGAGTATCGCATCTTTAGTCGTCAGCGTCCTACATAAAATTGAAAAATCAAATGATATTGTCATGCATGAACAATCAGTCCAACAATGAAGTATATCACATGAAAATTCCTCCAAAGATCAGAAAAATCGTCAGTGATTGCAACGCACGACAAGTTTATCGTTAAATTCCAAAATCTGACGACGAATCTGCCTACAGGTCGTCGTACCATGTGGAAGGCTTTTTATCTTGCACGAAGAGCAGGCGCAAATGGGAGACAGCTGTTTCTAAATGCAAGAGACATGTCTCTAAGGGGTCATAGAATTACCAGGTGTACCCTATAACGTTCTGACCGCCCCTTTTTTCATAGTTTCGCAACGAAATCGACCCTGCATTGTACCGACTTTTATCCCCCTCCCCCTCATTCTTACACGCAACATTTAAAAATTAAATGACCTCTAACACTTTTTCTGTTATTTCATTCTTTTTACTTACATAAATTTTTCTTGGAAATTTTATAACAATTACCATATTCGTTTTTTATCATTATTAATTTATTATGAGTTTCTTTTATATTGTAATTTATAAAATTTAGATTCATAAGAGGTAAATGAATAATGTAAAAAGTAACGAACTCCCTATTGTCACTTCATTTATTTAAAAATATTAATATATTTGTTAATAAAGTGTCCCTAATCTGCAGAATAAAAATCAATGTTTGCTGAATTCTAATGAGAACAACAATATATGAAGTATAATTATAATAATCATAAATATAAAGTATTACTATAATTGTTATTAGTACTGTTACTATGCAGTTATGTTATAATACTGTAAATATTTTCATGATAGTTTCTTTTACTATTATTGCACATATGTAAATATAAATAAGAAAGTAAGTTAATATTTGCGTATTAATATATAATAAAAACAATATGAGACAATTAATAACAATGTATCAATAACGCATTTAGTACTTTATTTAAAAAAAAACAAATTTTATTGAACTATAAAGTAAATGAAATTCAATGAAAGCTCATTGCAAAACGTAACGGAATTTACAAAATTTGTGAATAAGCGAATTAAAATTATCTTCCCCGTTAATTTCTACGATCATATGACAACATATTAGGAAAAAAAGATACTCCGACTATAAAACTTGCAAATATTGTACATTTGTAGATATAAATATAAAATATTTCATATTAATATTATTAACATTTGTTAAAAAATCTTTAATTAATTTCCCGCCAAATATCATACATAAAGGTAATATGATATTTGTTCATTTCAAAATGATATCACATGAAAATTCCTCCAAAGATCAGAAAAATCGTCAGTGATTGCAACGCACGACAAGTTTATCGTTAAATTCCAAAATCTGACGACGAATCTGCCTACAGGTCGTCGTACCATGTGGAAGGCTTTTTATCTTGCACGAAGAGCAGGCGCAAATGGGAGACAGCTGTTTCTAAATGCAAGAGACATGTCTCTAAGGGGTCATAGAATTACCAGGTGTACCCTATAACGTTCTGACCGCCCCTTTTTTCATAGTTTCGCAACGAAATCGACCCTGCATTGTACCGACTTTTATCCCCCTCCCCCTCATTCTTACACGCAACATTTAAAAATTAAATGACCTCTAACACTTTTTCTGTTATTTCATTCTTTTTACTTACATAAATTTTTCTTGGAAATTTTATAACAATTACCATATTCGTTTTTTATCATTATTAATTTATTATGAGTTTCTTTTATATTGTAATTTATAAAATTTAGATTCATAAGAGGTAAATGAATAATGTAAAAAGTAACGAACTCCCTATTGTCACTTCATTTATTTAAAAATATTAATATATTTGTTAATAAAGTGTCCCTAATCTGCAGAATAAAAATCAATGTTTGCTGAATTCTAATGAGAACAACAATATATGAAGTATAATTATAATAATCATAAATATAAAGTATTACTATAATTGTTATTAGTACTGTTACTATGCAGTTATGTTATAATACTGTAAATATTTTCATGATAGTTTCTTTTACTATTATTGCACATATGTAAATATAAATAAGAAAGTAAGTTAATATTTGCGTATTAATATATAATAAAAACAATATGAGACAATTAATAACAATGTATCAATAACGCATTTAGTACTTTATTTAAAAAAAAACAAATTTTATTGAACTATAAAGTAAATGAAATTCAATGAAAGCTCATTGCAAAACGTAACGGAATTTACAAAATTTGTGAATAAGCGAATTAAAATTATCTTCCCCGTTAATTTCTACGATCATATGACAACATATTAGGAAAAAAAGATACTCCGACTATAAAACTTGCAAATATTGTACATTTGTAGATATAAATATAAAATATTTCATATTAATATTATTAACATTTGTTAAAAAATCTTTAATTAATTTCCCGCCAAATATCATACATAAAGGTAATATGATATTTGTTCATTTCAAAATGATTTTAGATAAATATCAGATAACAAACAGAATGATAATATTATTAACCTATTCTTAACATAAGAAACACATTTAGAAAAAATATAACACATATTCCGTGTACACTAAAGAAGCGCGATAAATTATATTTACTTACTTTCAAATTCGTTAAACCTTTGGATCCTGGCTTTTGAAAACGACATTGTTTAAAACGTATTCAAACAACAATACACGACAAAAACTAAACAACGTTCAGAGTAACTTTGGGATTAACACTTTTAACGGATTTTAATTTAAAGGGGAACACAGTTTTTGATATACGCTACACATGTTTTCTGCCCGAACGGTGAACCTCCTATGCGAGGGAAATATTGCTACCTCTACTTCCTATTCACTTCCAAACATTTCTTCCTACGAAGTACGCACCGGCTTTTCTGATTTAAAATGACGGTTACACAAGTTGAACAGAGGTACAACAACGAATCAACGGGCACGCGTTGCGCAATTAACCAATCCGGTAGCAGTACACCTATATTGACATCAGTAACGTAGCAAAATTTGTAGTCGCCACTTATCTAAAATTAACACATTTCTTTATAAATTTTTTTAATGTAAAGATATATTTGCAAAATATTATTATTAATGAATGTAATTGATATAAAATTTAATGTATCTACAATAAACACAAACATTAAATTATAACTCTAAATTGCAACAACAAATTAGATCAAGTACAAAAATTTTTTGATACATGTCTGAGGTGTTTAGCAACATAAAACGTGCAATGCGTAATATTAAAAACATTAGATTTATTTGTCAACAGTAAACAAATTAATTTAGTTTGAATAACATAAGTAATACATTTTTCCAAAATATTTATTTTTCGTTGCAATAATTTTTGAAAATTGTATAGAATAAACCAATGAGCTTCCTACGTTACTGTACTATTCTAACTTGTTCCCGGTAGAAAAGTTTTGTAACATATTCCTTTACAATATTGTTTGCAATGGATTATAAAAATTATATTGCATTCTTGGGACTTATTTTAAGCTTAAATTACGTCTGTTGCCAATATAGGGTAATAAAGGTGAGAATTCATTTAATTTTCTATAACTGTCACACCTGTGAAATGTCAAATGAATTTTTCATTTAATTTTATTCGTACTACATAAAATTTTATTAATAAAACAATCTTGATAAACAATAATATTAGTATACATAATTAGTTTTATGTAGAATATATCACATTTAGCGCTGAAACATTTTACTTAACCTTAAAATAAGAATAAAAATTTCTATCTACTTGAGTTTAATATACGAAAAAATAACGTATTTCAGACTCAAGGCACCTCATTATCAGATCGCGTACAGCAATTAACAGAGCTAGCTCTAACAAGATCTGTACTTAAATTCAATGGAGCAAAGTTTAAAGAATATGTTAAAACTACACCGAGAAATTATTCTGTTGTCGTAATGTTTACTGCTATGGCACCACAAAGACAGTGTCAGATATGCAGGTTAATTTTAAATTATATTTCAATTTATTCTATTTGATGTTATTTAATATTGTTATGTATTTTTATTTTAACAGGCATGCAAGAGATGAATTTGTGATTGTAGCAAACTCATTCAGATACCTACAATCACATTCAAAGAAATTGTTCTTTGTAGCTGTAGATTTTGATGAAGGATCAGATGTATTCCAAATGGTATGCATAACGTCATATGTTTATATATTGAATTGTAACAAGTACATAGATGATAAAACATGTTTATATATAGATGCGATTAAATACTGCACCAGTATACATGCATTTTCCACCAAAAGGAAAGCCAAAGCCTGCAGATACTATGGACATTCAAAGAGTAGGATTTGGAGCTGAAGCAATTGCAAAGTGGATATCTGAACGTACTGACATTCAGGTATTTACATATATGGATGTCTAATAATTAGTGATGAGAAATAATAACATTTAAAATGTATTATAGATTAGGGTATTCAGGCCTCCAAACTATTCTGGCACAGTAGCAGTGATAATGTTACTGGTATTAACTGGAGGATTCTTATATTTGAGACGCAATAATTTGGACTTCATTTATAACAAAACAATTTGGGGACTTTGTGCACTGGTAATAATTATTATATAGGTATATTTACATAAGTAATAACATACCTTAAAATCTTTTCTTTAACATAGATTTTCACACTTATGATGATATCTGGGCAAATGTGGAATCATATTAGAGGACCACCATTCGTGCATAGATCATCTAGTGGAAATATAGCTTATATACATGGTTCTTCTCAAGGCCAATTTATTTTGGAAACATACATTGTTATGGTTTTGAGTATCCTTTTTATTACATAATAATTTGAATACAACTTTACTTTAATTGCATAGTGGTTATAACAAATGTCACGTTTTGTACTTGAGCCTTGCCCATGTAGTATAGAAATCAATACTTTTATTGAGTAAAAATTATTAATCATATCCTTCATGATTGAAAAATTGTACGTTTATCACAGAATAACGTACAAATAGTATATCTGAGATGGTTTCCTTGTTTTTGTTGCTCGAGAACAATACTGTTTTTGTCTATAGTTTTTACGACTTCGTTACATTTGCACTACGACGTATACATACTAATGCTGTTGTTGTTTGATCTCATTGTAATATTAATTTTACGGTCATTAATTGTATTGATATTTTCCTTAATAAATTGTAATTAGATGGAGCAGTAGTTTTAGGTATGATTTTAATGACCGAAGCTGCTTCCCGTAAAGGTGATGTAAAAAAACGACGAATATTTGCTGCAATAGGTGCAGGCTTAGTCGCTATCTTTTTTAGTCTGTTATTATCAATATTTAGGAACAAAGTACCACTTTATCCATACAGGTACGACATTTCTTCAATCGAAATTTTATTTTTAATTATTGGTGTATTTTTATGTTGGAGTATATTAATATATTTCTGAAGATATCGTATTTGTAATACACATATGACTCTAATGAATATAATAATATACTCTAT
>NW_017100178.1:769089-780399 GCF_001263275.1 Habropoda laboriosa
ATTTCGTTTCTCAGTGAGGAATAATTGATCTGTTTCAGCTTATTATTCAAGTAAAAGGATAATTATACGAAATCATTTTTTGTATATATTGCAAAAAGAACTTTCTACTTGTTTATCAAAATTAAAAACTAGGATTCGTATGAACAACAATTTGAGCTCTTAAATAAATTTAAATTGGAGCTTGAACCATTGTTAAAAGTGTTGTATTTTAATCACTATTTACATTTGTTTATACGTAATGTAAAATAAATTAATATTTAAAGTCATCTTTCTAATAAAATAAACGGTACAAATCTTTTTATTTCAGTTAAATTACTATTAGATATACAAAGTGAGGTAACTAACTTGACAATTTAAATTATTTGTAAATTAAGGGGAGCATACTGTGGCGGATATATACTTATGAATATAGTCATTTTCAATCTTCCATTACATTTTTCAATCCAATGGACGTAAATCATGTTTTTATATTTTAAGTATAAATAACACAATTTATGTTCTGTGGATACATATATTTTATTATAAATTAATAGCAAGTACAAAAAAATAGATTAACAATATTTCTTGTTATAAGTTTTGGCGATACATACTTACAAACACAATTTTCGACAAAGATTTTATTGGTTTATTACTGGTTTGGAAGGACTAAATAATACTAAACATTATTAAACATTATTTTGTAGCTCTCCTATTATTTTTGATGACTTCAGCACAACATCGTGGCATAGAATTAATTAAATGAATATACCTGTTAACTGGAATGGATTTACAAGTTTCTTTGATTGTTTCATACAAATCTTGAATATTTTTTGGTTTCTGACATTTTATTTCATGATCAACATTAATCTACAGCATCTCTATTGTATTGAGATCTGGGGACTGAGCAGGCCATTTCATATTTAATTTTTCTTTTATGAAAAATCTTTTACAACACGTGCCGTATGCGTCGGATCGTTATCCGCCTGGTAAATCCAATCGTTAGGCATTTTGTCTTTAATAAATGGAAGAACATTTTTTGTTATATATAAATAAGCAAAACGATCCGTAATTCCTGTAATCTGATGTATTGAACCAGTACCATTCATTCTCATACAGCCCCAAACATGTGCTGATCCATCACCACCATGACGGTTGGTTTTGTACAATTTTTATTAAATTATTCACCAGGTTTGCGTTTCACGTAGGATTTTCCTTCAGAACCAAATTGGTTAAACTTGCTTTCGTCGGTAAACATAACTTTAGACAACATAACATGAAATATGATTTTTTTGCAAATTCAAGTATGGCACGTCGATTCTTTTCGGATATTGGAAGTTCTTTTCGGGCTATTCTTCCCATCAATCATAAAAGAAATTCATTTCAGTTTATCATTTCACTTTTCAGTTTTTTTTTTTACGCTTCGTAGAAACGTGTCACGGGTCGACAAGTGTGTGTCGTCGGTATCGATGGTGAATTTTAGGATACGCCCGCAAATCAACGATGCAAAATGTTACGTAGACCGTGTATGGTTTATCATGGATCGCGCGAGCGCAGCTTCACACAGACGCAACGACAAATTCAAGTGTTTTTTCGCTAGGTTTTTTTGTTTCACTACTATGCGTCATATACTCCCCCTAGATAATTCGCACACTTGCATTCTCGTTCACACTGTCGTATTGTTTCGCTGTACACGCTCACTTGCATACTCGTAGTTCGTACACACGTTTCCCCTATACACTTATTTACTGCTGGTCGAGCCGTTATTCTGAAACACGTTTAGTCGTAACGAAAAAATCTCGATTGCCACAATGTATAAACTGAATACTTTAATGGGCTTTCTTCATGTGCATACCTGTTTTCAGCATTTACCGTTGTTTAAAAATCTGGATTTTGGGTATAGGTCCATCGTCTTGGATGTGTGCCGGAATAAGGACCGTCTTGCCAAAGAGACTCGTTGGTGATGACTTCCTTTTGAGCCTTTACTACGCCAGCGGTCATCTCCGCGGAATCGGTTATTTCCTTGGCCTTTGCCTCTTGAGCCTGCGGTTTTCCGCGATTGGTCTTCTGTTGTCGGCCCAGCTTTCGGGCAGAGGTGCCTTGTTGGATTTCTTTTGATTGAAATCAGCCATTCTTCTTTGGTTGCGCGTCAACCGTGGTGTTCCAACCAGTGATGCCAGAATTGTGGGCCGTGGACCCCCCACTATGACCTACCGCCGTCTCCCACTATACCGTCCTCGTGCTCTCACACAAGTGTAGCGGTAGCTCTGGCTGTGTGCGAAGCCTGTTCGGCTCTTTCCACCATTATCTACGTCACCACGTGACGCTCGAGCAACCTGAGCGCATGAGTAAGAATTAGGAGATTCCCTTTGAATCTCGGTGAGACGCAGTGTTTCGAGTATATGGGCGTTCGGGACAAAAATCATAATTTCTAAATTAATCAATTTTCGACCTAAGTTCTCTAATACTTTTTTGAAGAGAATTCATGCATTGATTGGCACATGAAAAAAATATATGGTTTCATTTAAAAAAATTGTAGCGATCTATATTTTTTATCGAATAAAAACTTTTTTGTAAATTTTCATTAACACGATTTATTGTCAACTGAATTTTGAAGATCTACAGTCAGTCATAAAAATTTACGTACACCCTATGAATATTTACAGTTTATCTATATCCCTTGGGACTATGCTGACATTCTAAATAAACTTAGGGATTTGTCACTAAACCTTTTTTTAGAATTTTGTTTAACTGCATTAAACAAGGATCTGTAATAAGTATTACTAGTATCGGAATTATTTGAAAGAATTTAAATGAAATTGTTTTGGGAAGGTACGTGTGTACCTAGAATTTTGCAAACTATCGAAAATTGATGAAACGCTGCTAGTTGAAGATTTCTTAGGCGAAAATTGAATTTCTTTTTAAAACAAAAAAGAAGTCAAAGTTGTAAGTCAATATGTAAGTACAAGCAACTTCTTTAAACATTTTGCAGAACGTACATACATACGAACGCACTATGCGAAGATGGCTAGTTAAGCAATGCAAAATTTTGCTCTGTAATTTATCTCTATCTTCAATAGGAACAGAGTTATAGTCCAGCTCAGTTACTAGACTCACCCTGTATATGTAATACTCATGCAAAAATTGAAAAAAATATTCTATGTGTCCATTGTGTACTTTTAGAATAAATTGTTTGTTTGCACTTTGCGTATTTTTCTTACTCTTTACCACTATATGTATCTAGGTTCCTACATTGTAAAATAAATTAATTTTTGAAAATCGTTTTATCATTGACTATTTGTTTTCAAAGTTGAGAGAAGTAATGTTTTGCATAGCATCAATGAAAAATACAATTTAAGATTTCCTTCTGACATGTTTATAAGAGTTGTATTACTCTGGGTCGAGATCGACCCGGCGTCCGTGACCGAAATTTAAAAATAATAATATATTAGAAAACTTTGATTGTCTCATAATTTCGTCCCATAGCATATATTGTATATGCAGAAAAGCGTTTACGATCTTCAACCTTTCCAGTATGGTAATTAAATAGGAAAATTAAAGTAAAAAATTATTGCTCCAATAGGATCGTGGTTCCGGCTACAATTCTTTTCGATCAATGTCAAAATTTATAAGCAGTAATATTATATTAAAATAAATGTCACAAATTTCCAATTCTGGGAAATGCAAGTATTTTAATTTATTTTTTTATGTTTACTCTGCAAACGTGGAATGTTTTGTACCTTTATTGTATTTTATGATATTTGTAGCTATACTACATCCAATAAAGCTTTTCTAATGTAAAAATTCTGTTTCGTTTCTAGTTTTGTGATGAAAAATTGTCTGCAAGATCCTAGCATTTTTAGTGTAAAATTGATATTACGCATTCAACATATAATTTATTCACTTTAAAAATAAGAAAAAATTATTTATGTTCTTCATTTATAAAAATTTTCTTAAATTAATAAACAAAGTAATATGAATAAAATAGATAACTGAACCAGTAATAAATAGAATTATTTTTGCATGACAAGAAAAACCGAAATATCGATAATAAAGTTATAATTTTCGGATTCATAAACTCACATGGTTGCGAGAGCAGCCGATAACATTTCCATTACTGAACATGCAAGCGCGACAACAGCCGATAAAGTATTTTGGTACCCGTGAAGTGTGACATAACACAGGTAACTGGTTTCAACACGAATTTATTCAGAATTTCCATTATCAAAAAAATTACCCCTTTCTTTAAAATAAATAAAAATATTCCCAAAACAATTTTTAATAAAAGAAATTAATTTTGATGCAATTATATTAAAAGTACTAAATTATAAAATACTGGAATCAAGAAATTCATAATTCATGCATTCATAATAATTCTGCCGAAAGTAGAACAAAACTATTATCGGGGAACGTTGCAAAAGTAGATTTTCTCCACGAAAATATGAAATAAATAATATCTATCACATATTTGCTTACCATTTTCGTTCCATGTTTTATTTCTTATAATTTTATAATTCTCGAGAATCCCGAAATTCTCGGCTTCTGAAATACTTTCGGCACCCGACCGGACCCGACCCGACCCGGGTTCCCGACATTTTCGAGTTCTCGCACACCCCTGATCTCCACTAATCCTTCGAACCAGATCAGTTGAAAACATAACATCAATATTGCTTAAAGATATAAACTTTACAACTAAACATTAATATCACAGTCTTTTAACGGAACCTATCAAACTGAACATTTGATTTGACGTAAAATCCGATATTAAGTTTGTCAGATTTAATATGTTATAAATATAAATACATACTATAGTAACTAAGTTCACTGGATACTGAGCCAAAACTAATAAAATATGCTAGTCAAAACTAATAAAAGATGCTACGAACCTCGCTACTAAAGTATATATTTATAGGAATTACTGCATGCGTAATTATATAACAATTATTAAATTAATAACTTTTATCAATGTGCGTTTATGGCAATTATAAACAAACAATATGTCTTTACTAAGATTAATTGTTTCGATTCCTCAGAGGCGTTAAAGGTTTATGTGGAGAAGAAGCAGGTGTCGTATGAGAACTCTTAGGAATTCCTATCATATTTTCTTTCCCTTTGCTATGCGCACGTATTTCTTCTGCTCTTAATTTTTCTATAACTTTCTGTTGCTGTTCTATCGTCCTTATTTTTCCATGCAAATCCTAAAAAAAAATATATTGTTTTATCAAGTTGATTTTATATAATTAGCAAACATTATGCAGTTATATATTTTTAATACAGAATTAGTAACTGGGTTAACTAATTAAGAAATTCGAGTAAATATTTTTACGAAACAAAAACATTTATTTATATACACCTACTGCTGTCAACAAAATATATACATTCATAAAACGTATATATACCTATCACCTTAACAAATAAATAAAATACATTAACCAAAAAATAGTTAAACAATAAAGTACTGGCTTGAATGTAATTCAGGCAGAAACAACAACAAATATATTTTCATGCAACGTGAAAAAAAAACAAAAAGTTGAATAAATTTCTTAAACCATATCACTGATTAATTATTTTTTAACATTCGGATGGCGGATGCCGGGTCACTGCTAACCCATCTTTTAGACGCCTCTTGTTTTATCCGACATTCTCTTCTTATATTATCAATATGTTTGTTATTTTAATCATAATATATTTGTACAATTTTACATAATATAATATGTACCAGTTAAAATGAGAAAAATGTGGTTTGGCTTGAGTACGCAAAAGATTTTAACATTGGCTCATATTTGACTCAGCATTCGTCATCCGGTCGTCAAACGGTTAATAATAACACAAATAAAATTGTTGTTGCACATTAACATGCAATACATATGAACAGAATTTTAAATAACATTTTCATTAAGTAACTTGTGGAATAAATATTGGATACTAAAAATATGGATACCGCGATGATGACATTCGTAAATATCCCACACCCAACATAAAACGATCGAGAGTCCAATATGAATAATTAAACGCACCTGCTCGAGCTGGTGGATTTTATCTTTCAGCTGAGACACATGCTTAATTCTTTGCCTGGGATTATGATGACCAACTACTTCAGCATATTTTTCACTAATCTCTTGATAATCCTTTTTGAGGCGTTCGTTATGTTCGGTAAGTTTTTTTACTTCCCTAAGCGGATAAAAGTAGATTTATTACACTGTAACCACATAACTTTATGAAAGAGGTAATTTGTACGAGGAAAACTTACTCTTCGGCCGCTTCTCGACGTGCTTTTTCTTCTTCGAGCTCTTCCATGATCGCCGCCTTTTCGAAACCTTCCTGCTCGTTTAGTTCTTCTTCGAATAACTCAACATTTTCCTTCGTAAATTACACAATAATAAATATATTAATTTATACATTTATTATTTTGTTATATACCTAAAGTGTAAAAATAAAATACTTCAGTTTACCTGTTTGCGATTATCGTCCTCTTCAAGACATTTAATTTTTTCACAAAGTTCTTGAATTTTAGAATTTGCCTGCAAATATTAAATAAAACTAATTAGATTCCTACTTTCTTAAGTGTAAAAAGCAATGCGATATCGGAATTTTTTAACATGCCTCATTTAAAACAATTTTATGTGTCTTCGATTGTTCCTCTAACAACTTCTTATTGTCTTCCACAGTAGCTTCATATTCTTTCAGCTGTACATTCAGTTTGTCATTAAGCAGTTCTATCCGAGAAATTTCGAGCTCTTGAATATCGTTCCTTTCCTCCAGTTTCAGCAGCATATTTTGTGCTTCGGCTAGATGATTAGCCATTTCATGAAGTTGATTCTTCATCTAGTTTTACATTAAATAATGATTTCTTTTATATTTTCAGAAATAATATTTTATAATAAAATTTTTAATCATTCCAAACTGAAAAGAACAACAATAAAAGGTACCTCAGCATTTTGAGAAGTTTTGGCATCATAGTCAGCTTGCAGCTTTGCAACTTGTCTCGTTGTTATTTGCTTTAAATCATCGATTTTAGCTTCGAATATAGATTTTATTGATTTCGCTTCTTTTATACTGTCAGCTTCGATTTGATCGAATAATCCTTTTGTAGCATCCAATTGTTCCATTAGAGCATGCACTTGTTCGTGTACCATTTGCGAATTGTTACTCATAATACTCAATAAATCACGGTGCTCGTTAATACAATCTTCACCACGTTTTAATGCATATTGCAATCTTTCCACTTCAGCATTGCTTTGGGCTAAACGTTTAGATAAGGCAGCAACCGATGCTTGATTCTCTGCCATTATAACTTCAAATCTAGACAATATATTTCATAAATTCTTATATAGATATACTGGGTGAGTCTCGTAACACGAAGACTTCAAATATCTCGTAAACTACTTAAAAGTTGCGTGGTTTTCTGGGAGACATGCAATACCGTAATCGATTTTTTATTTGTTTGCTTTTTTATCGAGATATGAAGTACACCTCCTGGTTTTGAAATGGAATGCCTAACATTTTTTCTCGAATTTGGATAAAACATCGAATTCTACGTTAAAAAGTTCAGTCAACGTGACTGTTAATACGACTTTGTTTAGGACGACAGATCACGTTTGTAAACATATTCCTTGTTAGATATTACACATTATTAACATAAGATACATACCTATTAAGCACGGTAAACGTAAAAGTCTTATTGAGAAAAGTATTACTTTTGTTACAATGTTCAGTAAAAGTGAAAAATATGATATCATAATAGTTAATGGTGCGTACGATGAAAATGCTACGAGAGCTAAGATATACGAAGCTAAGTATCCGGACCGGAATCAACCATCGCAATCGACCTTTCTAACGCTTAATTAAATGTTTGAAGAAGCTGGCAATTTTAACACAAAAAAACGTAAACATCAAAAAAATTGTGAATGATGAAGAAAGTTGTACTACTTCTACCTTAGCAGCGGGCGTTTGTCACAGTAATGTTGTGCGTATTCTTCATTTTCAGATGTTCTATCCGTATCACTTGTCAGTACATCAGGAGCTACATTGACGAGACTTTGAAAATCGCGTTGAATTTTGTGAATGGTTTCTGCATCAGATGCGATATACCAATGGTACATTTGTACAGACCGTTTTATGTTCTGACGAAGGAACATTTACAAATCGCGGAGATGTAAATAAAAAAATACGCACAATCTCAGTAAGTATTCATTTTAGACCCTATTTCATGTAACACTATTTTACGTAGAATTCGATATTTTATCGAAATTCCAGAAGAAATGTTAGGCATTCCATTTAAAAAACTAAAGGTGACCTTCATATCTCAATAAAAAAGCAAAGAAATCAAAAATCGATTACGGTACTGCGTGTCCCCCAAGAAAATCACGCAACTTTTGTCTGAAACATTTTTTCGTACAGCAAATAATTTACTTGATATTTGAAATGGTCATGCTAAGAGACTCATTGAGTATATGTACATATTTATACATGTACATATATTTATTTACACAAAAATGGTAAAGTACCTTTTTTTTCTAGCTACCATCTCTCCGGCTTCTGTTCGAATTTGATCTTTCAAAGCTCTTAATTCTTCTTTTTTCTCCGCTAATTCAGTTTCTGCTCGATCTAATTCCATTTGCAAACTTTGACCAAAACTCTCCTAAATTTTATTAATCGAGCATTTTGAAACAATGTTTTCAATTTAATATTTTATTAACATAAAGCGCACTTTTGTAAAGTGTAATCTTCACTTTTAAATACGTTATAATACTCACTTGTGTTTCTGCAGAGGACTTTAAGTCTTCAAGGATCACGGAAACTCTGGTAATTTCAGCATTCTTCTGCACTAGTTTTTCATCCAATGCTGCTCGTTCCAATTGTACCCGCGCTAAACATGCTTTATACTTTTCCGCACTGAGTCGCATTTCTTTCTCTACAGTAGATCTTGCTTTTCTGATCATAGCGTTTACCTACATTAATACGTTCATTTAAAACATTATACACGAGTACTCTCGCAAGAGAGCACAATGTATTCGGCAAACATCACAGAAAATGAAAAATAGAAAATTTGAGAAAATTCCAGAAGAGAAATAAAGTGTGCACAATAAAAATTCTTTAAATATATCATGCTTTTTTCTATGCTGTCTGATATAGTAAATAAAATTTTGTATTCAAACATTAGAAAGAAGCACTCAGTCAGTGATGGTTTTATTTTACGCACGTGGGACCCGCTTACTTTCGCGTCGCTTTCGGCTATCACTCTTTTAACTCTTTCCTCGCATTCCGTACGACAAGCTGCCAACGTTTCTCTGGTAACTGCTTCTGCATTTTCTACCATTTTTTCAGCGTGTTGCTTAATTCGCTTCGTTTCTTCTTCAACCTTTTTAGCAGCAACTTCTTTTAATTCCACTATCTCTTTATCTCTTGCCATTGACAGCTACACAGAAAACAATAAATGATACTTTGTGAATAGGTAATTCTATGACAGAAAATAAAATATAAATATTCTTTATATTTAGAATAAAATGTATATAAAAACATGAATCGCTTTACATACGTTTTCTATTTCCTTCAAATAATCCAGTCTTGCATTCTCCAATTGTTGTTTCAGTTTAAATGTTTCATCATCATGAAGTTTTATTATGTCAGCTAAGTCTTCTTTTTGTTTCTTCAAAACAAGGTTATGTTTTCTATCCGATTCTTCTAATTCTTGATGTGCTTCGTATAAACGATTATTAACCTACATTATACAATAGAAAGAGATAAGTATTTCTTTCCACTACTTTAAAATTCAAGAATATTGTTAAGTATTTACATCTTTGTAAAGTCTTTGGATATCTTCTAGCTCTTCCTTGAGAAAATTATTTTCTTCTTCAACATCTTTTGCTTTGGTTTCGATTTCTAATTTACGCGATATTTCAAAGTCGTTTTCATTTCTAAGAGTCACTTTTTCTTTTTCAAAATCCGTAGTTAATTTATTAATTTCTTCTTGGTGTTTATATCGAACATCGTCCATTTGTATTGAATAATCTTCAAGAAGTTTCTCATATTCAGCTTTTAATTCATCTAATTCGCATTGAAGAGCTGATAATTGTGCTTGAAGTTCAAGAATTACATTCTGTCGTTTTTGTAACTTCACCTCCAATTTATCACGTTCATCAGTTATATTAATGATACACAAATTAAGTTTTGACTTTTCTTCATCCAATAAGTTGACTTCATGTTTGTAATCTTCCTTAACTCTCTCTAATTTTGTTACTAGTTCTTCAATTTCTGTTTCGAGAGACTGAATCTATACCAAAAAAAAAAAAAAAAGTAAAACAAAAATTGAAAAATTTAAATGAAGTTAATGTATTTTCCATAACTAACTGGTTAAAAGTAACATGCATTTACATTTTCTACATTTTTGTATTTTTTGTTGGCTAATTCAGATTCCAACGCAGTTACTCTTTTTGAGAAATCTGTAATGCGACTTCTGAGATCTCCTTCCATGATTCTTCTTGCTTCAATTTCGCGCTCTTTCTCCTCCGAAACCTCCAACAGGTGACAACGAAGATGTTCGATTTCAGCTTGATGCTTTTCGTCATGACCATTTAATACTTCTTGCTGCAATTTGGCCTATACAAAGAAATTATAAGTAAGAATCAGAAATAAAATCGTACTGCACATTGTAAAAATGATTTACAACCATTGTTTCTATATCCTTCCGGTGTTGCTCTTCTACTTCCGCTTGCTTTTTACGTAATTCCTCGATTTGTAACTCTAATTTCCGTACTTCCACCTTCATGTTCTCGATGTGTTTTTCCTGCTCCTCTATAGTCCTATCTTTGTTCGAACATTCTACTTGAAGATCTGCGATCTGATGCTTAGATTCGTACTTCAACTTTTGGTCGTTGACAGAAATAAGCGCACGCAGTTTTACTTTCGTACATGACTTCGAGGTGTGACCTCGGTCTTTTTTTCGTGGTAGTTGCGGCTAAAAACACATTGTTATTGAAATTCAAATATCTTCTAAAAAAAAGTACATCAATTTTTTAACTGTTCATTCATCACATATTTCGACAATTCATCAATTATAAACTACTCTCATATTATTCTTAATTTCTTACCGTTCTAAAATTGGCCACTATATTGCCCGTGCTTTTGGTGCAAACTGACAAATTGCATTCGGCGCTGTCCGTGCTTTTGTTATCGTGAAATCTTTCTGACTTTTCAATAACTAGACCCCGCACCTTACTTTCAAACCTGGGGTCATACGAACCCGGTGGAGGTACATCATCTACAAAAAATTTCTTTATCAAATAAAAATCCAAAGAGTCCAAACATTTTTTTAAATAAATTTTGACAATGTGC
>NW_017100178.1:780457-786075 GCF_001263275.1 Habropoda laboriosa
CTGATTAAAAATTTAATTTCTCATATCTTTCTATTATTTTCCAAGTAAACAAAACAAAAAGTATCAAAAACAAATTATTTAGAAGTAATGTTTACTTTATTAATAGTCATTTATACAAATTTTTACTTTTATTCATTTTATATACTAAAAATGCAATCATATAGGGTGTTTCATTTATCCTGAAAAATTGGAATATCTTGTGATGGATTGAACCTATCAAAAAAATGTTTCAACAAAAGTTGTTTGCTATGAAAGGGGTCATTATATGAAATAAATTATCTTTTACAGGTCGAGTGGAGAGAGGAAATTTCAAAGACAACTTCATTTTTTTAAATGGTACCATGTACTGTGAGAAAATCCGTCCTGCAGACGGTGAAGCGAGCACCTTGAAACCAGGCCCGGCGCGCTCGGTGGGGACGACTCGCCCTTTTGAGCTTTTCCCTGGGCTTGTTGGCATAGGGGTGGACAGGGATCGGCAGGACGATGGGTACACACTCTTCAGAAGACCGTTGAACGCGTAGTTTTTGCGAACGACACTCAGGCAACGCGGAAATAGTCTTCGTGTAAAATACACTGTTGCGAGAACGTAGAAACGTTTAATTAATTTTATTCCCACCCTACTCCGAGTTAGAGTACTTTCTAACAGTACCCATATCCTCACAATAGAAACGACCATTAGTAATTTTTACCGACGTTATATCTACCCTCACGCACGCATTTTCGAACAGAGAAAAAAGTTGGGTTGTTAATTATGCGAGGTGGTCGAATGGAAAGCAACCAAGAAGGTATTAAAACACAGCACGATATATTTTACATGTAACGTGAAGCTACGACCGTACACGAAAGCTCGAGACCGGAACTGCGCAAGCCACGCGTGTTCTCTGGGGTCTCCACACGCGGGCACTTCGAATGCTTCAACAGTTATCAAAAACGAAATTCTACCTCTCCGGGTTCACGACAAATTAAAGAAAAACAAATTTATTTTAATTTATAAAATTTTACAGCAATAAATTACCTCATATAGCAAGTTGTTGAATCCGTTTCAACAAATGCTATCGTAACATGAAAAAAAAACATGGTTCCATTTAAAAAAATGAACTTGACCTGTAAAAAAATAATTTGCACCATAATGTCCCTCTTCATACCAAACAACTTTTGATCAAACATTTTTTTCATAGGTTTAGTCCCTCAAGATATTCCAATTTTTTAGGACAAAGGAAAAGCTCCGTACATACAGAACCAATAAAAGATTGTCGTTTCGGGAATGTTTGGACCTCTGCACTAATTATTTGCTCACAAATAATAATCGCAGAGTATCGCATCTTTAGTCGTCAGCGTCCTACATAAAATTGAAAAATCAAATGATATTGTCATGCATGAACAATCAGTCCAACAATGAAGTATATCACATGAAAATTCCTCCAACGATCAGAAAAATCGTCAGTGATTGCAACGCACGACAAGTTTATCGTTAAATTCCAAAATCTGACGACGAATCTGACTACAGGTCGTCGAACCATGTGGAAGGCTTTTTATCTTGCACGAAGAGCAGGCGCAAATGGGAGACAGCTGTTTCTAAATGCAAGAGACATGTCTCTAAGGGGTCATAGAATTACCAGGTGTACCCTATAACGTTCTGACCGCCCCTTTTTTCATAGTTTCGCAACGAATCGACCCTGCATTGTACCGGCTTTTATCCCCCTACCCTCATTCTTGCACGCAACATTTAAAAATTAAATGACCTCAAACACTTTTTCTGTTATTTCATTCTTTTTACTTACATAAATTTTTCTTGGAAATTTTATAACAATTACCATATTCGTTTTTTATCATTATTAATTTATTATGAGTTTCTTTTATATTGTAATTTATAAAATTTAGATTCATAAGAGGTAAATGAATAATGTAAAAAGTAACGAACTCCCTATTGTCACTTCATTTATTTAAAAATATTAATATATTTGTTAATAAAGTGTCCCTAATCTGCAGAATAAAAATCAATGTTTGCTGAATTCTAATGAGAACAACAATATATGAAGTATAATTATAATAATCATAAATATAAAGTATTACTATAATTGTTATTAGTACTGTTACTATGCAGTTATGTTATAATACTGTAAATATTTTCATGATAGTTTCTTTTACTATTATTGCACATATGTAAATATAAATAAGAAAGTAAGTTAATATTTGCGTATTAATATATAATAAAAACAATATGAGACAATTAATAACAATGTATCAATAACGCATTTAGTACTTTATTTAAAAAAAAACAAATTTTATTGAACTATAAAGTAAATGAAATTCAATGAAAGCTCATTGCAAAACGTAACGGAATTTACAAAATTTGTGAATAAGCGAATTAAAATTATCTTCCCCGTTAATTTCTACGATCATATGACAACATATTAGGAAAAAAAGATACTCCGACTATAAAACTTGCAAATATTGTACATTTGTAGATATAAATATAAAATATTTCATATTAATATTATTAACATTTGTTAAAAAATCTTTAATTAATTTCCCGCCAAATATCATACATAAAGGTAATATGATATTTGTTCATTTCAAAATGATTTTAGATAAATATCAGATAACAAACAGAATGATAATATTATTAACCTATTCTTAACATAAGAAACACATTTAGAAAAAATATAACACATATTCCGTGTACACTAAAGAAGCGCGATAAATTATATTTACTTACTTTCAAATTCGTTAAACCTTTGGATCCTGGCTTTTGAAAACGACATTGTTTAAAACGTATTCAAACAACAATACACGACAAAAACTAAACAACGTTCAGAGTAACTTTGGGATTAACACTTTTAACGGATTTTAATTTAAAGGGGAACACAGTTTTTGATATACGCTACACATGTTTTCTGCCCGAACGGTGAACCTCCTATGCGAGGGAAATATTGCTACCTCTACTTCCTATTCACTTCCAAACATTTCTTCCTACGAAGTACGCACCGGCTTTTCTGATTTAAAATGACGGTTACACAAGTTGAACAGTGGTACAACAACGAATCAACGGGCACGCGTTGCGCAATTAACCAATCCGGTAGCAGTACACCTATATTGACATCAGTAACGTAGCAAAATTTGTAGTCGCCACTTATCTAAAATTAACACATTTCTTTATAAATTTTTTTAATGTAAAGATATATTTGCAAAATATTATTATTAATGAATGTAATTGATACAAAATTTAATGTATTTACTATAAACACAAACATTAAATTATAACTCTAAATTGCAACAACAAATTAGATCAAGTACAAAAATTTTTTGATACATGTCTGAGGTGTTTAGCAACATAAAACGTGCAATGCGTAATATTAAAAACATTAGATTTATTTGTCAACAGTAAACAAATTAATTTAGTTTGAATAACATAAGTAATACATTTTTCCAAAATATTTATTTTTCGTTGCAATAATTTTTGAAAATTCCGTATCAAAACATTCACACGTCAAATGCCACGTTGTATAGAATAAACCAATGAGCTTCCTACGTTACTGTACTATTCTAACTTGTTCCCGGTAGAAAAGTTTTGTAACATATTCCTTTACAATATTGTTTGCAATGGATTATAAAAATTATATTGCATTCTTGGGACTTATTTTAAGCTTAAATTACGTCTGTTGCCAATATAGGGTAATAAAGGTGAGAATTCATTTAATTTTCTATAACTGTCACACCTGTGAAATGTCAAATGAATTTTTCATTTAATTTTATTCGTACTACATAAAATTTTATTAATAAAACAATCTTGATAAACAATAATATTAGTATACATAATTAGTTTATATAGAATATATCACATTTAGCGCTGAAACATTTTACTTAACCTTAAAATAAGAATAAAAATTTCTATCTACTTGAGTTTAATATAAGAAAAAATAACGTATTTCAGACTCAAGGCACCTCATTATCAGATCGTGAACAGCAATTAACTGAGCTAGCTCTCACAAGATCTGTACTTAAATTCAATGGAGCAAAGTTTAAAGAATATGTTAAAACTACACCGAGAAATTATTCTGTTGTCGTAATGTTTACTGCTATGGCACCACAAAGACAGTGTCAGATATGCATGTTAATTTTAAATTATATTTCAATTTATTCTATTTGATGTTATTTAATATTGTTATGTATTTTTATTTCAGCATGCATGCAAATGATGAATTTGTGATAGTAGCAAAGTCATTCAGATACCTACAATCTCATTCAAAGAAATTGTTCTTTGTAGCTGTAGATTTTGATGAAGGATCAGATGTATTCCAAATGGTATGCATAACATCATACATTTATATATGTAATTGTAACAAGTACAGGGATGATAAAACATGTTTATATATAGATGCGATTAAATACTGCACCAGTATACATGCATTTTCCATCAAAAGGAAAGCCAAAGCCTGCAGATACTATGGACATTCAAAGAGTAGGATTTGGAGCTGAAGCAATTGCAAAGTGATATGTGAACGTACTGACATTCAGGTATTTACATATATGGATGTCTAATAATTAGTGATGAGAAATAATAATAGCATTTAAAATGTATTATAGATTAGGGTATTCAGGCCTCCAAACTATTCTGGTACAGTAGAAGTGATAATGTTACTGGTATTAACTGGAGGATTCTTATATTTGAGACGCAATAATTTGGACTTCATTTATAACAAAACAATTTAGGGACTTGGTGCACTGGTAATAATTATTATATAGGTATATTTACATAAGTAATAACATACCTTAAAATCTTTTCTTTAACATAGCTTTTCACACTTATGACGATATCTGGGCCAATGTGGAATCATATTAGAGGACCACCATTCGTGCATAGATCATCTAGTGGAAATGTAGGTTATATACATGGTTCTTCTCAAGGTAAATTTATTTTGGAAACATACATTGTTATGGTTTTGAGTATCCTTTTTATTACATAATAATTTGAATACAACTTTACTTTAATGGCATAGTGGTTAGAACAAATGTCACGTTTTGTACTTGAGCCTTGCCCATGTAGTATAGAAATCAATACTTTTATTGAGTAAAAATTATTAAACGTACTCTTCATGATTGAAAAATTGTACGTTTATCACAGAGTAACGTACAAATAGTATATCTGAGATGGTTTCCTTGTTTTTGTTTCTCGAGAACAATACTGTTTTTGTCTATAGTTTTTACGACTTCGTTACATTTGCACTACGACGTATACATACTAATGCTGTCGTTGTTTGATCTCATTCTAATATTAATTTTCACTGTCATTAATTGTATTGATATTTTCCTTAATAAATTGTAATTAGATGGAGCAGTATTTATAGGTATGATTTTAATGACCTGCATACCTGAATGACCATTCATGATGAAGCTGCATACGCTGGAAGAGTGTCCAGGATGGGTCCCCAAAGGGAAGTCCTTCGGAGTGCCGTCGGGATGGATCTCTCCCCTCCAGTAAGTAGTGGGTGCGATGCTGGAGGGGAGAGAACAGTGGAGTGCCGCAGCCTCCTTCAACGGTTATGTTGCAGAAGGAGGCCGCGGAGCGGGTCCGTGAGAGGACGGATCCCGCGAGGCTGGCACGGGGCGGTGGCTGC
>NW_017100178.1:786085-806729 GCF_001263275.1 Habropoda laboriosa
TCTCCCGATATGATAGTGCCGGCAGTACCGATGGCGCCGCTAACAACAATGAGGATAGCGGGTCTCTACCCCCTATGGAGGGCGACGGCCTGCGGGGACCGCAGGCGGCTGGGTGGCTGGCCCAGACACCATGGTACGCGGTCCCGATGACGGGGTGGAGCGGAATGCTACTCCCCTGCTCCACCGGAGATACGAGTGCAAGGGTGGGGCTGGTATGAGCTCCCTTCGGTCGGCGGGGTGGTGGGGGTACATGAAAATATTTGAAAATGATTCTCGTGACCCCTCCCCAATGCCCGCCGAGGGTAACCATGGGGGTTCTAGTGGGTAAGAATCCCACACTACCCTGCCTCTCCTCCCTAGGAGAGGCGTGGTGTCTATACAAGATTTTCCCCATGTAAAAAAAAAAAGGTCTAAATAATACTAAACATTATTAGACTGATATTTTGTAGCTCTCCCATTATTTTTGATAACTTCAGTACAACATCGTGGCATAGAATTAATTAAATAAATATACCTGTCAACTGGAATGGATTTACAAGTTTCTTTGATTGTTTCATACAAATTATAAATATTTTTTGGTTTCTGACATTTTATTTCATGATCAACATCAATCTACAGCATCTCTATTGTATTGAGATCTGGAAACTAAGCAGGCCATTTCATAATATTTAATTTTTCTTTTCCAAAAAATCTTTTACACGTGCCGTATGCGTCGGATTATTATCCTCCTGGTAAATCCAATCGTTAGGTATTTTGTCTTTAATAAATGGAAGAACATTTTTTGTTATATATAAATAAGCAAAACGATCCGTAATTTCTGTAATCCGATGTATTGAACTAGTACCATTCATGCTCATACAGCCCCAAACATGTACTGATCCATCACCACCATGACGGTTGGTTTTGTACAATTTTTATTAAATTCTTGACCAGGTTTGCGTTTCACGTAGGATTTTCCTTCAGAACCAAATTGGTTAAACTTGCTTTCGTCGGTAAACATAACTTTAGACAACATAACATGAAATATGATTTTTTGCAAATTCAAGTATGGCACGTCGATTCTTTTCGGATATTGGAAGTTCTTTTCGGGCTATTCTCCCCATCAATCATAAAAGAAACTCATTTCAGTTTATAAAAGAAATTCCATTATCTCCAGATATATTAACCTTGGAGAAACAGAAATATCGAGGAAAGCATTTCCTCAAAGTATAAATAACACTTTCAAAGTACCAGATAAAAATTATTAAACCTAATCTGATTTTCATGATATTGTTCCTGAAAGTTCGACTAACGCTGTGTTCATAAGCATACATACATACATATTTCCGCCACTGCATACACACTGGATGAGTCTCGTACATGCCGACTTCAAATATCTCTTAAATTATTTGGTGTACGAAAAAATGTTTCAGACAAAAATTGCGTGGTTTTCTGGGGAACATGCAATACCCTAATCGATTTTTTATTTATTCGCCTTTTTATCGAGGTATGAAGGTCACTTTCAGTTTTTTAAATGGGATGCTTAACATTTTTTCTCGAATTTGGATAAAACATCGAATTTTACGTAAAAAAGTGTTACATGAAATAGGGTCTAAAATGAATACTTACTGAGATATTCTCAAATTAATCATCTTATACTAGAAAATACGTTCAGTCATGTGATTGTTAATTTTAATTAACATAACTATCGTAATTTCTTTACGACGTCAGATCACGTTTGTAAACACATTCCTTGTTAGATGTTAGACATTATCAACATGAGATACCTATTGCACACAGTAAACGTAAAAGTCTTGTTGAGAATAGTAGAAGAAGTACGGGTAGCCCCGGACAGCGGGTAACCGCGGACAGTTGAGTATTTCGATTATCTAACTGCATAAAGAAGCAAATGACACATTCCTAGTGTCAAACACATTTTTCAGTTAATTGTAGATCGATTGGGCAAGCGATACTGATATTACACTTAATTTTGTTACGATTAAAAGCGGTATTCCTGTTCCAATCAAATTTTATCAAACCTTATTCTGAATTAAACGTAGTTTAAGATCCTTGAGTTCTTGTAATTTTTTTTTGGTATTGTATAAATGGTTAATAAAAATATTGGATCACGTCCATTGGGTAGCCCTGGTCACTTATATGGCGGGTACCCCCGGTCACTTTTATCTATTGCAAATTTAAAAATCGTACATTTTCCTATTATGATAGTTTGTTCGCTTATGTCTTTCCAAGATTCTGTATTATATAAATAGTTTTATTTTAAAAACGGGTAAAAAATGCCGAAATTTAAATGGGATGAAAATAACATGAAAGACGCCATTGTTTATATTATGAATGGTGAATTATCAATAAGATTAGATACTGAAAAATATAACGTGGCACATAGCTCTGTACAATATAAAAAGCAGTCAAGAAATAATTCTTAAGCTGAAATTAGGTCGCTTTGACTCAACTTTTAATAAGGAATATTTATAGCAACTTTATAATCACGTGAAACAATTGGACACTCGCCTAGACTAGAATAGAGTTTTTGAAACTAGCTTTTGATTCGGCAGAACGTCTTAATATTCCTTATAGATTCAACAAAGAAAAAAGAATAGCATCAAGACACTAGTTTGTAAAGTAACTTTCAAGGAAGGCTCATCATGATAAATATACAATACTTAAATAACATAATAACGAATGATATAATATTATTTGCAACATTTATAAGAATATTGAACAGAAAAGTGAATGAAATAAATAAAAAAAATTACTGTCCAGGGCTACCTGTCATTTTTTTTTTATCCTTAAGACTAAAGGCCAAAATTCACTGATTTTTTTCTTGAAGTCATATAAGAGATATACTCAAATTTTAGAATTATAGGAAAAGAAGAAGGTCTAAAGTTCATTTTTTGAAAGTTTAATTTAACTAAATACCTTTTGTTAGTATATTTTTTTACTATTTCATTTAAGTGTCCAGGACTACCCACTCTTCCCCTATTACTTTATTTGTTGTATCAAAATTTGCTACCAGCCTGACAATTGTCTCACAGTACCTTACTGCATGTTCTCCAATAACTGTGGAAATGTTTCCAAAAGTTCTTCGTTTACTCATTTTCCAATTTAGCAATTACGTTGATTGTAGCAAACATTACCTGAGTATGTAAGTAAATAAAACTTGATATACAGCCTGGGATAAAATTAAGGGGACAGGTACCGTAAATGGTTACCATATAAATTTAATCAAAACAGCATTATTAGTGTTAACTGAAATTTTATTTATTATATATCCATATGGTAAGTACATTGCTTAATCCAAAACTTAAAGCTATACCAATATCAGTGCACAAGTAAATTGTGTTCAATGTAAAAGAGAGCCAGTTTAGGAGGGACAAAACTAATTAGACACTTGGATAACATGATATGTTAGAAAATGTAAACACCAAGCATAGGTCATCCTTATAAATAGAGGATTTTCAGAAAATTATTAGTTCACTTTAAGTCTTCACAGAAGAAGGATATTTCATAAAATAGCACCACAATGTCAGAAAGTAGAGAAATTTGAGTGTAAATGAAACAATTGGAAATTGAAGCTATACCAAATGCTCAAAGTGATAATGATGATCCATTGGCTTCAATGTATAATTGAAGTATAAAAATCATTCGGTCTAACAATACAGTTTCCTTTGTTCTACACTCAATAACACTAATCAAAATAAATAATATAAGGTGATGACTATATTTGGGGAATTGATATTGTTGCGAGTACTGTGTTTAATGTTATGGGCTGCTAGCGCTCGCTCCGGAATCAAGAAGACAGTTAGTAACGATTACTGATCGATTTATTAGTCTGGAACAAACCGGAAATGGAGACGGACTTCTCATTGAATTACTGTTTTATATTGTACAAAACTATTTTTTAATAAACCAGTAGTGTAGAGCCTAAGAACCTTCAGATCTAAATGAATTAAAAAGAATGGTCACATGTCAACGCATGGAAACAACACAAAACAGTGGAGGAAACAATAAACAAACCATGTCCTGCATGGGTTCCTGAAAAAATTGATGGCTGATACCACATCAGACAACTTCCTTGACAACCCTTTCAATTTCTATGAATTAAATGTTGCCATAGAGAACACCAAGGCCAAATCTGCACTTAGACCAAATGGAGTGGAGTATAATATGATAAAACACATGTCAGTTAAAAATAGACTAATGCTTCTTGATCTCTTCAATGAAATTTACACCACACACCAAACTTCATCTAACTGGAAAGAGGTACAGGTAAGTACTTGTTATACCAAAATCCAACTGTACAGACTGCAGGCCTATTACATTATCCTCTTGTTTCTGCAAACTGCTTGAAAGACTGATAAACAACCATTTATATTGGTGGTGTGAACATCACCACAAACTAGGCAAATCACAATCAGGTTTTTGCAAAGGTGGAACATGTGCAGACAATACAGGAAGGATTGCATACTTAATAAAAAGGTAATATAATAGTAAACAAACAATGCAATATTGTTGCACTATTGGATGTGAAGAGTGCATTCAACAACATAAACGTAAAAATACTGCTAAGAAAACTTTCAGATATGGGAATTTTCTATTTGAGAATAAAGGTAATTGGAAGCTACAACAATATGGAAGAACTATACATCAGGAGGGGAAAGTGAGCTTTCAGTATGCATAATATTGCTATCTTTGTTACTTGCCAAAAATGAAATGGAAAAAGTAATATTAACTATTTTTCATAACTTACACTTACTTGGACTTGATTCAAAACTGAAATTCTTACATTCAGCAAAACCATTGTGCGACCCAATTCGGTCTTATTCAAAATAGCAAACCATACTGTCAGAAATTAAAAACAGGCAAAATATCTTGGAATTCAGCTGGACAATCAATGGTGCTTTAACTATCACACACAACACTTGCAAGCAACTTGTACCACAGTAATGAACTTCATCAAATATCTCTGGAGTACCTGGTGGAGAAGGGAACCCACAAACCCTATTAGTACTTTATAAATCGCACATAGAACACAGCAGTTATTGGTATTTTCCCACTCATAGCAAAAAATTAAGTAAGACCTTAGAAAGAATCCAGAATGTAACAGTTAAAGTAGCCCTTGGTCTGAGAAGAACCATGTCTAATAATGTGGTATTAACAAAGGCTAAGATACCTTTATTAAGAGACAGAATCAAATTCTTAGTTGGCAAATACAACCTAAGAGTACTAAGTAATCAATCTAATTCTATGATGGATTTCATCAGAGAATACATGGAAACGGATGAAGAAAGACCTACAAGCAATCAAAGATGTAACCAGAGGAAAACGCTCATGCAAACCTGCTGGGATGAGTTCAAACCTCTCACTGAAAGGATGGAAAGACATTTTAACCTTCCCATTTTTAAAACTGACTACAACACACAATTTACCCATGTAGATACCAACTTTGCTTTTAGTCAACTAGTACAAAGCTCTCCTTCCCCAACTATTGAATTTATAAACATTATTAGATCACACGTCCTCTCATACATACATATCTATACAAATGGCTCAAACTCCATTGGGGCAATCTGTGTCTCTCTTCAACTTAACATAAAAAAGGCTACAAGCTTGTACAGTAGAGCTTCAATATATACAGCGGAAGCAACTCGGTACTCACTATATGTTAATTACAAGAACAGTTTGATTCCGTAGTGGTGTTGAACACATCTTGATAATATGAAGAGCACCAGCACTCTTAAGTATCCTATGTAGACTCCTCGTTTGAATCAGTTTGACTTTCTTCGGAGGCGTCGTCGGGAATTGAACTTTGCAGAAGATTGATGTCATTAATTTCATCAACAATCTGATCCAGCTCAATAAATTTTTGTTCCTCCTCCACAGTATGACGGACAAAGTCTTTCCAATATTCCACAGAAACACCTTTGATACCTTCAATTAGCAGTTGTTTGACATCTGCTAATTTGTAGGTTGTGTTCTGAGTTTTTACATATTTTTTAACCATTGCCCATACCATATTCATTGGGTTTAACTCACAATGATATGGGGGCAGACGTAAAATTTCCTTTCCGTTCTGCTTTGCGTACTCGTCTACTGCGTTTTTGTCGTAAAGGGGCTTCAACTTTTTCACCATATCTATTAATTCCACTTTCACGGAAAGTGGAGGTATGGTTTGCCCTTTAGACTCCAGCCAGTCTATTATTTGTGGTTTCGTCCAGCACATCGTTGGACACCGCTCCATTTTTACCGAATGGTAAGGAGCATTATTCATAATGATAACGGAGCCCTCCTTCAATGATGGCAGGACACCCCGAAACCACTCGAAGAAGGTATCTCCGTCTATCTCGTCATGGTAGTCCAACAAATTTTCCTTAGACTCGAAAAACAGGAGGCCTCCAGGTACAAAGCCCTCGGTCGATCCAATATGGAGGACGATGAGACGCTTACCTTTGCCAGTCGGCTCGGGTATGTCCGTGGAGAGTCCCCGTTCCTTGGCTTCTCTGGCTGATTTCACACTGCTGTCCACCCAAAGCTCTCTTTTGCAGTCGCCAGCATTGATCCAGGTCTCGTCTAAGTAATATATGTGACGTCCTTCGGATCTGTATTGCGCCAGCTTGCTAAGATATTTGTGCCGCCAAAGCACAATGTAGTCCTTTTCCATCAGAGCGCTGTTTCGGGATTTTGCCTTGAATTGAAAATTCAGCTTCCGCAGGATAGTATGCAGTGTAGTTCTTCCATACGTGTTGAGGGCGGGGTCTGCATTTACAGCCCGGAGCATCTTATTCAAATTCGGCACTTCTCGCCGAAACCAGAAGTCATGAACTTTCTGGCGAATTCGATGTTTCTCCTCATCAGAAAGCTTCTGTATGGCGTTACGTCTCTTCCGCTTTGTTTTTGGCGAGGACACTTTGCCGGTATTCTTGTATTCGGCAATGATCCTCTTCACGGTGGACAGCCCTATACCGCTTATCTCAGAGAGCCTCGCCATAACGATGCGATATTTAATCGACGGCTTCTCCGCAATAATTTTCTGGTACAGATTCACGACGATTTTTCTTTGTTCGGACCGAACATACTGTAAAAACCAAATTTACAACGGTAAGAAACTATGATGGATCAAAATTATGTCTAAGATGAGTATTTATTGAGATATTTACGATAGAAATTCTATTCTATTGAAATCAAATTTACTGGTAGAGAAATATACTTCTGCATGTTTTTGTGTAAATTCGATTTCAATAGAACAGAATGTATGCAATGAGAAAAAAAGAAAACAAAGATCTCAATAAATTCCATTTTAAAAAACCATGGTGATCTTCAAAACTTGATGTATAAAATCAATGTAAAAAAAAAATTATTGTAAAAAAAAGTCCCTTTTGAAATCATGTAACTTTTGCTTCATACGCTATTTCGTACAGCGAATAGTTTACGAGCAATTTCAAGTCGTCAAGTTAGGTGAATCACCCTGTATACTCTTCATACGATTAAAACAATTAATGTTGGGAAATTAAGTTACCTTTCCTGAAGGATTTCTGATTGTCGATGAGCTGGAACAGCTTGGCTCCTGGTACTCCATTTTTATATCTTCTAACTTCACTTCTAAATTCATTTCACTAAATTCCAATGAGTTATTCATTCTACACTCCGTTCAATATACGAATAACCTCACTTCGCGCATGGGACGTGCGTAAGGCAGGGCTAGAACGTCTGAACCCCCACTTAACCGCCTACATTTTTCTCCGTCTTACCCTCTGCTACGTTCTCTGTCTACTGTTCCGGGCGTGTCGCCTCATATACACGGTGACATAATTAATTTCGAACACGCACGGCTAGCAACTGTGTTTTATAAAAATTGTTTTGCAGTTCTTTTGAACGAACTTGAAGTGTTTATTTAACATGCATGTTATTACTTTTAAAGGCGTTGCTGTTTCTCAAGGTAGGTTTATTACATTAAGAAACTAAATCGACTTGAATGATGTTTGTAATATTCAAAGTACAAAAAAAGTATTTTAAAATAAAGTCCGTTCAAGTTAAGAGTAACCTCGCTCTCGGACCGATTTTCGTCCGTTCTGCGCAGTTCCCACTACTACCTACCAATGTGACGCATGCGATTGGTCGTAGCGCCATTTCGGCTAGGCCCAAAAACGATGACAATGTAAACAGTACATAGAATAGAGAGAATCTACCCGGTGGTCTAAAAGTATGCGCACCTACTGTGTGCATGTTAATGCAGCGGTTTATGACACCGACGAATAGTGGCTAGTGGTATGAATTCAGCCGGATAAAATAAAAATATCAATATTTAGGGAACGATTCAAAATCATTTAAATTCTTGAAAGCCATATTATAAAGTAGCTAATTTCATTAGGTACAGGGTGTAAAAGAATTAATTGTCACGGTTTCAGGAGGTGAATCTACACCCTTAAACGAACGCCGTTTAAAGGGACAGCAAGGTCTAAACTCGAAGGCAGGCCCGAATCAAGTGGCGTTTAAACGTCGTTTGTGTAGGGGCACGCACACCAAATATCGAGCGTGTCCCACACGGCTAGATCCTACCAAATGGCAGAGTGTTAGTAGGTTAGTAGGTCCTATACGTATAGCTCTACACAATCAAATCGTTGTCAAACTTTATCAACGTTTATCTCGGAAACTATTTGTTTCCGGCATATGGCTCCTTTTAGACTTTTTTTCTTCTCGTCGAGCAGAATACGATGATGTAAAAAAAAATTTAACATTAATTTTCAATGTTATAAACAATTTTGCGGAAACTTTTTTTTTACAAATGTCCACCGATCCAAGGGTGTAGATTCACTCCCTGAAACCGTGACCATTAATTTTTTTACACCCTGTACCTAATGAAATTAGGTACTTTATAATATGGCTTTTAAGAATTTAAATGGATTTTGAATCGTTCCCTAAATATTGATACTTTTATTTTATCCGGCTAAATTCATACCACTAGCCACTATTCGTCGATGTCATAAACCGCTGCGTTAACATGCACACAGTAGGTGCTCATACTTTTAGACCACCGGGTAGATTCTCTCCACTCTATGCACTGTTTACGTGGACATCAGTAGGTAGTATATACATAGTGGGAACTGCGCAGAACGGACGAAAATCGGTCCGAGAGCGAGGTTATTCTAATAGTGGATAGAGTTTAGCTAACCACGATCTAACCTAATCATACAGGGTGTTTCAAAACATGTGGGTATAACTTCAGGGATGAATTCAGTACGCTAAAATAAGAAAAAAATTTCATATAAACATATACCCGTGCTCGCGAGCCGTGCTATGGCCACCCCTGCTTTATATTATACTTAATTTTTGTATAATCATTTAGACGTATGCTACTTACTATACTTTATATTATTCTTAATTTTTGTATTTTAAAATAATCACTTTATATTACTTTAGCGAAATGTGTGAGAGCTAACACGAAAAATAGTAGAGTCTCAATTCTCTAATATGGAATTTTGTTCCGAAGCACAAATCAACGACAACAATTCAAATTGCAACATTTCTGACTGTTTGCATATTTCATAGAGGAATTAGATTTCTTTTAGAAATTAATGCCACTATGGGAATCAAAATTGTCCCCAGGACAAAGAAATTTATCAGTAACGAAGCTAAGGTACGTCGAAACAGATCTGAGCAGCGCAAGTCAGATGCAACAAAAAAGGTTCGGAATTGCTTGTAATTCTGAACAATCGGCTCAGTTAGAATTTTATGAAGAAGAGGAAGGATCGTTGTATAGTGTAAATATTATTGATTGAATATAAGTGCATCTAATTTCTCTTTATTGTATCTAAACTTAAACTTGAACTTTAAACGCGATTTTCTCGAAACCATGTTTTGCGAAATGGTTGCCACGATATCTCAATAACGGTGTGTCCGATGTTAATAAAATTTTGCGTGGATATTCTAAAATGTCGTCATTATCGTCTGAACCAAGATTATAAAGACATTTGCAAAATTGCCCTTGTAATTAACAAATAAATCTCACCATTGAAGGGACTTTTCTATTTAACATGGCGCCATTTTGCTAAAAATTAATTTTAACATATGATTTTGGTTCAGACGATAGCCACGTTCTTACTCAATAAAATTTTCTTTGAATCATTTGTTTCTGCCGTTTACGACGGTCGGAATCATGGCAACCAATTAGACGTACACGCCATTTTCATGTCTTCATACAGACATCTTACACTTATTGTTTCACGCTAAAAAATATATATAAATATTGTTAAAAGGTTGATTAAGTTATTAAAACTGATTAGATTTGATTCAGTTATTTGTGTACTACACTTACTTTGATTATCCATAAAGAATTCTGAAAGATGGCAATGAAACTCGCGCGCTAGACCAGAATACTCCCTTAATCACTTTCCGGACGCCTGGAAAAAGCTAAATTAATAGCACTGCTGAAAAAAATCCAAGGACCCGTCGCGCCTCAACAACTACCGGTCTACCAGCCTGTTACCGAGCTTAGGAAAAATCTTAGAAATCGTGGTGAACCAAAAAATTCTACACTACACCGTAAAGAACAACATCATTCCCGAACAGCAATTCGGGTTCAGGAATAACACTCAACCACGCACGCGATTACTAAATTCGCGTCAGATGTTGCATAGGCACTTAACGACACGCGCTTTCTAGTCGCGTTCAACATCAACAACGGTCTTCAACAAGAAGCAATAAACTCCCCCCATATTATTCAACCTATATTTCTCAGATCTGCTCGATCTGTTCAACATGAATGGAAACGGTAACGACGGAGCACTCGTGTTCGCGGACGATCTCATAATATACTCTGGATGCCACAAAGTGGCCAAAGTGCAGGAACGGGTTCAGGAACTCTTTAATAAAATAGTAGGATATTGTAAAATCTGCAAACTTAAAATCAACGTTGATAAATGTGAAACGATATTGTTCAAAACGAAAATTATACTCGCTACACACGTGAACACACGTGTATGAACACCAACATACACATCTCACACAAACCAACAATCAAATATCTGGGGCTTCATTTCAACGAAAACTTTAACTTTGACAAAAACGCACTAATCACACTAAACAAAACCAACAAAGAAACTAAAAAGAATCTTCTACTCCAGACACATTCACACTAAAATCAAAATTACACTATACAAAGTTCTCCTGAGGTCGAGCCTACTTTACGCCTGCCCCGCATGGTTTAACATCAAACCGCACATGATGGAAAAGCTCAGGGCGTTCGAAAGAAAGGTTTTAAGAGCTTCACTCAATCTTTACCCGAGGAAAACATTCGTCAATGGGACGGAAAAAACCAACACCATCTTCAACAAAGAGACCTACAACAGGGCAGGCTGCAGTAGGATCGACCTCAAGCTGATCCATATAACCAGAAAACACTTTTAGAAAACATCACACCCAGCTCAAAACAGCCTGATAAACGGTAGTGTTTGGCATCCTGAACAGTATTTAGAAAAAGCACGACTAAATGGCTACATCCCACCAGAAGCGTTTGTCTACCTCGATAAATTAGGACTAATTCAAGACCAAAACACAAAAATTCTACATATACATATACTATATCAAACGCGCCAGATACTTCAACACAATTACATACAACACCGAAGACTTACAAGACACCACACTTTACACGACCTACAGTACAGATATACCAGATACAGACAAAGACCCAAAGACCAACAAATATCTCCAAAAAATCTTCTGGCTGCAGTAAGAAGATCTTTGGGACCATGCATTGGCCTTCTCAATGACATTCTGCGTGGAAAAATGCTTATCAATTTTATAGATACAAAAACAACAGTATGCATGTGCAGCTATAAATAAGTGAATGCGAAATTTGAATGCAAATGTATCCATCGTATGTGAGCGTGAATCTACACGCCTCTGTGCTAAAACAAAAACATTTATAAAATTACTTATAAGCAAAACACTAGCGTAGGAAAAATTTATAATGTTAAAGAGAAAAATTTTCTTTATCAAACCTCGGTAAAAGAGGAATCTTCTCAGCGCAGATTTCATTTTGGTTTCACGTGCATCTTCACCGCACACTTCATTTCATCTTTCGTACATTGTAAATATCATTTCATCACCCTCCATCCTCATTTAGTAATTAATTCTTCTTTTATTTAATTTCATCCTTCTGTTAAAAACTTTATGAAAAGTAGTTCAGTTTTTCGCCAATAAGTTTATTTTTCTGAACAAAACAATTTTAAACTAGAAGCAGGAAACTGTAAAATTGTACAAATACATACTTCGATATAACCAATCCAAGAGCATCAAACTCGCGAGACAGTAAACCCTAGAGCGCTTAGATTCTAACAAGGGAACTTCGGTAACCTGAAGTGTCCGATTTTTTTCAAACTTTGTGGGTTGTAGGGGACCTCAAGAAAAGTATTGGGCAATTTTTTTTTGTCCCAATTTCGGTTCTTCGGGGTGAAAACAGTCCTTGAATGAAGATAAGTGTTACCCTATTTCCCTGTATATCTTTAAAACTATAGTAGATATAAAAAAATGTGTATAATAAAAAATATTAATTTAAATATTAAATAAAGGCTTTTTATGCCTTATAAGACTGTGCTATTAAATTAACAAAAATTCTTTTTTCAAATAAAAAATTTTCCACTACCGTTGTTGTAAAAAATTTTTAATTTTCTATCATATCGAAAAATATTTTAAATAAATGCAGATAAATATGTCAATCTTATCGGATAATGTGATATTTAAATAATTTTAATCGATGCGTACTTTGTGCGCTGTCATCGTCACACTTGGAACGATGCGTTAACAGTATGTGTACCAAGTATGTGTGCTAATCTTTGGTATTTTTTTTTTATATTTTGATATGATAGAAAATGAAAAATTTTTCACAACAACGGTAGTGGAAGATTTCTTATTAATTTAATAGCACAGTTTTATAAGGCATAAAAAGCCATTTAATTTTTATTATAAACATTTTTTTATATCTACTATAGTTTTAAAGATATACAGGGAAATAAGGTAACACTTATCTTTATTCATGGGCTGTTTTCACCCCGAAGAACTGAAATTGGGCCAAAAAAAAAAAATTGCCCCATATTTCTCTTGAGGTCCCCTACAAACCCACATTTTCAAAAAAATCGGACATTTCGGGTTACCGAAGTTCTCTTGTAAGTGATGTTTAACAATCGACAGTACGTATGCGCCTAAGACGGTTGCTTCGTAGTAATATTTTTAAGATAGGAACTACATACATACATAGAATTGATAAATGTAAGTACAAAATATTATGCAACGTAACTTTGTATAAATATTGTTGTAGTAGTAAGTGTTATGTCAATAAAAAACGTTTGCTTCGTAAATGAATAGTTTGGGTTTCGAGTCTTTGAAGGTAGAAGAATATTTTTCACTTTTATTTTAATTGGTAAAATTAATATTTTATTTTATGACATCTGCAATTTATTTATATAAATTATTAATTTTAAAACTTCAAATAAAATATATTTTTACAAAAGATATGGTATTTGTACATATAAACTTAATACATAATTTTTGCCTACGATAAATATTTACACTATATACGTATGTATAAACAATACACAATATATGTAAGTATACATATATTAATCATATATTTATTGTATTAATTATGACAACTAGCGGGATGATACAAATTGTAAAAACAATAGAAATAGAAATTTTTTGCAATTTGCACATCTAACAAACAATATTAAATTACAATTACATTTGTTCAAATTGACAAATTACAAGATCAAATTGATCGTTTGGGAGGTCAAACATTTTACAACGCTCGACCTAGCCTCGGGGTATTACCAGGTTCTGATGATCGTAATATGATCGCTTTTCCGTGTATCGACGATGTGATCATCCCCGCTGCGACAATAGCAGGACTGGAACGCCTAGAACTCGTTTTAGAAAAGCTGCAGGAGAGCAACCTCACTTTAAAAATCAGCAAATGTTCGTTTCTAAAGACAAGCATCGAATATCTAGGCAGGGAAATAAGCATCGAGGGAGTCATACCGGGACGAAGGAAAACGGATGCCGTATTAAAAATGCCAAACCCCTCAATTTTTAGGCCTGTCGGGTTATTTTAGAAAGTTTATTGAGGGTTACGCCAGACTTGTGACTCCGTTGACGAGCCTGACGAAGAAGAACGAACAATGGACTTGGGGAAAAACTCAAAAAAAAGACCGTAAAACGAGTGAAGAAAGCCCTTACGACCGACCCATAGGACTTGGAGCAATCCTCCTTCAATTCACACCGGACGGAACGCGACGAGTGGTCGGCATACTACAGCAAGCAGACCAGCATCGACCAACGAAAATACCACTCCTACGAACTGTTTAAAAGGGGTAATCTTTAAAGCACCACTTAAAATAACACTTATTTTACTAATATCTCAGTAACTATTAACTTTAGACCCTATTTATGTTAGTGTAATAACAGTAAAACCACCGTATCCATGTACTTAGTTACCACGGTTTCACGTAACGGCGACTAACCGTGATTCATCAATTCAACGACTAATCGTAATCAGCTGACAGACGGATCGATGCAAAGTTAATTCCTTTATCTTTAAAAACCTTTGCAGCGTACCGAAAATATTATGTTATTTTACCGTCGCGGGGTATCGGTACATATAGCAAGTAATTTACGAGTATTTAAAGTTGTCAAATTAACTACCTTACTCTGTTTACAGAATTAGAATATAACGAAACAGAGTTTGTAAAATTTTCATAATTTGTTTGTAATTGTTTTGTAACCATATTGAGTATCCCTACAGTTACATTATATAATATTTAAAAAATATAAGGAAGTATAATTTTTCGAGATTTTGGATAATTTTTGAATGTTTGTATATACCACTTATGAGTCATTGCTGCAGTAGATACCTAAAATAAAAAGTGTAATTTATTAGTTCAGCATAGAATTATTATAATATTTTAAGAAAATGTTATAAAATATTTATACCTGGTTGACTATGACCCAAATTGTAACATAATGAAATGTAGAGCTTTGCCACAAAATTATAGATAGTGTGACATAAATAATTATCTCTGTAATTTGTAATGCACCTGATACATATTCAAAAGCACCACCATGTGGTATCTTATATACACTGGAATTAATCTTTCCATCTTTATTTTTCCTTAAATTACTAAGAATAAAATTTGTTTTAAGTTGTGCATATGATGATAGTATAAAAATAATTGCACATATTAATTGAAGATATGTAATTCTTTCCCAAGAAAAATATCCTCCTAAACCTACATAAGAAGTTGATAGTTTTAGAGAAAATTTTAAATTTTAATTATATTTTTGAATGTACAATTACCTTCAAAAAATCCTTCAGATTCACCTATAACAGATACTAATGTCCCCACATAATGGAAAAATCCAATCATGTAGTGAGAGATATTAATCATCTTGTCACTGAAGATACTTACATAATGTGTTTCATACAATCGTTTCCAACAATGTAAACTTAAAAGTAGTCCAGCTACAAATGTACATTCCGGTGATACTGGAAATGTAATTGTTCAACAAAAAGTTGAAGCATAAAGTTCTTACTAGTTGTCAAATATTTTATTTACCTAGTGGTTGTCTAAACGATCCCAATAACATATCCAATATCCATATAACATACTTAGGAGTATCGTACTCCCATAGATATTTACAAATAATTAAGTATAGCACATAACTTGATGCTGGTGCAGCAAAAATGTAAAAGTGCTTAAACCATCTAATATATTATAAATTATTGTTTTTTCAAATATAACATTAAATTAATGTTATGAAATTTTGACGTAATTAATTTATGTCATACTACTACTCACCTTTTAGGTACTTCTGTCTTTGCAACTATTGGTTGATCAATATTAATAGAAAATTTACCATAACAATAACTACGAGTTAAGAAATTGGGCAAATAAACTTCTACATAATTAAGTAATAATCCAAGAATACCCGTATACACAGTAGCTGAAGTAAATATACTACGTACAATATTTGTGGACATTTTATTACAGAAGAACAAACTTAACACCTAATGTTTTTTTATGCTATATTATTTAGGGGCAACTTCCTTAGTAAATGTAAAATAGCATTTTCGTAGCACTTCTAACGTTACCGAGTCAGCGTACAATAAAATCACAGCACAGGTAGTGATGGAAGTTGAAATTAACAACGAACATAACGGTAAATAAGTGAAATGTAAGGCACCATGCCTTATATATACGGGTTCATTCTTTTATCTTATTTCCCGCGTACGTGAGAACGAATGGGGATGGCAAATGGCAACAGCGTTACAAGTATTCTCACTATTTCATTCATACCTCGATATATTTTCCATCTATGAGCTGTTGTTAGAAGCGTAAGGTCGTGGAGATGCTAGTAGAGGGCACAAGGCACTTTTGACTACTGCTAGAGGACTTTAAACAGACGAGATACAGGATAGACTTAGCATCTTATGAAACTTTTTGTCCAGAACTTAGGGGCCGAGAAGACCCTACCATTTCCGGGTCACTACCAATGTTACCGATTCAGTAAAGAATAAAATTACATTAGTAGTGTTTGAAATTAGAATTAAATGAAAATATGAAATTACAAAGAAAGTATAGGACAGGATATCTCATAATTGCACATGAAGTATAATATATAGAATTCTATTCTTCTGCATATATAATACATAAATATGTTCGTATCTTGAGGAGTAGGAGTTAGGATTTGTAAGGGCTTGGTATACCAAGGGCAGAGTTCGAGGGTGAGACGGACTTAGTCAGGAAAGGATGAGGTCGAGGTTCGAGGATGAGTAGTAAGGAAAGGATGAAGTCATTGGTTATCGAAATTTGAGATATTTACAAAATGAGAATGGAAGGCTAATACTTTAATCCACAGCGCGATTTGGATTAACAGATAATGTGGGTATACTCCGCCATAAGATTGTTAACGGGAGGTTAACAATTGAGAATAGCACGATTATAAATAGTTATGTTACGTATACATTGACTTTAAGTGTAGTGATAAAGTAATATAAAGTCATTACTTTCAAATACAGAAATTTAGAATAATATAAAGTATAATAAGTAGCATACGTCTAAATGATTATACAAAAATTAAGTATAATATAAAGCAGGGGTGGTCATAGCGCGGCTCTCGCAGGCGAGTGGTGCGGCTATAAATGTATGTATGAAATATGGTAAACTAAAACTGATCAATGTCCAAAAGTAATTATTTTATTTCATTTCTTGTTACAAAGTTATTAGTAAACTAATTGATGTCATCTGAACTAATCTCATGGTTTGTTGTTATCAAAGATAAATGGCTTTTTCAAATATTCCTTCCTGAACTGTGGCTTCTAAAGGTAGTGTAACTGACCACCCCTGATATAAAGTATTGAAATGTGTGTACTCTTTTTCTTTTTGCCAGACTCGAATGTGAATAAAACTAACTCATTGGCAACACAAATTAAGAACCCTAACCACAACAGACAATTCACTATGGAAAACATACAGATCACTAAAGAATAAACCCAAGCTCATCCTATCACTAACAGCACACACAAATAAGGAAAAAGCAGATCTCCTGGCATACACTCTCCAGCAAATATACCAAGCCACTAACTCCTAGATCTCACCATGGGGAGCTGAAGCCTGCAATACAGTAACAACTATACTAAACACTAATGAACCAATAGATGCATCATTCATCACAGCAAGCTTTATTACCCAACACATCAAAGTACTAAAAAACAAAGCACCTGGACTCAATAAAATTACATCCACCCAAATCAAAAACCTACCTAGAAAACCCATACTGCAGCTATATTATATCTACAAATACTCATTCCAACATTCATACTTTCCAGATCCATGGGAAATAACCAAAATAGCACCATATCCCAAACCAAAGAAAAATCCCATATATCCCCAAAATTACAGACGTATCAGCCTTCTCAGCATACTCAGTAAAATACTAGAAAAACTCATCCTCAATAGACTAAACAAACACCTAACACAAAACGATGTCATCATCAATAAACAATTTGGGTTTAAAGCAAAGCACTCCACAATACAGCAAATTCTTAGAGTAACTGAACATATCATCCTGGAATTTAACAAAAAACCGAATTACTGCAATGGCACTACTGGACATACAAAAAGCTTTTGATACAGTTTGCATGAAGGCCTAATGCTAAAACTAAAAAGCATACATACACCGAACTCCCTGACCAAAATCATATACAACTTCCTCACAAACAGACACATCCAAGTTTCCATTGCTGGAGACATTTCTTCCCCAAGACACATAACAGCAGGAGTCCCCAAGGTTCAATCCTCGGATCCATCCTATTCAGTATTTACATTAATGATATACCCACAAATAACCAAGTCCACACAGCCATCTACGTAGATGACACAGCAATCTACACTTCCTCCTGGCAACCTCATCAAGCAGCAAAAACATTACAAAATCATTTAAACAGGATAACAGACCACTTTAATAACTGGAAACTAACAGTCAACTCAAGCAAAGCAGAAGTCATTCTGTTCACGACTAAAAATAAAAAAAACATACTGGACATTTACCACAACTCACAGCAGCAAACATTCCTATAGATTGGAAAACACAGGTAAAATATTTAGGCACAAAATCCAATTATACAAAGCATGTGTAAGACCCATCTTTACATATGGAGCACAAGCATGGAGCTCAGCATCAAAAACTCACATTCTTAAAACACAAACAACTCAAAACAGATTCCTCTGTATCATTCAAAACGTACCAAGAGACTACCCAGTATGCTATGATATCCAGAAAATCCCATTAAAACAGAAACGAAATATTCCCAGACTTCCAAAAACTATCCTCATATGTAATAATTCTCCATGTAAATCAGGTTTTTGAAATTTTCATCCTACATGACATATGAATATTTATAAATAACCCACCAAACATACACATACTCACATCTAGTTTTTCAGGTTACAAGCGGGTAATAAGGCACCCAACTGCCCCGGGCACCGCGTAACCACCACACAAGAGGAAAAAAGAAAAAAAAAGTGAATGAAACAAGTATTGAAACAAGTATAAGACATTCGACACCTGAGTGCGGTACTGTCCGCGACATTCGACTCTACACAAACAAAGTAAATCACGACCAGTTCTCGATATTCGATAACGTTTACATTCGGCAATCAGATAGCGATTCAGTGCAATCTGTTTGTTCCACATTCTGTTCACACATACACATAAGTGCAATAATCCACAACGTCAATCCGACCTTCTTCGAGCGAAGCACGGGAAGTTGCGTTAACAATACTAGTAATTGATATTACCTTGGGTGGGATAATCGTAATCTTGTTTCCTTTGCGTTCGTCTGTTGCTTGAACTTTTGATGATTCGGCTGTTGGGTTGTCTGCGATGTTGAGAGCCTTGGTTGTGGTGGTGCTCTTATCTTCTTGCTTCCCATGGGTTTACATTTTGATAAGCCATTGTAGTGTTTATTTCTTTTTCTCTTATCATCGTGGGGCAGTTGGAGTTTAGTGTTTTGTGCGTCCCATTATAGTGAAGACACTTAACACTCTCTGTTTTATGACATAGCTCTTCACAATGCTCTCCATATTGCTCACAGTTTGCACACTTCTGGTACCCCTACAGTTTTTGGCAATATGTCCAAATCTGTAGCAGTTGTAACAAATGGTACAGGCTATATGCTTTGATGGATTTTGGGTGAGTAGTTCTTTCAAAAGTTACTTGTATCGTGTTGCTAGGGACCCATTTTCTGGGAGCAGCACAAGACTGGAGAGGGACTTCTCTGATAGCTTAGAGTCGAAACCCCGATGGAACTGATGTTCGTCAAACTGGAACTTGTCGTTTTCAGGACGAGGACCAGGGCGACGAGCTTCGGTAAAGGCGGGGTTCCTGGGCTTCCGTCTTGGTGTAAGCTGGGACGGAAGGTGAACGAGGTGAGTATATGTGTGTGCGAATGTGTGTGCGTATGAGTGGGGCAGTAGTTGCCCCCCGACCGGGGCGGCTGGGTGAAGTCTGTACCCGACCTCTGGCCTAGCAATAAGGGTAAACGTAAGTCTGACAAGTACGGCAAAGGTTCCGTGAACGGCTGCATTAAATGCGTGGAAAACCGCTCCCCCAGTCGCTGTCTGGAGCCTATGACAGGGTTGAAGCCAGGTTATCGGGCGCAGGTATGGAGGATTAGCCGGTCACTATTTCCTCGTACCCTGAGCTGCGGGGGGTAAACCGCAGCACCATCTAGCCTGAGGTTTGGGTTAGGCGTCGGCTCGGATCCGGCGTCGCCCACTCGATAGGGGTGACGTAAAACCTATAACATCACTTATGGCGTGGGCCCATCCCGTAACATTTTTCTTTAGAGTCTTCGGTATCGATAGGGGTGACGTCCTGACAAGGCCGCTTCTCGGCTTCTCTCGAACAGGTCATGTCGCAGAAGGAGGCCGCGGAGGGGGTTTGCGAGGTGAGCGATCCCGCGAGATTGGCGTTGAGGAGCTATCAGGGTGTTGGGCGTGGCCGCGGTCGCATCCATACCCCGGCTCCGCCTCTTCCAGATTAACCGCAGCGGCGGCACCGGTGGGCGGGGACATAGTATCCACCCTACTGG
>NW_017100178.1:806772-830373 GCF_001263275.1 Habropoda laboriosa
GGGCGGAGTTTTCCCGCCCACACCGGCCAAAGAGGTTTGGCCCCTCTGGCCCCGTGGACTTAGTTTCACGGGCCGGAGGGGGACCAAGGGAAGTCGCAGCCGGCTGGATGGGGGCCCAGTCGGCATTGCACGCGATTCCGAAAGGGCGGGTCGGAGCGGGGCACTACTCCCCTGCCCCGGCGAAGTTACAGGAGTACAAGGGAGGGGCCGTTTCGATCGGGTCGAAAGACAATGGCGCGGGGAGGTGCTCAGAAGAATACGAAAGTGTACCGGGGTCCTCCCCGTCCGCCCGACGAGGGTAGCTGTGGGGGTTTTAGCCAGTGACAGTCCGGCACTACCCCGCCTCCCACGTTCGGAGAGGGAGTGGGGTGGGGTGTTCAAGAGGATTTCCCCCACGTAAAAAAGAAAAGGAAGCTGAAATTTAGGTATTAGGTGTAAATAATCGCGTAAAAGCGCACGATACCAAACAGAATACAGTAAAGTTTTCCGCTTTGTTGTTATTAGAGCTCCCTTCACACTGTCCACTCGCTGTTCTTACGCCTAGCTACACGTTATTTTTACTCCTATGTTATCTTTCTCGGAGTCAGTCAAATATGCAACGTGTGTAATGTAATGCGCGACACGGTTCTTTTGATGAGAGTTCACGACTTGACAGTTTATAATGCAATAATATAACTTTTTTAATTTTACTTTTTTCTAACTGAAAATTTGTTTAGCATATTGGTGAAATTTTTTTAATTAAAATGAGATCAAATATGATATAATTTGAACCACATTTACTTATGTAATACTTATTGTATATGTAACTCATTTTACTTCATGATCGCTTTGATTACATTATAAAAATGAGTTGAAATAAGAATAGTATAGTATTTCTAATACACTATGAATTAGAAAAGTGTAAAGTAGTACAATAGAACCGAAGGGAATTTATTTATTATATTTTCAGCGTCAAAATTAGCCTAAAAATGTAATACACAAAATATATTTCATTTTTCTCTCACACTCACACTCTCTACCGTAAAGTAGTACAGTATTTTATATTAAATTATTTTTACAATGAGGTGACATGTACATAAATATGTAATAGACTTCACACACAAAAGGTTTTGGATTATTTAAAGTGATTGAAACATTTTCTATTAAATTTTCAATTTTTTACAAGACTGCGATCGCGTTGTCTAAGCGTCGTTCGCAAAAGTACATCTCCGATGGTCCTGTAAATAATGGCATCACGTTTTTGTAATTTATCAGAAGCTTGTAGCAAAGGTATATTTTGATAAAAATTACCTATTTTAGCTCAGCAATTTCTTTGGAAGTTTTAAAAATTTTTTCAATGTTTTTTTTTTATTGTTCACAACTCTTCTATTATGTATTTTTGAGCAAAATGATTTTTTGATTCCTTGACTCAGAAATATCTGGAGCCCAGAGTAGTGTCAGCGCAAAATTATTCAATCGCTTCTCTGTTATTACAAATAACCAAATGGTGTCTCTTCCCTCACAGTGTCCACCAAACGGTGTCTCTCCCTCCACATTCGACGGACAATGTATACAGATATTTAATGTATTTTTCTAGCAATTCGTTTCCGTAATTCATCCAAAGTGATATACATATTACGAAATTAAATTAATCAGTCAATAAGTATTAATAAGTACTTTTTCATACAGAAAAAGTTAAAAATAAAAACGCTGGTGTTTTTGGTTGCATCGACTCTTGTTTAATCCTTCTCTATTATTCGTTGTCCTTGTCTTTGTTTGGCAAACTACAAAAGCGGGCTGCGAGGCTCGAAAACAGTATCTCCTCTACCTAAACTGTCCCTATTCCGGTCCGTGTAGCTCCCGACGTCACCCTTTCGTCGAATCGTCCACATAACCCTAACCGCAGGTTCCTTGTGTTAGCCTTACACCGGTTCATCTGACTCTCCAAGTTATAATCTCACTCTAACCACTAGATAGGTCCAGATAAAATACTCCTGCTCCGTGTATCAGGCATCGCAGGGCGTAACAAAACAATACATGTGCTATTTGCTACTAAATAATTTTATTCGCATTGTAAACATTTGTAATTATATTAAAACACAAAATTAACAAGGTAGCTTTTATCACATCATAGGACGGAGTGCATTCTTTTACACTGTATACATATAATATACAAGTTACATGTAAAGTAAAATGAAAATTGTACTAATATAAAAATGCAATAATTCTTTTTAATAAAATAAATTAAATAATTTTTTTTGTATAAAATGTCAATTGTTACTTATATAATGCAACGTATTATTCTAAAATATTAATAACTATTCTCAAGAAGAAATAAGAAAATATTTTATCACTTTTCAGAAAGTAAAGTTATAAAATGTGAGTAAAAGTTTAAAGTGATAATTTATGCCTTACAACAAAAAACCTTATTCAACCAAAAAAGCCGAAAATTTTCCATTTTTGCAAAGTATACTAGTTTATAATATTGTACAAAAATAGATTGAGGATATATAGTAAGACTTGATAAATATAGTCTCGAGTACATACTTAGTATGTACTTATCCTTTTCTGCAAAAACGCAGATTTGTAGTAAAGTAAAATGTAAAATATAAAAATTTAAACATTATATAACTGAAATATACTGATTTAAAAAAAAATATTTAACTAATATTACTAACACTTTTGAACTATATTTGTGAACTAAATCTATCATAAACACGAACTTCTATCCTAAAAATCAAACAATCATTTTGCAAAAAATCAGGTAAATCTTGTATTCGCACTAATTCTGTGTAACCAAAACTGCGCTTATTCAATTCACATACTGGTTTCCTAAAAGCTTCAAGATCTGGTCTTGATGAAGTTATTTCGCGTATATCTTTTTTCCAGTCATGTGGATGTACCAAAATAAAATACATTGTTCCATTAAATGGCCAATCCAAACCATCATCATTTTCTGATTTCATTATATGTAGAAGTAGTGATAAATATTCAGGATCTTTAGAAGATACATTAATTCTAGCACAAATCTTGTAACCATTAGGACTAGTATAAAAACCAGGACTATAAAACATTTTTAATGAATCATTCATCATACTTTCAAGTTTTTCGTGAAAAGATTGTAGTCTCCAAATATAAACACCATTACAACTACGTAAAAACATTTCATCTTGATTAAATTGAAGAGAAGTTTGTAAAGTTGTAAGTTGAGTTTTTTGATTGGAAACTGCTATAGACAGTTCTCTGTTTTGTTGTTCTAATATTACTATTCTTTCATATAGATTCCTAAAAGAAATATATAATTTAATTACAAAATAATTACAAAAATTTTATGAAAATGTTTTATATAATGAAATGCAACTAATAAAATTTACTTTAACAATTGTTGCCATTCTAATGATGGCTCATTTTTTTCTAGAGAAGCATTTTTTGGTGGAGGATCCCACAATTTAGATTCTGCAGTTATTGCATTAGTCTGATTTCGTGAGATAGATAGTTGTGGTAATGCCTTTAGCACCAACTACAAAGTAAATAAGAAATAATTTCTTTTACACTGTAGTTAAACCTAATTGTATCAAATAAAACTAAACTAACGGTTAAATGAAGGTTTGTGTTTTTTTCTAAATGGGCATGTAAATCTTCTTCTGTTTGAAAACTTCCCATACAACCAACATTTTTAAAGAGACAGTTCACATTTCGTGAACTTGAAAGACTTCCATTATGTATACACTGGTTTATATGTGCTTCCATATCCACTGGTGATAGTTTAACCTCACAGCCAAATTGTTGGTAAGGACAAGGCATACGTTGTTGTGATATCTCTCTGCTAGTATACAAGTCTCTGAATAAATCGCCTTCAGATTTTAAGGGTTTGCTATCAATTGGACAGCAAGCTCCTTCCTTTCTATAAAAAAAAAATTAAATTCGCACACATAGGTCATATATGCAATAGATTATATGTATTTGTTAATTTAACATCATGAAATATAACTTACTGAAGCCAAGTGTATATACATTGCGAACAGAACTTATGACCACAAGATGTTAAAACTGGATCGTGTAGCCAAGTTAAACAAATAGGACACTCGAATCTAGGCTCAAGGTATTCTTTCATACCATCACCACACTGTATGTAATGATTGAGTTACCAGATAAACAAAAAATAGCAAGTGTGTTAACACAAAATGTAAAGTAAAGCTTTGGGAAGTATATTGCAAATGCAATGCAACAAATTCAGTTTTAATAGTACAGAAAGGAATGAAATTAACATAGTAACATTAGTATCTACAGTTTTGAATTTGATAAAAATACACATACGTACAAGAATATTTTCTTCTGCAATTTTAACATGATCTTTAACATTGTCCGATTTGGCCATTATCTGTGAGAATTCATAATTTCTAACATATAACTAGTTCTTCCATTATGTTGTCATATAGATGTAACACAGTTAAGAAAAACTGATATTTTTGTGCAAATAAGTTACTATTAGGAACTTTGTGCAAATGATTTAACTTACTTATAATTACAAATAGCAAAATTTGTATAAAAACATTTGCATTGCACAGTAACTTTTATATACACATATTTTAAACAAAAATGTCATTCACAGCTGTACAACTATATGCAAATAAACAACTTTCCAACATAATATTTTAAAAAGTATTTAAAAAATTATACATTGCACACAGATCAAGTTTTGAGTTCACATTACTTTGTTCAAAGCAATAATACTAAAGTAAGGACAGTAGTAAATTTCACAAATATCAATATACTTGTGCACCTAATACATTTAAAATAGTATATAAAACACTAAATTTTCTTCAAAATAAAAATGTATCGTAAACATATTTTGTCATTTGTATAACAACGGTACAATAATACAATATGTGTGTATATATTTATTATTAACTTAAATCTATTGTATATCTATAACTGAGAAAAACTTATGTACTTATGTTTCATTTTTATAAGAAATATTTTGCAATTAGGATTCCATCAAAATATTTATACTCACGTCACAAACGATGTACAGAATAACATACAATACATTTTTTTTATCTACGTCACGGGGGTTTCAGAGCCCCCTTACCATTTTCGTATCACTTCCAACGTTACCGATTCAGCATAAAATAAGATTACAACATCAGGAGTGGTTGGAATTAGAACTAAATGTAACAATGAACTTACAAATAAAGTATAGGACAGGATATAGTATAATCGTACTCCAAGCATAGAATTCTAATATACATATACTATAGACTTCTGCATGTATAATAGATGTATACATTAGGTTGATCAGAAAATTCTATCGTTTTATTTTTAAAGAAAGTAAACTAAGGTTTTTTCAATAAAACTTTTACCAATTACTTTCTGATATAATATTTATCGTTACTTATAATTATCTTCCAAATATCTCATTCTTGTGATTAAAATATTCTGCCAATATGTTCGCAAATTGATTTTCAACGTTAAAGTTTCTTTTTATTAAGGAATTGTCGAAAAAATTTATTAGGTCGCAGTGAGATGATGCAAAATTAAAATTACATGACAGATGACATATTATTTTTTATACTATTTTAACTTGTACTGAATCCTTCAAGATGCGTAAGAATACTTTTCCCTTTTTACTTGCTAATTCCATTGGACCAGGTCAATGAATATCTTTCACTATTGGTGACTGTCTTTTACAATGTTGTTTTATTCCAACTTGGTCCAATTAATATAATTTCGTACAATAGTTGTTCTGTCAGTACATGTTCCATTGCCGAGGCTAAAACTTTTATTCAAAATTTTTTGGACCATGCGTGCAGATCCAGTATTTGTTCGAAAAACCTAATACATACATACATATAAATTTTCAGTTGCCTCTGTTTCTCTCAGGTTTCCCTATGTTGCTTTTGTACAAAATATAATGCCAAAAAGGCGCTTTATCATATAAGACGTTTATTGAATAAATTACTAAACTCAAATAATTTTTCCGGAAACATTGGAACTTTCTGTCATTTATCGAAATCTTTGAACGGAATTGCAAATATGCACGAGAAAACTGATGGCAAAACTTTTCGCGAACAAACAGTTGATAGGGACGATAATTGTGAGCAGAAATTATTATACTGTTAATTTTTTCTGACTTTGGCATGTCCTAACCGCATAAAAAAATTATCATCTCCGAAATTACAAATGATTTTTTTATCCTTTTACTTAGAGGAGATTGAGCTTCCTAAATAATCACTTTTTAATACAAAAGTCTATTTTTGCTATTCGAAAAGTGCAAATATATGTACAGTGACTATTATTAATATTCGCACACTCTTTAGAACAGTATAATTTTTTTTAAATTAGGCCAAATGACGAGTTTTTTTTTTTAATTTGAGAAGTTTGAGTTTACTAGATGACGTGTGCAAAATTTTGAAAAAATTGTAATTGGTGGGAATCGCGAAGAAAATTGTAAAGGTCACTTTTTACAACTCTTTTATCTGAGCTTGTAATGAATTTTTAAAACGTACATTTTGTAGATTTATGTCAATTATAGACATGCTGAAGATTTCATCGAAATCGGTTGATTCGGAAACAAGTGACAGGCATCGAAAGGAAATCTTTAGATTTATTACAGTTATAGGCCAAAAAGTCGTGAAAAACTACGATTTGCACAACCTTTAGCCCTTTGTAGCTCTTAGCGACACAGTGTCCACGATAAGGTGGTCGTGACAGGGGAATTAAACAACGAAACTTTAGGAGGAATCTGGCATCTATTAGTTTCCGATATTTTGGCGTAAGAGGTGTCGCTGTTAGAAAGTAAAATGATTATTTCGAACAGAGCACATCAAACCGCTAGATAAAAACACCAGTCGAGAGAAGGACCTGTTTCCTCTCTCTGTTCTCCAGAATAATCTATTCTTGAACTGATGCTGGAGTCCATAAACAGATCGCAGGCACAGCCACAGCGTCAGCATTGTGTAAATGCCAATTGGTCACGATCACGCGAATTTACCGATTTTACCACGAAATTGACCGTACCGAATTGCACGAGCTTTTACTGGTTTTAATGGAGGGCGAACCATTTTGGATTGTACGCTCGTCGACATGGAGAACCTGATGCAACTCAATAAACCGGAGTCGTGAGTATCAAATTTGTCGCTTTACACGTTTAATCGGGTCAATATTGTCTTGTGAATGCGACTTTTAGTTAAAAGTGGAAATGCGAGTTTTACAATTTTATTATACATAAAATCATGTGAAAAGTGTTTATTTACTATTGTTACGTCACATTCTGTAAGTGTACATTAAAATCCCGAATTTTCGTAACAAATCTTTTTTGCTGTTTGTAAATTACTTCCGTTTTGGAATTACTGATTGTAAATTACTACCGATACAAATGTACTATAGAAGTCTCCTATTAATATTAATGTAACATATCAATTAATGCAATTCATTTGTAGTTATTGTATAATTTTGCAGGAAACTTTTGCTGGTTGAGATCTTCATGACCCCAAATTTTAAATGACGTTACATTATTCATACATTTCTGTACTAATTGACATCCTTCAATGCAATACACGTATATGTAATAATATCTCATTTTACTAGGACGAAGGAAAGATGGTAATGAAATAATTGGTATTCGTTGTTGAAAATAATACCTTTTCGTGAAATTGCAATAATATATTATAACGTTTACAGTATTTGAATAATAATTTTATTGTATTATACTATGATAATGTGACAACTTTATCGTATATTATACATTGCGCAACACACAAATATACGATAAATATCGGTACGTTTTATGTTACATGTACGAATTGAAATTGATATTTTTAAACTATATTCTAATCACAGCTCACGATGTTTGCATTTGATAAGATCTTTATCGCAAGAAATGCATTTGTAAATTAACACGCGTTGTGTAATGAGTAGATATGCAGTGTCACTGGTATTGTGATATTTTTCGAAGGTTGTCGATTCGAATTCATATATGTGCAAGTTTTATTTTATGATCGAAAGACTAAAAAAGATAATTTTTAAGTAAAATCAAATAAAAGCTCAAGTTTAATGAAAATAAATTATGACAATTTACGTTAGATAAATTATAAACTAACACTTTAAAAGAGTTAAAAATAAGGTGATTTGTATATGTTACCATAAAATTTGGTTAACTCGATTGTTTCGTTATTTCAACGAAATCATGCGAATAAGTGTGCAGTACTCGTATTTTTTTAATCGTAATGATGGAAGTAACTGTGAAAAAGAAAATAACACTGTGCGTGTTAATATGAAATAACGTAACATGATTGGTAGTAGACCGAGCATATAGAGCATAGTATTGTAAGATCGACGTTGGTAGTAGCAAAATAAAACGATATCAAGAGCTGATAGAACTTTGTCAACAAAACGACTACACATGTGTAGATACTTGAATCCGCATCGATATGCCGGTATTTTCTCGAAATTGTGTCGGAAAGATTGTACAGGGCAAGAAAGGTTTACATTTTGGAAAGTTTTTGCTAAATTTAATTTTTACGCGTCTCTTGTAAGGAAAAGCAATGAACTGGCGCGTATTTAATAGTAAAGACTTTATTCGCTGAGGTATGGGTTGACTTGTTTAGAACGTCACCGTTCGACTTTCTAAGCAAGACTGGCTTTCCGGCTAGGAAAGCCCCTTTGATAAGAATCCCACACTACCTCGCCTCTCCACTCCAGGAGAGACGAGGTGTCTTTGGAAGAGTTCCCCCATATAAAAAAAAAAAAAAACTTAGACTTACTTAAACATGTGAAAGTATTTGGAAATGCATATAATGACCATTTAATGAATAAAGTATGTCGATTATGCCAGTCTGCGTTCGAAAGGTTATGAGATATCGGTTTATAATTTTTTTAAGTATGATACACCTCTCAAAAGAATCTGAAAAAATTATACATTAATAACAATAACAGTCTGCTAAAACTGTAGAAAAATGAACATGGTCATACGAAAAACTAAAATAATAATATAAACGAACATCGGTTTTTGATTTTTCTAGGTGCCGTCCCCCACTTCGAAAAATCTGGAAAAATTACACGTTAATATCCATAACAAGACACTAATACTGTAAAAATATAAACGTGGTAATTTGATAATTTCAATATAAAAACAACATTTATAAACTTTCCGAATTTTTTAAAACTCGATTTTGCAGTGAACAATTCTGAAAAAATTCACAGACATGGATGCCATTGGGTAGCACATGCATGATTTTTTTCATAAGTTTTCATCGAGCAGAACAAGAGAAATGGAGCTTGAACTGTAAATTGCGTTTCACCCTGTAACTACCCTAGTAGTAGGGGTACCAGCTTGATACTTGACGGAAAGGATTTTCTTCGAGTGGTCTATCGAATGATATGCACCAAGATCAATTCGGTTTGGGGGCACTTTTACCATGCTTATTCGGCTAGGCCCTTTACAAATCGTCTATAAATGGTAAAGTATGGTACTATAATAGGTAAATAAAAGTGGTTTTAAATAGTGAGTAAGTGTGTAAGAAATGACAATATAAAATTTATAATAGCCCAATAAAACGACATTTCGAGTGACACTTTGTTCATGTGAATTCATTAAAGAAAAAATGCGTTGCTGTTTTTATAAAGTATTTTGTAAACTATTTGAAATTACCTTAAAAGGTGAAAATTAGATATTACAAAATCACAGAAATGAAGAAATAGTTCTTTTAAATTTAATTTCACAAAACAAATATGAATCATCGACGTATCGAAGTAACTTATACCGATTTCCTCTTAAGTTTGTAATTCACGAATTCGTTAGACAAGGTGTTTCATAAATGCATGTCGATACTTCGGGGGGTAAATCTGCACGTTAAAACCAGTAAAAAGTGTCATATGGACATACACTATCGGCCAAAAGTTTGGAATCACCTGCCAATTTATATTAATATGGAATCTGCTACTAATTCTTTATCGATTTGAAATTGATGTTGCGGAGATCAATAGCACTTTATCTCATTTCGATTGATTTGAATAATAAAAAATTCGTTGGAAAATTATTATAAATGCTAACATTTTTAGGGAATTTATTATGCAACTTGCAATGCACAGTGATTCCAAACATTTGGCCGGTAGTGTATGTCCTATACAGGGTGTCCCGTAACTCCTCGAACACCCGGAAATGGGGGGTTGCTGGGGTGACTCTGAACAACTTTTTCCTTTACCAAAATGTTGGTTGAAGCTTCGTTTTTGAATTATTAACGAAAAACACTGGCCAATCAGAGCGCGCGTAGAGCCCGCGCCCAGGCACGGTGTATAAATTTTTGAAAAAACTGCAATTAGTCGGAATCGTGAAGAAAATAGCAAAGGTCTGAAAACAGCCTCTGTTCTTCGCCCCTGAGCGCGGGCTCTACGCGCGCTCTGATTGGCCAGTGTTTTTCGTTAATAATTCAAAAACGAAGCTTCAAACTGTATTTTGGAAAAGGAAAAAATTGTTCAGAGTCACTCCAGCAACCCCCCATTTCCGGGTGTTCGAGGAGTTACGGTACACCCTGTATATGTGCCTTAGTTTTCGAGTTATACAGTATGTCCGTTTTATCTCAGAACACGGAAGTATCTTGAAAACTACGAATGATACAAAAAAATATTTCAGACGAAAGTTGTAGGGTATAGATGGCAACATATTGTTCCGATAGTTTTTTGATTTTGCAATGACCTTGAAAAGCCCTATAAATGTCACGTTTAAGTTTTCAAATGGGAACGTATACTTTTGATGCCCAAAGTTTCATCTGCTTTATACCGATCGACATTATTTATTAACATTAGATAAGGTCTCGATGTATGTACTAAGGCGTACAGTAGCGTGTGTTGAGGCACGAGGTGGGCACTTCGAACATTTTCTTTAATCATCCATAACTCCAAAACTAAGGTATATCGGACATATGTATATACATGTGACATTTTTTACTTGTTTCAGTATGTAGATTTACCACCATTTATGAAACACCCTGTATAAGGTAATTTCTTTACAGCTTTACGATCTGTTTATTTCATCATTATATCCCGTTATGGTCCACCAAGTCGACACGATATTTCTAGTAGATTTAGTCGGAGAAATCTTTATTGACACTTCTTTTAATAAAGAATTATTTCCATAACAATACGTGAGAAAAATAAAAATATTTTTGAATTTCTTAATAATTGAATTTTATATCAAATAATCCATTCCGTGTAACTTAAATGCTTGATGCATAATGGAGTATTTACATCGTTACTCGCAAAAGATAGAAACATTCGTTTAACGTGAATTAAACAACGTTATTAGCATACATATGTAATATTTATAGATACATTTGTAAACATTATTAGTACACAATAACGACGCTATATGGGTACGAATTACGTATAAATAGGAAGTGTTCAGAAAACTTGGTGTCTATTCAAAGAATTTTTTCGGTAAGTGCTTCTTCATTCTTATCTTCTCATTCTGATAACAATATGCTATTTTACGTTTAACGTGGTAACGTGCAGCAGCATAAGTTGAAAGTACTACTTCCTTTCACTCATCTGACAAGAAATAGCAGAACAAAATGTTTGTTCCAATTATTTCGGTTTCACTGGATTCGGTTTCACTTTGTGACACTTGAAAGTAAAATTACTTTCGCTATTTATATTTCAAACAGCTTTTGCAATTGTTTGTAATATCTTTGCTGAATAATTCTGGTCGTTGATTAGCACATAATAAACCAGAAGTTGGTTATTTTCAATACTGTTTACATTTAATAGATTACGTGTGCAAATATTATTAAACCCTTCCGGATATTCCGATCGAGCTCTTCCCACAAAAATTCTATCGGGTTCAAATCCGGTGATTGTGCTGGCCATGTCATATTCCTCAAGACCCGCTCTGTTTCTTTTTGCAATAAGAACCCTTTACACAATTTAGATGAGTGCTTAGGGTCGTTATCTTGCTGCGTATTTTCTATTTTGATTAGGTCTCCTACTCCAACCGTTGAGAAACATCCCCAGACCATAACTGAACCACCACCATGTTTGACAGTAGGTACAGTACACTCTGGCAACATTTTTCCTTGTACAGATCGGCGAACAAATATCCTTCGGTGCGACCCAAATATTTCGAACTTGGATTCGTCAGTCCAAAGAACCTTACCCCAATCCGTAGGTGTCGTCCGTAGGTGTCCAATTTTTGTGACTTTTTGCCCAATCCAACCGCATTTTACGATTTTTCGACGAAAGCAATGGTTTCCTCACTGCTATACGGCCGTTTAAACCTGCAGCTCTTAGTCGCCTTTTCACCGTGGTCAGAGATATTGGATTCGGTCTACTATCATTAAGTCCTACACGAATTTCCGAGGCCGTTAGTCGTCTGTTTCGTTTGCAAATAATATTTATTCTTACATCTTCAGCTCTCGACGTGATTTTGGGTCTTCCTGACCGTGGTTTGTCTTTCAAACTATGATACTTTCAATTTCCTTGCAATATTCCGCAAAGAATAACCTTCCTTTTTAAGTGTGATAATTGCACTTCGAGTTTCAATACTAATTTCTATTCTTTTTGCCACTTTAAAGTATTAATGTAAAATTTTAGCTGCTGATCACGTTTCAACGCCTTCGTTCACGAGAATAGTGGCAATGTATAACAAATGTCCGATTTATACATTTTCTCGGCCCCCGGACCAGCCAATTGGAATCTAATATTGTAACATTCGACGTTTATTGGTAAACAAAAGAATCGCGAATTCCTATACAAGGCGAAAACAGAGCATCTTTCCCGGCAGTAGAAAAGTTTATTCCGAGCGTTGTCTTAAATTGAGTGTATGAATTACTGAGTGTTTCTTATGGACATAAGAAAATGCTGAAATCTCTTAAAGTATAATTCAACTTGTTAACATCTGATATATTAACGATGGATCATTCCAAAATTTACCGGTATATTCGATTTTGATAGAAATCGGCAAGTGATTCCAAACTTTTGGCCGGTAGTGTATATTCGGGAAAAGAGAGCTGTGTATCATCTTTTTCAAACTGGAACACAATACAGTTGAAGCGAAAATATTGTTCATCTGCTACAATCTACTTTTTAATAGGAAAACTGTTTAAAAAAGTTGATGTATCTAGAACTCAATATAATTATAATATCATTGGTAGAAAATTTATCAACTTTAAAAATCCGCATTTTTATTAATGTTATAAGATGTGTTCAGATGATGCGTATCGTAACTATGTAAAGTGTACTTTTCGTTTCGACGTAACTTTAAAAATAAAATTAATCTGGTGAGTGGTGTCGAAAAGATTTATTAATGAAAATTTTATATACAGATGAGTAGTAATTAACGTGAAAAACTCTCCAGTAGCAAATCCAATAGCAAAAAATATAAGTCATATTCGCCAGTGCATGTGTTACAGAAATGATCTTTCATGAGATTGTCCTTGCACGTGAAATTTCATGTGTAAATATGTTTGTAAAATACTTACAGGTTGGCTATGTGAATTACTCGTGAAAAACAGATTGTATTTATGAAACTTGCTACGAGTTTATTGCTCTTGGTATCGCAAGATTTAAATAAATTTCTACTTCCACTGAAAAACTATGTAATCATCATACCATTTTATTGGTGTACACTACCGGCCAGAAGTTTGGAATCACTGAATCTGTTACTAATTTTTCATAGACTTGATATTGATACTGTGGAGATAAATTGATTGGAACGATACAAAATTCGTTAAAAAATTCTTAAAGCTGCTGACATTTTTCTCGGAATTTTTGTGTAACTTGCAACGCACAGTGATTCCAAACTTTTGGCCGGTAGTGTATACCTATCAAATATTGATTTTAATTAATAGTATTATTAAACTAACATATTCATAAAAGTTAATAATACCGATATTTAAATGGTACTTTCTTATTTTAAATTACTATTTGTTATTTTTTCGTCAAGGTTTACTTACTTTTTGAAAAAAGTGGTGAGAAATCGTGTTTTCAAAGGTATTCCTAAAAATACACGTTAAATTTTATTCGTTCGTAATACAATATTACATTTGTCGTAGATATTTACAAGGCAGTATTGGGCGTTATGCGAATAAATTTTCGCGAATGACGAGTAAATTGGGTTTATTCGTTGTAATGGATAAGGAAATTGGCAAAAGACACAACTAAAATAAGTATCGGGACATTTTCAGTTGTACACACTTCATGTTATTATATTTCACATATACATACCACAATGCGTTATTATATACACCTATAAAACCAATAATTTTTCATTTATAATTTGATCCTATCAGTTATAGATGTTTCCCTTCTGAAAACTTTCTTCTCGCATTTCCTCTGTAACAAGAAATCCGCTATACTCTATACTAAACATGTCTGCAACAACAATTGAATCGAACAGAGAATTAAGTTGAAACTTCCTCTCCTTTTGCCATTCAATAATTAGATATAATTGTTTGCGTCTGGGCTATCAGGAAACTGTCGTTCTTCCAAGTTTGCATGCTGTTGATTATTCGATACTGAAAATGATAATCTCGCGTTATCGGGTACTACACACTTTTGCGATAATTACAATGGACAAAGATATGGTCTAAGTAGCTGCAAGATAGACGTTTTCCTGCTGTTAGGTGTCGTGCGTCCATTTCGTTTCAAATCGGTGAAAATTCAGTGGAAAGAAAACGTTCCTTCTGTGAGATTGACTCGTGGTTGCCACTGTCAACCCGGGAACTTCATTATTTCCTGTAATATAAAACAAGGTTAGTGGGATTAGAAAAAGAAGCTATCTAATGTCACTATTTTTCTAAACTAATTGAAATGCGCATGTTTCGTCTAATCGTATTACGATGTAAATGTTATTCGGAGTTGACGAAGTTACTATAATAGAAGCAGCGAACGTACGATGTGTAATTAAAAAAAAGAAAGTTTCTCCTCCGAGAAATCATCGTTTGCCTCAATTAATCAATTCGTTCGAATGATAAAATATTAAGTAAACGAGTGGAATTTAATATCTTCCACTATTTTTATTGTTTGTTCGTTTCGCCGTGTACAAAGGTCGGTTGGTAACGTGTTGGAGCAAACTTACGCTTCGGCGAAGTCAGCATTAAGACGACAATAATGATCGGAGAAGCGGACATTTTAGAGTTCAAATGCTATTACCGCGACCGGATGTTCGCAACTAACTCTCTGATGGCCCCCACATATAGCGCATGGATCCACAGCGCGTGTGTTCACGGTATTGTCAAGTGTGTTACGGAATAGTGCGCATGTCGTGTTGCTTTAATACACGTCTCTGATGTTGACACGATGATTGATGAGAATGAACGATGAACGACATGTTCGTTGGACAGTGTGAATGTTGTGATGTCCACGTATTCATGGGATTGAAGCTGCTCGAGTATCCGAAATATTTGGGTATGCTGTGTTCATTCGAAATTCGATTTGGAGAGGACCAATTTCAAAAAGTTCAGTAGTACATTTGATCTAAAAGATAAATTGCTGCGTCGAGTGTAAAGTTCTCAAATTGCTTATGAAATACTGCTGTAACGTTTTACTGTGCACTTTGTTAGTAGTTGTACTTTTGTTTTTTACAATAACATTTAGAACCTTGTAAGCATGTAACGAGAATTAGGAAAACTCATTTTAGGAAATACAGTTGAATTCTCAGTTATTAGAGTAGAGTATTTTGGACAAGCTAAGTTCTTTAAATAGATTGAGTTTTTAGAACTATTCGAATCATTCGAACGGATTACGATAAAGCGAAGTGACCGATTAGATATACAGGGTGTCTCAGCTAAGATCGAACATCTACGGAGCTCCTTCATTTCTAATGATATCAGAAATGTTTCAAAAGAGGTGTTATTGTAAATAGAAACATTCTTTTATGAACAACATTTTTCAAATTTTTTTACGGTCACATATTTCTCCGACGGAACTTCTTTTTATTGTATCTTGTAGCACATGTTAAAATGCATTCAAATATGTCCAATTTATGACTTTGAGTTGACCTACAACATTTTTTAGTAATCTTTATTTCAGCCTTTTGGCTTAGAAATAGACCTCGGTCTTTACATTATTGTTTACAGTTCTTCTTTTCCATTTAACTTATTTAATCAGCATCGGTGCTTGGCTGCTCTCACTTTCCTTAATTGTCTAGTACTGCCTACCAAAATTTTAACTTAACCTTAAATTACAAACTACTACATAATAAACTTATAATAAGGAACTATATAAACAAGATTTTACGATCATTAACTAATGTTAACTAATCTATAACTAATCTTTCTTTGGTTCTGTGCTTTCTTTTACTAACTCTATCTTCTGGTGGGTTTCTATATTGGTTATCCATTTCTTCTTTTCTCTTTTTCTTTTTCTATTTTTCTAAGCCAGGCCACCGCCTCCGCTTCTCCTTCTTCCGCCAGGATCCTTTCCATGCTGAGGTCGATTTCGCCCATTTTCCTGCATTGTCTCCAGTGTTCAAACGTTCCTTCCTCTTCCTCACATAGTGGGCATTTTTTCTCTTCTTCTTCTGCCCAAAACTTGTTGGCATTTTCTGTGGATCCACATCTTGCTCTAGCCATTGTTTTTTGCTCTCCATTCCTTCTCCTCTAGTTGACCTACACATAAAAAAAAATAATGAAATTCTGAGACAAAGTTAAGGTGGTAAGTGACCTACTTTTTATGTTACCAATGCTCAAAGTGATGTCTCTCGACGGCGATACACTATCCAAAACGAGAAATCATTGATTGTGATGCTCTTATTGCTTTTGACACGATAGCAGCACAAGCTGTAATTATGTGATTTTTCATGTCGTTCAGAGTGGTGGGATGCTGTCGGTAAACGTCTTCTTTTAATTTTCTCCAAGAAAAAAGTCTAATGGTGTTAATCTAGTGAACGTGCTGACCATGATATACGACCATTACGTCCAATCCAACAGTTTGGAAATGTTCTATTGAGTACTTGAGTAGTTGCTCGTGAATAATGAGCTGGACAATCGTCGTATTGGTACCACATAATCTTACAAACACTTAATGGTACATTTTCTATCAATTGATCTGAATTCCAGATCATCCGAGAAAAACTATGCATACTTTAGTGTTCCGTTAATAAAATAAGGTCCAATAATTTTGTTATTTGAAATGTTACACCAAACATTTACTGTCAATTGTCCTTTCCAATAATGCACCAACCAATAATGCAACCAATAATGCATGTTTCTAGCCTTTCCATGGTTAGTGAAAAATGCTTCATCAGTAAACAGTATTGTTCCGGAGAATGTGGTATCGTTATCAAATTGTTCCAACGCCCGTCGATAAAACAAGGTGGGGTTTTCAAAATCTCTGAAGATTTTGGTAAAGCAACAAGTGGAATACGTGAAATTTTTGTATATACCTTAAGTATACGTCCTATGCAGTTGTCTTAGATTGACGTGCGAATTTTGATTAATAGCAGCAACAACATTTTGTACATTTGCTTCATGCGTAGCACTTTTAGATTTCCGATGGCTTTTGTTTTTCACATTTTCGATTTCGTCAAACTTTTTAATCATATCTGAATAGAATGAAAGAGATGCACAGTTAGGATTGGAAAATCGTTCTCTGTACATTCATATGGGTTATCTCAAGTACAGTTTAGCTTCACCATAAACAAAAATTATATGAATTTGCTCTTGTTTGGAGTATACTTCGTCGTGAACCGCTTACGATTTCTTATAAGCTTTTCTAATAAGCTTTGGAATAGAGTTATTTATAGTACGTTGATAAACATAACTTGATACATTCAGCGCGAAAACATGAAGAATCGCATAATTACAGCTTGTACTGCTATCACGTCAAAAGCAATTAAAAGAGCATCACAATCAATGATTTCTCGTTTTGAGCATTAGTAACAAAAACGAAGGTTCACTTGTCACCCTAATCTCAGAATTTCATTATTTTTCCAATGTTCAAGGTTACCTCAGGGTCATGAATTAAACATATTTCTGTGCATCTTAAAAAAATATGCAAAAAAATTGTCTATCTCCTCTTTTGAAGCTGTTCAAACTCTGAAACATTTCTGATGTCATTGAAAATATAGGAAATATTTAGGTGTTTGGTATGCAGGGTGTGTAATTCTTAATTCTAGACCAGACTATGGTTCTGTTCCAAGTGAAGTTAGAAAAAAATCGTAGAACTAAATTTTACACTGTTTAACAATCTAACATCCTTAACATCAACTGCATATTTCTTTTAGGTAGACCGGAAAGTATTAATTAGAAAAATGAATACTTCGTGAGATATTTCAAATTTTTGACGATACGTATGCTTATTCAAGAATGCTTAATAAGTATATAAAATACCTAATTTGGATTTATCTAAATATTTTTCGTTAATCTGTTACGTTAAACATTGTAGTATATTAGACAAACTTTATAAGATTTACGTTGTAATGTTATCACTCCGAACTAAACAGCATACATGGTTACACGCGAGTCTTTTTCAGGTAGCACTATTTAAATTAACGCTTAAATAAAAAGATAATTAAAATTTTTGTTTAATTAACGAAGGCTAACTGTGAATTAAAGCGGTGTTGTCGTAAAATATTTTACACCGGCAAGAGTAGTCAGATATGATAAATGTAATTATATAGCTAATTAAATTAAAAATACTATTTTACAGTTATTTTATTCTTTATACATATAATGCAATGTTTCGATTTAAGAAATGATTCAATAAGAATAACGATATGAAAAATATCAACTAGGTTAAAATTGTTTATAATTGATCTCGTAATTTGCTCTTACCAGAAATTAATTATTTTTGTAGGCATTATCATCTGAAATTACTATTATTTCAAGAAAATGAATATTTATATAATTTGATATAATATAGTTACAGCAAACAAAAGGTCAAATTTTGATTTTCCACACTTTGCTCGAATTTAAATAGGACTGATTTAAGCGTTCACTGTGTAATTAATTATTTCAAATAAAATTTCATAAAGTCTCCCTTAATAATAAGAAAATATTAATAACAGAAAAGTGACGAACATGTTCTAGAGAAAATAAAGCGTTATTGATGTAAATTGAACATGGATCATCATTAATAGGGTTGCTGAACATTTCAGTTTATCATGTTTTCAATTGTTTGGTTTACTCAGCTCGCTGTGTGTACAAACATGAAAGCAGTAATTTCACGTTGAAGTGTGGGTAAATACATTGTCAGAACGATTACTAAACAGAGTGTCGAAGGTCGGCACGTAAATTAATGATTTGTAAAGACTGGCTATAGTACACTCTGCAATTTTGTATAACTAACCAAAGCCGTAATCCAAACATTACTCGTCAAACGTATCACTCGGACAAAACATAGGTTCAAATGTTTCGTTTCGCATAACACAGTCTGAGTGAATTTTACGTCAGTAACCTTAATGTATATAACAAACTAATAATTATCGCAGATTTTTTCCCCGAGTGCGTCATTGTAATACCGTACTGTCGTCAAACGTAGATAATTAAATAAAAACAGCTTAAACATTTTTATAAAAATAATTAATTGTGATTTAACGAGTGTTTCGTGCAAACGGGCAGAGCAATTGACACAGTTAGAGATAGAGCAAAATTTTGGAAGGCAAATTTTATGCATTTCTGTGTGTGTTCTTTAAATGGATCTATGTAATTTTTCTTGCACAAGTCCATTCCTTGGGTATTCCGCGTATAAAAGTATCAGAGGTAGATGATTGAAAATTAAACAATTCACGAGATATTTTAACTTTCTTAGTAAACTGCACCTTTGAGCATTCTCTTATTTGCATGGCTTTGTTCACGCTTTTAAATAGTTTTTTCAGTTATAAAACCTTTTCTGTGTTTGAAATATTTCTTCACTCGAATCTTAATATTAACATCACCACCTAGTTTTTAGTTACATACTCCGGTTGTTTCTGACAGATAGAGGTATGTTTTACTAAAAACGTTGAAATATTTCGTAAATTGTTTAGTTTTACTTATATAAGAAAAATGATATAGTCCAATTTAAAAGGAGAGTCTAGTTTCAGTTTGCATCAATGCTAAAAAATGCATAAAAGTACTGCACAAACGTAGAATGTATAACACCATTTAATTTTACCTTTCGAAATTTAGTTCTATCTTTAATTTAAAAATACAGCTCCGCCTATTTGCCTGAGACACTTTGTATTTTAAAGACATTCTACATTCATCGTTTAGACTTTTAGTGATACAAAAATGAACTAACTGTATTTAATTATAATATAGAGTCAATTTTCTGCAATTAGTTTAGATTTCTCTATCAGTGATGTCGAATTATTTAAGAACAACGGTGTATTTACTAGTGTTAATGGCTACACCATGACGTGTCACAATTTCAATAGAATTGCTTTCTTTAAATCAGATAAAGCCCCTCTATTTTTGTCAATATAGATTTACGAGCCTAACCTAACGTTTTTCATCACTTTTCCAACTACTTCGTACCGTTAACATTTCTCAGATAAAAGTAGTCGAAAATACACATTTATCATTACCAAGTGAATAACGTTTCGCCAAAATTAAGATAATAATTATGCACTTAATTCAACTTAATGCAACATGAATTAATTTAAAGCAGAAAATGAAATAAACTAAATTCTCTAAAGGAGACAAATATTTAAGTAATAATACAACAGCCTACTATCCATGAGATAACATTAAACATCCACTGGAAAAGTACACGCAAGTATTTGACAAATAACATGCGTAGTAACTTAGTACATAAGCACAATATCAAGAAGTCTTACATTCAGCAGAAAAATTGAAGAAACCCATGAACCCTTTAATAGTAAAATGGACAGCAAAATTCAAAATAAGGTTATACGTTAATCAAAAGAAGCCAAGGACAATTACTCCCAAAAATATTCAGACACTTATAATATATACTTATAAAAAGTATTTATAATATTTTAAATATGATTAATATGAACATTATACTATGAATATTCAAAATGTTCCTTTTTGCTAAGTGTTGGAATATTTGTTTAACATAGTAATCGTATTATGATGTTATATACGACAATGCATTAAACTAGCAACACGTAATCTTAAAGTACAATAAATGACATTTCATAACGAGAATGCATTAACCCAATCTTTTTGTAATTAACCGAAATACATTACTAGAAAGGCAAACTTACACAGGGTGATTCATTTAACTTGACCTTTACTCCTAGACTATTCGCTGTAAAAGTTGCATAATTTCAAGGGGGGCGTATGTTACAATAATTATTTCTTTTTTACATTGTTGTTGCATGAAATTTCGAAGGTCACTATGATTTTTTTAAATACCTATATTTCTTTGCAGAAATTAAAAGAGCATTAAAAGCTGAACAAATAATTATTAAGGTGTAATAGGTCTAAAATAAGTATTTATTGAGATATTTACAATAGATTCTATTGAAATGGAAACAGAAAAACACGCAGAAGCATATTTCCCTATCCGTAAATTCGATTTCAATAGAATAGAAATTCTACTGCAAAATATTTCAACAAATACTCATTTAACACCTATTACACCTTAAGACTTATTCAGCTTTTAATTCTCTTTTAATTTCTATAAATAAGTATAGGGTGTTTCGTTTAAAAAAGTCATGGTGACCTTCAAAACTTCATGTACCCCCTTGAAATTATGTAACTTTAGCTTCATACGCTATTTCGTACAGCGAATAGTTTGCAAGTAATTTCAGATCGTCATGTTAGGTGAATCGTCCTGTATAGTGTCCAAATATTTTGAGGAGTAACTGTACGTGTTTCGAAGCACGTGAAAGAAATGGACTTCTTCGTTCCGGGTTGTCTCGGTTATCAGCCACGCAGGTATCTGTGGAGAGGGGAGCAGACCACAAATACATAATTTTACCTACCTCGAAGCTGGCGGATTACCTCACGTTAAACACGTCAGCGAAAAATAACACAGAAATGACTGTCGAGGTAACTGGCTAATATTAAGATAAATAATCTGTCCTCTGGTCGTTTACGAAGGGATCAAAACAACACATCGTGACCACCTAAAGTAGTAATCTCAGTGATCAACTCGACAATCCGTCCGCCGAATCGTTTCGTTCGCCCTTTTGCACCGTGGGGTACTTAGCCTTTGAAAAAAATACAGCAAGTCTCGTTCGAACAGGAAAGCAGTAGCACTGTCCATTCGCGTCCGTTATCACCACGGTGGAGCGTGCACCGACGGATATAACGCGTCAGAGACATAACAAGCTGTGTGTCCGAGGGGAAAGAAGAGCTCGATCGACTTGATCGAAAACGAAGTGACACTCGGTGGATCGTTCAGTGGGTCCGCGGCGTGTTTTCACGACGGAGTTTTGCCAATCCACGATCCATCCGTGACCGATGATAATCGTATATGGTGTTTTTCCTTTGATATCTCGCGAACGACCACCATATCCGCCGGCTGAACAGTTTGCTATCGCGGTAGATAAGTACTTCTATCACCTATTAACGCGAGGCTTACGGAGATACCGCGGTAGATAAGTACTTTTGTCATTTATTAACGCAACGCTTCTGGAGATACTGCTCGAGAGTGTCACACTTTGCCTGTGATCTGTTTGGGGATGCTCGTGAGGACGTAAACAACGCGCGTACGTTGACGCGTTCAGATAGTAACAAGTGGAGAACATTTTGTGTTGCCGGTAAAAGAAATCGTTAATATCGAATAATACTCGTTGCTTATCAAAATTACCATAGGAAATATTTTACGAATATTCCCAAGTAAAGATACTGTGGAAATTTTCACATTTTATGTGGATAACAGCGATCCGCAGAAATTCATTTTTACGCTATGGGTTATTAATGTGGTAATCTGTTCTGTGTGAGCGGTGTAATAATTTCGAATACCATACGTGAGTTTTTAAGTGATCGTAACGTTTACTTCCGATGTGAATTGCGAATGAATTTTTCTGAGATTTCCAAATGTGTTTCTGAGTTGATGATTTAACATGTGACGTTTTCTTTTTTTTTTACGTTAACATGTTTTTTAAAGGAATTAGACGCGGTGTACAGTTGTAACGCAACTCGTTATAAATTCATGCACTTCATGCTTCATAAATTTATGACAGTCCGCTTGAACAATGTTTTTGTTATTGTTCCTCGTGTGGTACTATTGTGATTATGGGTAACATCCTCTAGTATCAGCCTGTTACGTCAACGTACTGTGTTTGGAACGTTGGTTTTATATGAGGGGCTTCTGCATAGAAGCTGATTGAATTCGTAATAGGTACAATTTCTTTGTTGTTACGTATTTTGTAATCGCGTACCTTTTTTCGGGAGATTTACAAATGCTTTTGGAATAAAGTCAGTTTTTCAATGATTCTCCGTATCAATGAAGGGTTTAGGTACATTTGTATTTATCTTCCGGAACAAATAAACCAGACAAGCCAGTTATAAAGGAATCATAGATTACCTCTAATTACATAATTCGTGTGCCTGTTAAGGTTGAAAGCTGCACGTGTCGCTGAATCTTCATTTACAATAGTTTTTTCTAGTAATGAACTTGAAATTGAAAACTTCAGAGCTAACTAAATTACCTCTATAAATTTTATATCTACTAGAAAAAGAGAAGAGTCAATAATTGCTCTGAAAATAATTACTAGTTTCGATAATA
>NW_017100178.1:830946-863884 GCF_001263275.1 Habropoda laboriosa
TTTTTTTTATTTTCATTTATAATTAAGTTTTTATAGCTAGCATTAAAATCTATCGAGCTTTTGAGATAAAGTTGTATGATAAACATGAGAAAAAGTGATAATTATTTATTTAAATTGCAACGCTCGTCAAATATTGTAAGTTACATTGTTCATTATTAAGAAAACTAAATTAATAAGCACATTACCTCTTTTTATATCTCTAGAATGTATGATACTTGCCAGTAATCTTGTGATTTAAAGCATATCGTATTTTCTGTCTTAGGTGATTTGTTCATAAATTGAAAATAAAATTAACATGAAAAGAATTACTCTCATTAGATTTAGAATTTTTTCCGCTTAGAAATTACCATTACTAAATCATTCCAATAATTACACTCGAAACTAAAAATTACCGTCTTCGGTTAAAATCAAAGTTGAGATTTAGTATTTTGTTGAATTTTAGTCATTTCCGTACATATTGAGAGATTCTAAAAATTTTACCATTTTAGAAAAATTTCGAACGAAGAATTTGGTACTGATATTTATGTTATAAAAATTACACGAAGACCCACCATAATCTAAGTTAAATTAGCAACATAATTAACTGAAACCAAAAGCTATGACTACAATACTTCGAAATAAAGAGTACAAAGTACAATATCCTAAATATCCGATATAGTATTGCGTATTACGTTAAATTTTGCCTTCTCGAACTTTGCGGCGAGGGGAAAGAAAAAAAGTTTACCATAAGAGAACGCGATAGAACAACGGTAATCGATCTCTGTAGTAGATGGGACCAACGTGTCTAGGACAAAATAGGAACGTTCACCGTGTGCCTTTGCTACAGGGTCATGGCTGTAAAAGAATGGTTCAGAAGACTGCAGCCGGTCCAGTTGTACCTGGTCCTGTTCTTCACCACTGCTTTCTTCATCGTCGAGATGGTCGCCAGTCATGTGACTCACTCGCTGACGTTACTGCTCAATGCCTATCACATGCTGTGCAACATAATAGCGCTTATCGGTTGCATCGCGACAATAAAGGTAAGTTTCATTGTAAATACCTTTTCTCGGATCGTTGAAATAATAGTTTGATATCAGCATTTTTTTATATCTACTGCAATATTATATGAAGAGTCCAAGAGAAAAACGATCGTAGTCCAGAAGAATTAAGGGCCAAAGAATCCTGGGTTCGGGAAAGAACGATTAATGTCACATATTTCTCTAATGGAAGAATGTGCGAAGTCCAACTAGATGATTTGGATAAATAAATAATTAAATAAGTAAATATTTCCTAGGGAAGAAAAGATTGTAGTCTATATTCTTATAATGTTAGAACAAAGTTCGGATTACAAAAACAAAGTTTTCCTTCATAAAATTTATGAATAGACTTTTTAAGAACATTTAATGTACTTAAACGCGGGGAGAGTTCACAAAGTATGCTTTTCAAATACTGAAAAGTTTACTTTTTATGACTGTGATCGTTTTTTTCCTGGACTCTTCATATGGTTAATATCATCGTTTCGAATGACATTCCTACTTTTGCATTCTTGTATTTTCAACCAATGCATTCCTTCGTAATTTATGGGAGTAGAACCGATTGGGCTTCATCGTGGTTTTAAAAATAGTATATAAGTACTGGGCTTCAAGGAAGCTGATTATTGTTATTATAGCATAGTTATACGCGATCATAGTGAAATTGATCTTCGGAATTTAAATCTTTTTCTTCTTTGCAAACACAATTTTGTTTGTATCTGTCCTTGGGTATCAAGCCTTGGTTGTAACATCTTATTTTTATTTATTCGTGTTTTCTATATACAGGGTATCCCACCAACTATGTCCATCTTAGATATCTCCATTATTTCAAATAATAAGCGAAAACAGTAAAAATATTCGATCATGTGCATCGACACAATGCTGTTCATGAACTGTTCCTTTGAATCCCATGGACTCCTTATCGTCTCAGGGTCTATTCCAGCATATGTTAAACAATACCATTTCACGATATTTACTACCTACTGTTTGTTTACATTTGAAGTACTGCGCATAGCTTCCAACATTTTTCAGAATTAAAATATATAATAAAATGGACAAAGTCGAATATCTCAGGAAAAATGAGTTTTAAGATAACTATCCCCTAGTAGTTTTGTACTCAGAATTCGCTATTCTGTTTAATTTGACTACAAATTGGATTTAAATAACGAAATCGACCTCCAGATCTTTTCTACACCTCCACCTGTAAAGAAACCATTGCCACCATTTTATGTTTTTCATGCAATCATACAACTTTTTTAAGTAATAGTTTCGCTTATTACTTGAAATAATGGAGATATTTGATGTGGCACTCTGTATGGGTGACATCCTATTTACAATTTCAAATAATAATAAATTTTAATTCTAGTCTACTCTTAGAGTTACACTTTCTTTTATTAGTATGAAAAACACAGCTTTTAGTATTTTTCTACAGCAAAGATACAAACTAGAGCAATATGAATTTGAAAATTGTTACCTGTGACCCGACATGTACATTCAGTTCCGTTACCTTCCTAAAAGGTGCGATGATTATTGCAATGATGTTGCTATAAGTACGAATGTAAAAGTATACACTATAGTAACAGGCAAGTGTTAGGGTTAAACTTTTTAGCAATTCACTGCTTCGTGATAACAGAGTCCATTTTGCTCAAATTCTTATCGATAAGTAGTTGCTGTAGTAGTTCAATTAAAATTTTGAAATGTCGATTAAGAAACATGATTCACATAATGATAATTAGTGGATAAACCTGTAATTTTAACTTTCAAGTATAATAAGTTATAACAATTATAACAGTCACATTTCTTTGCGAATCGCTAAGTCAATTCCAAATGTATTCGAGCACACCGCGTCATGAAAGAAAGTACATCACGTTGTAAAAAATAAAAATAATTATTAATTACTATTTCATACATTGTATAAGCATTTTACAATTCTGAAAAGAGATGTGAAACTTTAACTATAAATTTTCATCACACGCGTTACAATGCTATTATTTCATTGTCGAGCCGTCATATGGGGCATCTTTGTGCCCAGTATTATCTTTTTATTCAATTTAAATTGATATATCAGACACAAAGGACACTTTTAATTTACTTTAATGTCGTTGACATTAAGACAAATGTACGGAACAAAAAGTGATTTATTGCTATCTAAAATAACACTTAACAAATATAATAATGTACGTGTGTCAACAACACTGGTCTACACAATTTGACTTTTTTTTGTCACGTAAAGTTTAATAGTATTTTTTATGCTGAATTCATATATGTAATCCGTTTATTTCCATCACGCAGGATTTTTGTGTGACACAGTTTAATATTTAATAACTCGTACAATTCTATATATTTAGAAACTGTACAACATTATCTATCTAAAATGTGTTACTTGTTGATGAGCAGTAATCAGCCAGCGTATTGGCACTACATTTGCCCTGATATCGCTTTTCCATGCACGAAATGCCCCGATGAAATGGGCACTCAGATTTTCATAAAATAAAATAATTATTTGCCCTATATATAATAAAATTCTTTACTATTAGGATTTCATTTGTCGGAATACACTAAGCACAAATTAAATTCACTCTATGTATTTATACTATTATTGATAAAATAACTGTGAATTTAGTTATTATTAAATAATACGAATTATTATTGCAGAAAAACTATAGGTGATGGAGAAATTTTGATTGCAGATTCGAATTCAGCATCGAAAAATACATAAGAACCAATGTAAATATTCTTTGTGACAAAAATCATGTTGATCAGTGCAATCTGTTTAAATTGGATTATTTAAAAATTCGTAATGTTTTAATACTTATGAATTAATATCGATTGTATGTTGAATAATGTGTTGAATTTGATTTAAAAAAAATTTTAGCAGACAACCAAGTATTTCGAAGAATACATTTTTTAAAAATTCGAAAATAATTTTGCACAATGTATTTTATTGGGCTGTATATTGAACGATGAATTAATTTTGTTATTCGCCTAGAATATTTCAAATACTAGATCAGTAGAGAGCGGGGTAATTCCGGCTACATATGCAAGAAATGCTATAAAATTTGAACAAATTACACATTTGTTAATTTTTTGATATTAATTAATAGCTTGAAGTGTCTACTTTGTATTAGTATGGTCGAGAAAGTATAAATTTACGTTGTAATAAAATTGAAAGCAAAAAACGGGAGAAGGTTATTTTCTCTTTATAAAAGAGTTTTTAAATTAAACTTTTAATTAAAATTTTATTTAAATTAAAACAGTAGTTAGCAGTGGTTTCACTTTTGTTTGCTAACTGGATTTCTTGGTTTTCTTCCAATTTTTGTAGCAACATTAGAACGTAGAAGTATTTTCATTTGGAAAACCATAACTTAAAATAATGTAAATATGATGAAAACTATAACTATCTTTTTTAATTCTTTGCAATATTAAAAGCTGGCTGGAATTACCCCACACCTCATGTTCAGATATTCGAAGTAATACACTGAATAGAATTTATGTACATATCACAAAAAACCAAATATCACCGTGAAAGTAGAAACATTCTTCTATTTAACGAGACTAATATTAATAATTTATGCCGATTCCAAGCACTACTTTATCTTGCTTGAAAATTGGCTATTGCTACAAGGCTAGGTTGCAAAATGAACATACAGGTATTGTTTAAGATAAAAGGCTGCTGTAGTTGCAGAAACGATGAGTATTAACTAGCCGCATCATTACCAAGTGGCAGTACCATACAAAGTCAAATCACATGTTTTTAATTTTAAGAAATTAAAGTGGCCGGAATGACACACTGACCGGAATTACCCCGCTTTCCCCTATCCATTATTTGTAGTATAGTCATCGTCAAAGCGGTAACAGTCACAGCGGCCACAGCATCTCTAGTTCCGTACGAAATTCCGCAATTTGCATAAGTGGCGATGAACGAGCTTCTGCAACATCTCTGTCGACGAAGACCAAGGTAAGAATAAAATAATACGAGGTAATACTTTATTGCATGTTAAAGCAATCATTAAATACTTTCAAGAAAATGGTATAAATTATAAAGTTGGACTGGAAGTTTTCACATTTCCTATGACATTGCTATACTGTTCTATTACATAATTCGTTAAGAGTTAATTGTTTGTTATTTGTAATTTCATCTAGCGTAATATAAATAGAAACCAACATTTGTGTAAATGGTTTATATAAAGGATATACTGGATGCTTTAGAGCTGCAAATCAATTAATTATACGATAGTAGAAACATTGAAAGTTATATTTCTTTTTAAATGGTATAAGTCAAACTTTAGAGAAAAATTAAAATTGGTTTCAATTATCGACTGTTAAACTTTTGATGACGGATGCCGGGTCACCGTTGACCCAGCTTTTAATCATAATATATTTATATAATTTTAAGCAATATAACGCCTAGTAAAATAAAAAAATATGATTTCGCTTACGTACGGAAAAGATTCTAGTATTGGGTCACATTTGACCCGGCATCCGCAGTGCGTGCGGCTATCACGCCATCCTCTGTCCGAGGGTTAATAATACCGGAGCCAAGGGCAATTTTTTAAATTCTGCATGAATTACTCAATAGAAGTTTAATTGTTAATCTGAATTGCATAGGCGATGTAAAATAAAGAATAGTATGTATTCGTTAGCAATCACGATCGGACAGGCGGATGAAGAATACTTTCGGATGGGCGAGGATAGATATCGTGACGATGCTCGTTTGCTGCGTGCTTCTAGCGTCTTTCTGCTTCTCCTTGTTGGTGGAAGCGTTACAGACTCTGATACACATAGATCACTTAGACGAAATGCATCATCCAATGCCTGTTCTAACAATTGGTGCGTGCGGCATTCTTCTCAATACATTTTGTTACATCTTGATTGGAGGATACACCTTTAATCAGGGCATCGTTCTGCATGTCACAATGAACGGAGACGTAATATTACGGAGGTACTTGTATAATCTGCACTTATATGAAATTACTGAAGTAACTGCACGAAACTAACGAAGAAAGTTTTGCCAGTGTCTAAGAATTTATGGCACTTATTCGAATAATCGAAAAATATGTTCGGAAATATAAGGTAAGGTAGGGACAATGGGTCTTTGACTTCTTGTAACTGCTTAGGAGAAATGATAATGCATTTTCTGATTCATATAAATTTTCTTCCAATGTTTGACATTCCGAATGCGTTACTTACATTTCGTATCATTCTTTCTGGACACCTTTTACTATTTTTTGCTCCACATTGAAATATAATCCTCAATTTTGGTAAAAACATAATCTTTGTTTTATTATGCGCGATACATTTTACGTAAAACAGCAATTGACTATACAACTGTCTTGATTTTCGTAATTTTCTCTAAAATCCAATAGGGGGTTGTTGGAGTTAATGCTTATTTCGTTTATATTCTGGAAGTGTCATACAATCACAGAAAAGTTCAGGAATTAATGTGGTATCCTTATGATTTAATATGATAGTCAAAAACTTTTTCGTGGATTCATCGTGTGCAGAGTAAAATTAGAAAATTTTGCTAGAGCTATTTGTTAAAATTATCAGGTTACAATATTTAATATAACTTTCAGCCTTATACAATGAATTTTTATAATATTTAACGCTTAAAAATTAATATTTTTTGATACCGTGGAAATTTAATCATGTACAGCACATTCCTGGTTTACTTATTTAAAAATTAAAAGTTCGTTCTGTTATATTGCGTTTACCGAATACTAGAGATGTCCGCGGTAATTATTTGCAACATGTGATTTGGCGAACTTACAGTCACGGAATAAAATATGGAGTAGTTTAAGTTAAAAATAAATTAAAAGTTAAATAATTCGATTACCAGATGAATTACTACATAGATAGATGCAACGATATTTAATCTAATAATTTATGATTTTTAACCTTTGCGTATTTCATAAGGCGATGAAATTGTTGCGCTCAGATAATTAATTCAAACAGTTATGATTCTACCATATTTCCGTATTTCCTGTCACTTCAAATTCTACGAAATGTAAAATCCTTGCAAAGTTAAGATACGGTTATCTACTTTTAGGAATATCAACTCGCAGCAAGTGAAGGAGGGTGAACAACAGTTATCTTCCCAAACCAGACGAAGTCCACTGGGTATACCAAAGAGCCAAGGTTTTCGAGAAACGTGCCGTGACGCGTTGGGCTGTGTTTTTGTCATCTTGGTGTCCATATTAGTATATTTTACTGACTCCGACGTGGCCAAATTTATCGATCCCTTCTTCGCCATTATCTCTGCCATTTCTCTTTTTGCGCTCAGTTATTCGTACAGTAAGTATTGAAATGAAAGTCTAACATTCTAGAAAACACTGTCTTACGATAGATATCATACAAGTCACAATTTTATTGTCAATTTTTTACGATTTTTTTTAAACAATATAAGTACGACACGTATTTTTTTCTTGACAATCGTCCATATTTAGAGGATAAAAGTTACCCTCGTGAGTTGAGTAATATTTAAGTATAGAAGAAGAGTGACAGTACTGTTTGGACAGGTTTATTTTACGTTACTCTTACTTTGCTCGAATCGAAGAATAAGGTTTTTTTATGTAATGAAAGTTTTATGCCAGGAAATTATCCTGAGTTACCAGTGATCCATTTTACTTGTACATTAGATTGGTTCCTTTTTTCTATCGAATATTTTACTCTTACTCCCTAAAATTTTTCCAATGCATGAAAAAATAACATTTAAATGTTGTAAGTTCAACTGGATAGTATTAAACGTGTCCCATAGGTTGTTAAATTTTAATGTAAAATAATGCGTATGGGCTATTCAGTTAATTTCAATTATTTCTTTCTTTCATTTAACCATCACATGAGAGTTATACAAATTCTTCTATAACATGTCTATGTGAATTGACTGTGACCCAAATATTATTCAAAAATTATAGTATTATTACAGTACACTGTATTCATTTGCAAAACCTTTTGCCATGTCCCGTGTATACCTACAGGGTGAATCATTTAACTGTGCCACCTAAATTTACTCGTAAACTATTTGTTGTATCAAAACAATTTTCAAACGAAAGTTATACAATGTAATAATTAGTTTTTTGAGAGTTTTTGAAGATCACCTTGAAAGTTTGTATCATAATGTGTACTATTTGGCTTTGTGGTTCGAAAGAGTACCTACTGAATGACGAGTAAAAAACTATAAGATATATGGGGACAAAAATTGATAATTACCGAGATATTCTTCAGTGAAAGATGATGGAACGTTTATTGAGGGAGTATTTTATCGAGGGATCACTGACAGGACACAAGTATTCCATCTTCTTGTCTGAAACGCTACCATCCTTACTATCAAATTTACGGTTACAAACAATTTCAACAATGTGGCATCAGCACGACGGTTGTCCTGCACATTACGCATAACAAGCACGTCAAGTATTGCAGAGATTATCCCGTAATCGATGGATTGGACGTGGAGGACAAACTCCATGACCAACTCGGTCTCCGGATTTGACGCCACTTGATTAGTTTCTTTGGGGACAATTAAAAAATGAAGTTTATTGCAAACCACCTACGACACCTGAAGACATGAACGATCGTATCATTAGAACATGTAATGGTATAACTCCCGAAACACTTGAACGTGCGTCAGTCGCTCACATTGGTCGCCTTAGCATTTGGGTTTGATGTAATGGACAACGTTTTGAGCATTGCTTACATTAAAGATTAATCAAGGAGTATCTTGCTAATTATTAGTTTTTAATCCCATATATCTTATCATTTTTTACTCATCAGTCGATTGATCAGCAAGATCAAATATTACCTCCATACCTTCATACCTCGATAAAAAAACGGACTATCAAAAAACTAATTATTACATTGTATGCCCCGCTTGATACCGAACAACTTTTGTTTGAAAATTTATCTTTATACAACAAATTTAGGTGGCACAGTTAAATAACTCACCCTGTATATGTACAGACAGACTATTAGATATTGGATGATGAAAAAGTTGGATTACAATTTTGGACTATAAGAACAGAACCCTTGAGTTAAATTCTGTACACTTCCAGCGTCTTTCTTTTATTTTATTTCAAAACGAAGTTCGAAGAATGTTCTTATTCGTTCGATTGATGTTTCTAATCTTTATGATAAATATTGTGAACTACGAATAAGTTACGTAAGTAACACGGAATGTGTTAATTGTTTTAAAAATGCGGCCGATTAAAGCAAGATTAGATAAGAGGGAGTTTACTGCCTAAAAATCTTCCACTTTATCATAAAACGATTTAATCACAGTTGTTGATCGCGGCTCCCATTTCAAATCCCGGCATCGAAATTTCGTAAATTTGTGCGTTTGTATGTTTTTAAACGCAATTAGTTGTAACGAAAACCCAAATATTCAATTCACTCCTCTTCCTCCCCCCCCGTGACTCTTGTCTCGTTTTTCTTCTATACTCGTTTTACAAATAGAACTTTGTAAATAACATTTTATTCCGAGTGTCTGTTTAACAGAAACTTTTACAGTATGAAAACTTTTGTTACAGTGAAAGAATCTGGTTTGATACTGCTTCAAACGATCCCAAATCACATAAATATCGATTCCCTTAAGAGAGAATTGCTCGAAGCTTTTCCGGGTATAGTAAACGTTCACGACTTGCACGTATGGCAATTAACGGGACAAAAGATAATATCCACAGTTCACATAATTTTCTTGGATCCAATGGTGCGTTTTCTACTTTTCGTAAATCTGTTAAATAAAGAGCAGCATTAATGAGTCTGTAAATGTTTTGTTGTACAGGTTTATGCCAGTATTACGGATCAAGTTACTGCCTTTTTCATAGAGATGGGCATAACTCAAGTTACGATACAACCGGAATTCCATAAGGTATGTAAAAGTTTTCATAAATTGCAACAACATATTTGAAGAGCACAAGAGAAAAAGGATAAGAATCCATATTTTACGTATTACGATATCTGAACACATATGGCTCTATTTTGTATTGTAGAATTCATTTTTGTATTTAGAAATGGAGGAAAACATGAAAGCTCCAAGTTCTTGCCATTTAAACAATAACTGTGTAGGAGAAAAAGGATGAGATGAAAAAGAATGAGAGTAAATGTTGTACCGCGTCTTTCTGTTGTGATGATACATCTTTTTAACGTGATTATGAAGAAAGTGTTAATTAATTCAATAATGTGTAAAGAATCAGTATAGGCCTTCAATGTTTGAAGTGAATTTTACTCAAAGTAACATTACGCGGACACTTATCTTTTCCCCTGTGCTCTTCATTCGCTGTAGAGTGCCAGAAACGATAAGAATAAAAAATGAAGTGAAATAGTAATTCTTAACCGATATAGGGAGATATGTACTAATTATAAATTAAAATCGCAATGTCGAACGAGCTATTTAGTATAAATGATAGGATAACGAAACATCCGTAAAACACTTTATCTGATTAAACACGCAATTTTACTTACTTTAACTTGATAAAGTGAACATACAAAATTGAACGCAGTCAGACTAAAGCTTGCCGATAAGTAAGAAATAGGTACAATCGTTAATAAATAAGTGGGACATTTCAAATGGGTAGCGAGTGTTGACCTCATATTATCACTTGATAAACAAAATGCTTTGTACTCTGCTATCTGTCACATGTTTTGCTTTCCGAAAAAAATATCAAATATGAAGAAATAGTTTATAAAGTTCAATCTGAAAAGTGAAAAAAATACACTTTTGCGTATGAAATTAATAATACTTAACTAATTGTTTAATACTAATAGAGATTAATTAATATCTTTATTGCGAAATACGTATTATTTGTTTTTCACTATTTCTCATTTAATAACTAGTTTCTATATAGGATATTCTAAATTATGACATATGCATACGTATATAAATACATCATCCTAAAAAGTATTTCACTTTTAGGGGATGCAACTGAAGGTTATTCTTAGGTTTCGTTTCAAGGCACTGAAGAATTATCCATTCGGAAACCTTACATGTGCACTTTTCACATTCTTTAATATGTATAAAAAGCAACAGAACACTGAACTTTAGCTTTTTGTCTTCAACAAATTTTTTGCCATTGAGATACCAGCAAATATATAAAATTTTTTCAAACGATCTTTCAAATAAAAATCATTTTTTTTTGATAATTGATATACTCTTACATTATACAAAATATAACATTTGAATGTTAGATCTTGGCTCTTGAGTGCAAAGGGATAATTATTGTTTTTGACTAACCTAACCTGTACAGACCAAACGAAATTTGCTTGATTATTCGTAATATTAAATGATTAAGCAATTAACACTGTAAAGAGCACGAAGAGTTTCATTATCGCATTTTCACCGTCAACAGATGAAGCCAAACATGGAGAAGGCCGGTTGCCTAATTCGTTGCCATGGCGAACATTGCAGTTCCTCACAGTGCTGCTCCAAAGAAAAATTCATAGAAGACTCGAGCTCGGACCTAGTGACAAAGAAGCATGTACAGTCCATAAATAAGAAGCTTGAAAAGAAGGAAATTATCCCTAGCTTATCAACAATCGACTTGAAGAAGTTCACCGTCCACGACGAGGAGGACCCACGGCCGTGTCACTCAATCGAAAATCCGTCGGACGGAAGACCGTTTTGCCCGAACGACGGACAAACACGAAATAACAAAGATAACACAGCCGACAGCAGTTCCTACGCGATAAACGTGGTCGTTAATGATGAAAATTGTGCTTCGAGCACTACGAGTCACGGTAACCCGAATCAAGAGATCACGTCCTAACGTTGCTTTTCAAAACAGACAGTATACTAAAGATACGACACATCATTATTAAATACGTTTTTATTAGCTACGTACTTTTTACTGTTTTTTTAACGAAATTGACGAAGGAGAATGTAATTATTGAGGACGTACGAGTAGCTTTCATATATGTATATGTATAGAAGGTTACATTTTAATTGACCCTGTAATTTTCATTGTTGTCACGTTTATTATTTCATCGCAACAACTTGATATTTTAAGGTAGAACGATGTGTATAAGAAAGTATTGGTAGTTGAAGATCAATGATTTTATGTAGTTCCTCGAAACCGTTATGTTATATTAATTCTAGTGATGAGATTGTTTTTAAGCTACCGACGAAACGTTACCTATTGCCATTCATAGATATTTTAAACTAACTTGACGAAATACACCGAGTAACAGACAGACGAGAGTTATGTGTGAAACTTATTTTTTATTGTTCTTTACTAGTACGAGAAATATTTTAGACCATTTAATATGAACAAGAAGACTGGAAACACATTATAGCTAAAAAGTACACTTGCTGAAAATTGTTACTCTCCTATTTATTAAACATTTCAAGCAAAACAACCTACGGTCTGGCGGCTAAATGTGACTAAGTGGCTTATTACTATAATCCGCCGAACCGAGACTTCGTTGCGTCCTCATCAGGTCACAACAGAGAAAGATCGCGTGGAAGAATAGAACAAGGTTCGGTAAGGGTTTGTTGGCAACGACGTACCCGCCACATAAGTAATTTACGAGTAATTTGAAGTCCTCAAATTAAGTGCCTCATCCAGTATACTTATATTAAAATTAGAAAGAAGTTTGATTACTTTATCAGAAATGTGAAATTTTACATAACGTTTCTTTTTCCACAATTTTAGCGCAATTTTACGTGTTGATTACATTATTTGAGTAGATCACCGTTACACTATTTTTAGTGGTATAAGAAAGCAGTTTGCAGGAAATTGTGCAGTTTTCTATTTCCTAGTAGGGGAAGTGAGGGTAGCCCCGGACGGCGAGTAACCCCGGACAGTTGAATATTTGCATAAAGAAACAAATGACACATTGCCACGCGTCTTCCTAGCGCCAAACACATTTTTCAGTTGGTTGTAGATCGATTGGGCAAGCGATACTGATACTACACTTAATTTTGTTACGATTAAAAGCGATATTCCTGTTCCAATCAAATTTTATCAAACCTTATTCTGAACTAAATGTATTTTATGTTTTGACAATTAAATGTAGTTTAGGATTCTTGAGTTTAAAAAATTTTTTTTTTGGTATTATAAAAATGGTTAATAAAAATATTGGATTATGTGTTAGCACAACTTAAAAAAACGAACACACGATAGGCTATTAACCAAAATGTATTATTTAATATAAGCGGTGACTAAGGTACTCAGGTGTCCGTCTTGCTCGACGGCTATAATGAGAGTGTCCTCTTTGAGGACCCGCGTTGCTCCGGAAAACCATTGGAGCCCCCTCGTTCGACTTTCCGGGGAAAGGGCTTATGGTACCCGCAGGTACCCGCGCGCTTTCTCTTTCTGATCTCTAAGAAATCTCGCATTTCTTACAATAAATAGTTTTACTTTAAAAACGGGTAAAAAATGCCGAAATTTAAATGGGATGAAAATAACATGAAAGACGCAATTGTTTATGTTATGAACGGTGAACTATCAATAAAATTAGCTACTGAAAAATATAACGTGCCATGTAGTTCTCTACAAGATAAAAGCGGTCAAGAAATAATTCTTCAGCCGAAATTAGGTCGCTTTGACTCAACTTTTAATAAGGAATTTTCATGGCAACTTTATAATCACGTGAAACAATTGGACACTCGCCTAGACCAGAATAGAGTTTTTAAAACTAGCTTTTGATTTGGCAGAACGTCTTAATATTCCTCATAGATTCAACAAAGAAAATAGAATAGCATCAAGACACTAGTTTGTGAAGTAACTTTCGGGGAAGACTTACAATAATAAATACATAATACTTAATAACATAATAATGAATGATATAATACTACTTGCAACATCTATAAGAATATTTAACAGCAAAGTGAACAAAATAAATAGAAAAATTACCGTCCGGGGCTACCCGCCATTTTTTGAATCCTTAAAACTAACGACTAAAATTCACCGATTTTTTTCTTAAAGTCATATAAAAGATATACTCAAATTTTAGAATTATAGTAAAAGAGGAAGGTCTAAGGTTCATTTTTTGAAAGCTTAGTTTGACTAAATACCTTTCGTTGGTACATTTTTGTACTATTTCATTTAAGTGTCCGGGGCTACCCAGTCTCACCCTGTAGTAATAAAAAATTGAGGTGAAAGGATACTTTAAAAGTAAACTAGCAAATATTTAGTTTTGACATAATTGCTGTCTCAAGATCTATAATATTAAATGCACCATGTAATTACATACATTCGAATAAATTTAAGCGTCAAAAATAATTTTCATTGTTATGAAGCATTGATACAACAATGTATAAAATTTGATGTACGCGAAATGATGTAATTGTTTGCTACTGAACAACTTCTGATAAGAGGTCATACATACATCCTACTGTTGTTATTAAGTAATAAATGAGTCTTAAATGACATTTTCGATTTGTCATTTGATACTCATCGCATCCATTTTTATAATGTATAATACACCATTGTACAGTCGCACTAAATATACATGTGTTTACGTGAAAAGATTTTAAAACATTTAATTAGGAGAATCTTTTCTTTAATAAACAAATGACAATAACATTAAAACAGTAGCTGATAACTATGCGTGATACTTTTAGTATCCCCTTTAGTATATATTATCTGTATATTTCATACCATGATTATATAACCGATGACTGACATAATTAACAATTAGTAATTCAAATTTGATTTCATTTAATGATAAAAAAGATATTTTCTTATTGACCATCGTTGACAGTCGATGTTGCTAGTTAAAGGTGAATGTATTCGAATCGATTCACTTTCTACCGACCAAGCAGCAGTGATCTCGACTCATTTACAGCTACATAGGCAGTGCTAATTTAAAAGTCACAGTTATATTGACCTCTTAATACTGAATGGGAGATGTTAGCTGTTCTCGAAAAAAAAAAGTATTTTCAGCTTCTATGCATAAAACACAATGCTCGATATTTAAATAACTTTAAATAACTACCTTAAGATGAGAAAATAATATTTCAGCTAAAAAGGTACCTACACTACCGGCCGAAAGTTTGGAATCACCGAGCGTTGCAATTTACATAAAAATTTCCAGAAAAAAGTCAGCGACTTTGAGAAATTTTTATCGTTCGAATCAATTGATACGAGATAAATTGATAAATGTGGAATTGAGATAAACTTCAAATCTATAAAAAATTAGCAGCAGATTGAATATCGATGAAAAGTGAAAGGTGTTTCCAAACTTTCGGCCGGTAGTGTATACAGTATATGTGCCTACAGTCTAAGAAGCATAGGCGTTGCTTAATACAAATATACAGTAAGTGTTGAGAAGTTACACTGAATATGGAAAATATTGTTTAACTTATAAAAAAGTATTCTAATATTTGTTTTTAATTAAAAATGTTCTTTCATTTGTATAACTCATTTAAGTTTCTATACACAATTACAAACCTGTTTACCAAATAAGTTGATTTTCAAGTAAATATTACAGTATAACTATTCCTTAAATCTCTGCTAATGTTACTTAAATTGCCTATGAAAAGTTGTTCAAGATTTTCTCATACACCGTGTAACATTAATAATATTGTTAACGTTATGGTTAAAACGAAAATCTTACTGAATGATCAGATAAAATAATTTCTACCGTTGAATCTATACGATCTCAGTTCATTCACAGTTCGTGCTAATTCAAAAGTCCAGTGACGTTGACCTCTAAACACGTTGCGATGTGAGTTTAATGGATTATGCTGTTGTCATTCGCTAGAGACAGAGAAAAAAGGACATATTTCATACGGAACAATGAATGAAAATTTCACGTTTCGAATGTGATGGAATGTCGTACAGTCGTTCCTCAACGACATCAGTCCATGAAACAAGGAAGTAAGACGCATTTCGTTCTAGAAATATTTCTTTGATTTCTCAAGCACCTTAAACAATGGCTATAAGCTGTTATACTGAATTAGTTTCTTGTTTGTTATTCTATGCAAGTTATTTCCAACTGTTTACCGTGCAAGTAAGAGTGAACTTCCAAGAACACCGGACTCGTTGCTGAAGTGTATTAAAGAACCATTTGCAAGCATCTTCTATGTTTCAGGGGTACATAACTTAATTTTTTGTCCTTCTTCGGACTAATTTTTCATAAAATTATATCAATCTAGTATTTTACATTATTTTTACTTAGAGGATATAGGGAAACTCCACTTAATATGGAACACCTAATTTTACAAGCTTGCCAAAACACGACAAAATTAATAGATATTCATACGTTAATAGTTAACTATGCAAAAGTTTAAGTGTCTTGAAGTTATGGTGGTAAATGTGAAAAAAGTTAAACGCGGCGAGTTGAAGAAATGGTACCTAATATGGAACACCTAGGAAATTTGTAAAGAAATCTCAAAAAACTTTATTTTTACTATGAAAAATGAATATTTATATAAATAAAAAAGGAAGACAAACAAATATCTTCCACTTTTAGAACGTTGTCCAAAGATTTTCTTTTAATTTTTGTATAAATAATAATAATAATAACAGTTTGGAAGTGACGTGGTGCAAATGATTGCTCGCCAAGTGGGTAACGAAAATATATTTATTTAAACGTAATGCTTAAACTAATTTCAAATGTAAACTATATGATGCGCGTGCAGAGAATGTCTACGACAAAAGGCCTCCGTGCCTTTTTCGGGGCTCCCTTAAGTAGCCCCTTTTCTCTGGGAAAGTCCCAGGAAGTGGGGGCGCGGGCCTGCATTGACGAGGCAATACTCTTGTCCTCGAGGACGAAGAAACTCGGAGATGTTTGGAGAAACATCTCTCGATTCTTCGCCTCGAAGGGCCAAGAGTCGCCAGGCCTAAGTGCCTGGCCCCCCCCGCGGCGGTCGCCACAATATGTTTATTCATGCCACCAGCATTTTATCAACGTTTCTCGAAATGCTTTAACTACTGACGGACACGTGATCTTACTGTTCAACCCTCTAAGTAGTACACACAGTATGTGAGCAATATCTTCAAATTTATGCGATCATAAATTCCTAGAGTTACATACACAGCTGTAATACTTACGGTTCAGAAACTGAATTCAGTTTTGAGGAAAATTAATACACGAGTAATTTTCCAACGAAATTCAATCGATAGCTCCGTGTTCATTTTATGTCGCAGGAATATCAGCACGTAAAGACAAATAGTCCACGTTTCACTAGAAGTCGAGCTTTGTTTCCGTTAAAAAGAAGAATAATTACCTCTTCTAGAACCGAATCTTAACGAAAAATTTATTCGTATTTGTACGATGCTTGACTCGCGACACGAAACTGTTTAATCTCGAACGCGAATTGGTATCGTTGCGCTTCCCGACAAATTAATCCCGGAAGAGCAAAATTCTAATCGTTGGTGTGCTGATGGTGAACAATGCGTTTGAATATATTACCTGGGTGTATGCGTTGATTGGTTGGAAGTCGAAGGTGGTGGAAAGAAGGAATCGAAAAATGTGGATGTGATTGGATATTAGGAAGCTAGTGGAAGGAGAACGTGAGGGTGAAGGTGGTGTGCAAAAGTTTAAATAATTTGGCGAAAACCCGGAAAGGGATGGGAAACATGACCAGGATGCGTCTTGCACTGCTTTATGGTAGGGAAGGAATTTGTTAGGGGCTAGGAAGACGGCTGGAAAGGACTGTTTATTAGTTTATGGCTCTTTACTGGCCGGTAGGCGCTTTTATGGCGACACGCGTAATTACTTTGGAGAAATGTACAATTCAGACTTTTTTATATTATTTGATATTATCAAAATAATGCAAATTAACACAAGAAATACAAATAAATAAATTCGTAAACAGTGAAAATTTTCAAGACAATACTTTGGCTTTCCACAAGTTTCACTATTAATCTTATCAAAAAATGCTCGGAGTGCAAAGGGTTGATAAAATTTCTACCGCAGAATTGTAAATTTTCACGTAATTTAACGCGATTTTAACTGTAAACTGTTGATCAGTTTTTTGTTTCAATTGATGTATTAAATCGATTGACCGTTTTAGTTGAAGTGTTGAAAATATTGGAATATGTACATGGTGATGTATGAAAAATTGAAGAAAAACTACTTAAAACTTTCGTATACGCACATGCATGCACAAATTTTGATACACTCATCTGACGCAGGTACTTTTCGATCTCGAACCAGTCGATTAGCATAGAGATTGAGTCGTGGCTGTATATGCAAATGCAGTACGGTAGTAAGGGTAGTGTGCGTACAACAAAATGAAAAATATTCTTAAAAAGTTGCATCTTTTGTGATGCTAATGAAAAAGAAATAGACTACAACATGTTACAGTTTCATCAAAATTGGAATTGGAATGGAATAACCGGTGGTAAAGTATTCTTTCCGAAGATAGTTGCTGGGATAAGTCCGGACCGTGATCGGACCGTGACACGTAATGTGAATGGGTACGTTTTAAACCACATATGGGCAATCCCCAGCCCTAATCTATTTCAGCGAAGTTTGTCTTCAATCTTCACATTAAATTGTTATGTCGTTCATTATATTATAAAATTTATGTAGAGCTTTATACTGAAGAGCAATATATTTATAATGAAATATGAAGTAGCAACTTGTTTTAATTCATTTAATATTAATTTATTTTATTTAATGATTTGGTCGATTGACTCGAAGACAGAATGATAATTTGGCCCCCGAACTAGGAAAAGTTACCCATGTCTGTCTAAACCATAGAAAAATATTCGATCGGACAGGGAGCGGACCGCTAGTGTGTATCGGGCCTTAGGAGAAACGGTGTGGTGGGAATGTAGGTTCGTGAGGCATTTCGTATACATATACCGTTGCGTGTCAGTCACTTTTTTCAACCGTACGGTATGAAAGAATTTATTAACACTAGAACTACCGACCGAGTCGAAATGACCCATTAGCATCTTTCGAGAAAACGTGAATGTTCAATACTGGTAAGTGTTATCATTTGTAACTTTCCGAATTTATTTTCTACAGGTATGCTTCTATTTGCATCGATATGAATCGAATTTTCCAATATGGTTCACTTACGTAAAAATTCACTTTTGTAAAGTTGGTAATGTGTCATTCTGACTCGACTGGTAGTTCTAGTGTTAACTGCGTTTTTCACCAGTGAAAAAAGTAACTGCAGGATACCCTTATTCTAAGATTCTTGAACAGCTAGACAATGTGTGGCTAAAATCACAATACCTGAAAACTTATAATCAGGGATCAAAAATGAAAATTATTTAAAAAATCATCGAGAAAAAGTTGTTTGTTGCTTAAATTGAAGCGAGATTTTAAGATCTTTCAGAATTTTACATGAATAAAAAATTTTATTACTTATAGCGGTGGAAGAAAGGACTATTTGTTATTTCTTCTTTTGTTTTGCTTTGTGCTAATTATTAGAGAATGCCCCGTTCCTAGTAGCAAGGTGCCATTTTACTGGAGAATCAAGGTAGTAGTAGTAGTATTACCAGCGTGAGGTAGATTTTTTGAGGTCGATATGAGATGGCTGTAGAAAAACGTTAAAAAAGACCTACAATAGAACAGATCAGTATAAAATACAAACATATGTTTGTGGAGATGCCTGAATAGAGAGAAATGAGTAAATGTTGGAGAGAGACAATGGGGGTTAAAAGCAAAGAAATCAAGAAGTCATAGAAATTCACTCTTTGATACGGGTGGGGAATGCACTTCCGGTCGTAAAGACTAGTTTGTCCGAGGAGATTAGGGGTGATTTTTCACCAAGTACCTAGACCAGGGGTGTCGAACTGGCGGCTCGTGAGTCACATACGGTTCCTTCTCCTCTTCGCCTGCTCCGCAAAGCCGTAGGACGAGCCCCCACCCCATACCTAATTCACGTTGATGAACTTCTCCTCCGGGTGGTGCACCAGCCCCACCATCAGCAGGCTAGTCACCACTAAATATACACATGTAATATATAGGTCTCTTGTTTGTAGCTGACACTACCGGGGCCATAAATATGTAGTAGGACTCGTGCAACTATTGGAGGAAAAGAAGTGGGGGAACCTGCTGATCGAGAGCCAGACTCGTGCGGCCTCGGAGGGGAGGAAGTTCGACACCCTTGACCTAAACAAAAGCTGCGAAATACAGCATTCCAACACCTAAAAACAATAAAAGAAGTTTGTATCAAGATGTGCCCATTTTGACCTTGTTTACGGGATATACCGAGTTTTGTGTTGCAATAATTTTCCGCACAGACAAAGCTAGTGCTACTCATCACGCTCAAAGGTTTACGAATAAATAATGTCTGATGTCTTTCATATGACCAGTTCACCATTCTGTAAATTTTTTCGAGTTGTCTTTTCGATGAAAGCAATACGTTTCAGACTTTTGAGTTGTGACTTATTCAAACTTGTATTCAATGCAAAAATGGAAAATTACTATTCTATTTTCGTTTTTGTCGATATTTATTTTATGTATGGGTTTGCCAGAGGTAATGCACTTAAAGCGAGACGCTTGTATGCAGAGCATTTCTCTAATTTCCCACTCGACGTTTATTAAACAGAAAAACTTTTTAAAGAGTACACCAATGTCTACGACAGACCGGTGTTTTCGGAAAAGTGCTTCGGACTGTAGTAAGACTCTTAGTCGATCTGTTAATGAAGAAGAATGAATCCTCCACTACGTTGAAGAGAATTCTGAAACTAGTACTCGAAGAGTAACATTAACCAGGGTGAACTTGTCACACATGACTACATATATGGAGAATTTTACGAGAACAGCAATTGTACCCACACCACGTTCAATGAGTACAAAAACTTATTGAAGTTGATTTTTATCCTAGGGTAGTCTTTTGTAGGTACTTGGTTCCTTTAAATGTGTAAATACATATGACCAAAATTTTCCATCTACCGTACTATTTACCGATGAAATGGGGTTTACTAGAAATGGGATAGTTAACCTTCATAACAATATACAATACATTGGTCTGATGAAACTCCTGTATAATCAAGACATCAACATAACTTTAGAGCAAACATATAGGCAGGAATAATTGGTTATTTTTTTAATTGGGTCTAATTCTCTTGATGAAAAACTAACAGGCAGAACTTATGTTAAATTTTTAATTGTTAAAGGTAGATATCATACGCCGCATGTGGTTTATGCATGATGGTACTCCATCGCATTTTAACCAGGTGGCAAGCTAATTTTTAAATGGCAAATTTCCAAATAAATGGATTAGACGTGGAGATCCTATTGCGTGGCCTGCACGCTCGTTCGATTTAAATCCACTGGTATTTTATTTGTGAGCATAATTAAAAATTAAATTAATTTAAAAATCCATTTTATACTCAACGCCCATCAAGTAGAAAAGCGAACCTTCCTTGTGTCTAATAAAAGTTTATAGTTTAAAATAAGGATTATTAATTATTTAACAACCAATAACTCCCATAATCCAATAATTTCAATTTCTGATGAAATAAAATACAATTGTATGAATAATGTTTATTTATTAAGGTTCGGATGAACAAAAATATAAGTACAGTAAATTCTCTACAAGTGTCAGTCAGTTTGGATTCTACAAGTGACAGTATAGATGGTCCTACGCCTAGGTCTGCGTCATTGCTGCGCCTATATTATCTCGCTCGCAGTCAGTCAAACGTGTAACGCTACACCACTCGGTTTCTTTTACGAGATTTCACGGCTCGACAATTCATAATAGAAAAATATAATTTCTTTAATTTTACTTTTTTTCATCTGAAATTTTTTTTAACATGTTGGTGAGATTTTTCTGATGAAAATGATATCAAACACGATATAATTTGAACAACATTTACTTATTAACACGTTCACTGTCACGCCAGACAAAAATCTCATCAATATGTTAAGAAAAATTTCGGGATAAAAATAACACGTTCACTGTCTGGCGTGACATGTTGTTCAAATTATGTCGTGTTTGATGTCATTTTCATCAGAAAAATCTCATCAATATGTTAAGAAAAATTTCGGGATAAAAAGACGTAAAATTAAAAAAGTTGGTATTTAAATCGCTTGGTTCCCTCGACTCACGTTTCATGCTTATCTTTTATTCGCTGTCCTTGTCTACGTTCGGCAAACTACAAAGGCGGGCGCGAGGCTCGAAAACGTAGTCCCTGACTCTACAAGCGTCAGGTTAGGTTCCTTACGGACTGACACTTGTGGAGACATTACTGTATTATCTTAAAAAAAAAACAAACAATATAGACTGATTCACCTAACTTGACGACCTGATTGCTCGTAAACCATTCGCTGTACGAAATAGTGTTTGAGGCAAAAGTTGCACGATTTCAAGGGGAGCATATGTTACACTGACACTTGTGGAGACATTACTGTATTATCTTAAAAAAAAAACTGAAACAATATAGACTGATTCACCTAACTTGACGACCTGATTGCTCGTAAACCATTCGCTGTACGAAATAGTGTTTGAGGCAAAAGTTGCACGATTTCAAGGGGAGCATATGTTACAATAATTGTTTTTGTACATAAAGTTTTGAAGGTCACCATAATTTTTTTTGAATGGAACACCCTGTATTCCTTTCCGGAAATTAAAAGAGATTTAAAAGCTGAGTAAATAAATAAATATTTAGGTGTAATATATCTAAAATGTGTGAGATATTTGCCTGTCCGGCAAAGTACTCTGTTACTCACGGTTCAGGTATAACAACCAGCTCCAAGTCAGAGGAACAACTAGCCCCCATCGGCTCACGTGGCAAGTTATATGAATATTCTGCTTATATATTGAAATAGTTTAATAAAAACTATTGCAACGTGTTCTTAAATGTCATTTGATCCATAAGGACGAAACAATTTATTATTTCGACGTTAAATAATCGAAATAGACGAGAAAGTAATGAACAACAAATATCTACTTTTCTATACGTGACTAGATGATTGCTTATACCACAAGATTCGCTGTCGCAGATGCTATTAAAATGGATGACAGAGTGGCGTGATCGACTCACGTGGCGAAAACAATTGAAAGCAAAATCCTATCTCTTTTCGTTTGAAAGTTATATCCATCGTAACAACTTACCTCCGTAACTTTTAGCCCCAGTCCCTCCTACTTACATTGAACTGCCAGGAAGAAGCAAGGAGTGTGGTATCGTTTGCGAAAACGCTAACTGGCAGTTTTTGGATAAAGCATATCATTTATGAATGCGTTAAACAGTGTGGGTTCGAGAATGGCAGATACAAGGTGTACGGGTGACTTTGAGCCATTAATTAATACAAAACGAAATCTATTATTAAGATATGATCTTAAGAGTTTGATGAGAGTGAGCGGGAGTCCGATTTTCGAAAGTTTGAACAGGATTGCAGTGTGCCAAACGCTGCCAACTGTACGTGAGGAGTTCAATAAAACCATGAAATGAGTCGAGAAACTCGGATAATTTGGTATGTAATAGAGCATTTATTTTGGAGCTCCGTCTGTTGCTCGAGGATGATAGGAAAAAACTATGTGCTGTGGAAATTTGCTGTGTTTAAATATGGGTTAGAAAGGAAAGACAAAAGTAGAAATAGAAGAAAACAGAAATATAGAAAGTACTGTAAAAAGAGGAATTGGTAGAAAAGCGGCTGTTCGCACTTGCGCAAGCCTGGATGCCACGTGTGTAAGTACTTCCTAGGCTGCTCGAGGACGAAGGCAAGTTCTTTGAAAGTGAAAAGATAAGAGAGCGGAAACTGAAAATCTAAAAGGTCGGGTAAGAAAAAGGTTATGAGAACGAACGAGAAAAGGTTTAGAAAAGCGCGCTGGTAAGGACGTGTTAGCAGTGGCGTTACAACTCTCTTCATATCCCTTGCAATATTCGAAGTCCTTACTCCGGGAGGTTCATCTGCAATGTTCAAGTCTTTGCAAACTACGTCTACGCTGTTCTAACATTTGTAATACTGCTTCCAAAAAGGGTGTACAAATGTTACTTACAATTAGTTGCGTTACTTTTTCTCTGCAATTCGTAAACAAGAACGGATCGTTGTAAGCGTGTAATGTTTTATCTTTATTGCAATACTGTTAATGATAAATAAACAATTGATACTTGTATTCTCATTGCTTTTATACCACAGGCCAAGCTACATAAAAAATTAGGTCAACAGATAGTTCAAAATGAAGACTCCAATGGTGAAGGCCAATGATAAAAGATACTGCAGATGTTTCCGAAAAACCTGACATAAACATTCTTCGACCCATATTTGTGGATTTGGTTTTAATAATATGTTGTGAGTGATCTCGTGAATGTCGTGTGTTTGTTTTTTGAATTTGTGTGAAGGATCTAGGATAGACATGATATATGGGTGATACTCGAATCGTCTCGAGATTGAGGAAACGAGCGGGTCATACAGAGAAAGAGTGAGTAAAACAGTAGCACCGCGTTGTTAATGATATCTGAAGAGTGCGTGAGGTTGTTCGAGAAAAAGAATAAGAGACCAGCTTATCATTATTCCTTTTTTACGTGTCTTTATCGTTATTGTGTGATTATTGTTATAAAATATATTGCTATTAAACTTACTATATTATTCACTCACAATATTCACAATAATTCACAAGCAACTTGCACCAGGAAACTCTTGCAAGTGGTAACGTTACCTTCTATCTGTACCATAATTTATTTATCACAAAACGCGCGGTAATACCTAATACAGCTGTTACGAAAATCCGAATATTCAGTGTATTACAATACTTGCATTTTGGATTGTGCCGAACATTTCGTACCTTTCGAATATTCAAATATTTCACTTGATATACCACTTAACTTATTTATTTATTTATTTACGGATATATTACCCCTTAGTGTACAGCCCAGTTACAAACAGTCCGTTGTAGGCAATAATACGTTATATGCATTAAGTCTGAAGGAGGATTAGGATCTGAAAAAGTCAACCGATTTAAAAAATTTATTCGCGTTCATAATTATGGGATTAATACAATTAAATTGGCCATAACTCGTGCGGCAGTAAAATATGATTTCTTCTGGGTGACACTGATGTATTTAACCTAAAGTATGATAGAATTTCACGGCACATGGTAATGCCATTAAGCGCTAAATTAACGTTATTATCAATGGGCGAGGAGGCACCTACAAAGCGAATAATACTCTATAAACTTCAGAAAATAACTTTTCAGTAACACGGGAGGAAACACAAACGTATAGTTCCTTAACATCGAAATGGAGACAATCGTACGTAAACACATTGCATACGCATAACGATACATCTATCGTATCGCTACCGATGACATTACGGCCAATGCCTTAGGAACAAGTATATATCAAAAAATGATGTATTTCGAAATATACGAAATATTCGGTACAATTCGAAATTCAAACACTTCGAATAGTCTAACTATTTTATAGCCCTAGTACCCATTATACACCAGTTTATTATCTTTTTTTTTTCAAAATTTCATGGAAGAGTGACGAACTGGTAGATTTATACACGAATCAAGTAGTTGCCGAACACCGACTTTTGCGCTTCGCATCGCGTAATTGAGTTCGAGTATGGAGCAAATGAAGGAGAACGACGCCAGGATGACGTCGTCATCACCGATAACTCGTAGTCAGGGAACGAGGAATCGTGCGAGGTGGGGCCTGCTCGTGAATCGTGGCCGTTCGTTTGTTCAGTGGGAAGGCGTGCGTAGAACGTTCGTGATCGTTGTTGCTAGTGCCGGAGACTGTTGTACGAGCTGCTACACGCGAATAAACTCGCTTCGTAGTGTATTTTACGTGAAAATGTGAAGTGATCAGAATTAAATTAGAAAACAGAAACGAAGTGTGCCGTATTCATAGAGAAAAGATGGCACGCCACTCGAGAGCAGCAATCGTCACGATCTTTTTCATCCTTGAGCTTCATCGAGGTAATCGCCGCTTACCTGTCACCTACATTCACCTGGTGAACGATCTGTAGTTTCGGTGAGGCGTCACGATCACGTGGTCATCGTTGAGTCACGCACGAAGAAACAGGTTTCCCCATTCTCCTACGTACCACGCGTCGTCGGCAATTTCGATCGCTTACCTGGCACTCGGTGGCCTTTACATATATCGATATTCGACATCGCTTCGAAATTATATTATCATTGGTGATCGAGCGATGATTTCCGGTGTAATCAAAGTTTGAAGAAGTTTGTGTTTGCTTCGTATTCTTCTTCTTTTCTTCGAATAACGATTGTGTGAGAATCTAACTTCTGATCTAACGATAAATCACGGATTGACCGGTATCCAATAGATATTTTCATAATCTGGTTGTATTTTTACATTTTCACAGTTGATAATGTACGAACAAAGGTTTATTTAATAAAACAAAAAAATATGTTTCGTGGATTAAAACGGTGAGAAATAGGGAAAATGGGATGTTAGATGCAGCTGGAGTAACGGTTAGAGATGAACAGCATTTGATTTTAATCAAGAATCGAATGAAATTATGTCACTGCTGCTTCTTGTGCCTGCAATGACGGCGATCAAAATCACTGTTTACAGCGAATTTTACGTGAATCATCGTTTGGAATGCGCTTTACCTGACTGGAACGTATGCTGATCTTGGGATATTCTCTGATACTTGAAACTATAGTGGACTGTGGACGATCGTATGCGGTTTGTGCTTAACGAATATGCACGTTGCATGTGAGAAGCATGTGAACATTATCTGCTTCTTAGCAAGCTATTCAAGCTCGAGATACTTTGCAGGCAACAGTGTGTAATAAATCAATGATATAATTCTCGAAATGGTAGCAGTTTGAAAGAAGTGTTTGAAATATTACACCGAATATTCTACAATTGAACGTACGCGATTGTAGTGTTGTACAAAAGAATTTGATAGAAAAAGAATCAAGGGCACTCTTCGGTTCCAAAATTTGTTCGTTTTTTTTTTTAGTGAAAGTGGGAAATTAACATGATTATTAACAATTTAAGCTGGAAAATTTACGTAATGTTTAACAGCTGCTTCAGGCACGTTAATATGATATTTATTAGTATCGTATTCCAGTTTGTCGTAATATTTCTATATTTAAATGAGTTACAATTGTGTTTACATAGTTGCATGTAAGACAAAATAACACAGTGCGTACTATAGGGAATATAACTGCAGCTTGATTCAATACACGTATATTTTTATCCTTTTATTGGTTATTAGACTAAAGATTCTAAGTGTAACGTCAAATAGTGAATAGGAGTTACCTAGTATTGAATTACACTAAAACACACTTTTCATATATTGCATACTATAATAGTAATAATTTCGTCAATTGACTGTTAATTTGATGGAAAATTCGCTTCTATTTTACATACCTTTGAATAAAAATAAAAAATATCTAGAAAGTTTGCTTGAAAATTCAAAAAATTAACTGTATCGAAATTTTTTGATGCAATTTTACTTTATCTGTAGTTGACAGGTCAGACGTTACTGTTTTATTTATGAAACAATATGTAAGAATAGTAATTCAGTTTTTATAATTAAACGGTTCGTCGTGTATCAATTAAAACAGAAACGCTTGTGACCTACATATATCGCAGATTATGATACCTTATTAACTGCAGGTCGTTTTCACCGTTTAGGTGAACATAATAATCGATCATCGCACAGCAGTGTATCAATTACGATACTTAAGTGGATCGTAGGGTATATCCCAATGAAAATTGGCAAATTCGTCGTTTTCGTTCAATGTGTTGATGTGAAACGTTTATGTGAAATACGTTCGATGAAATGTGCACAATGAAATGGAGTAGTTTATTTGCTCTAAAGTGTATTTCAGGTGTAACATTCAAGAACCAGCACGGCGTCCCTTGACACGAATTCGTGAAGCGACCTTCTTCATCAATGAAACTTCTTTTTACTGTATTACTGTGCACATTATGTACAGCCAATATACCTTTATTCAGTGTTTAACTTAATATTCTTACAATTAGTACGTTACAGTGATTATTGTCATATGTGGTGCATATTGCATTTGGAATCGTTTATAAAATAAAAATGAAAGTTTATGATTATCACAGAATAATAACGTTAATGTTTAAAATTCGCTTATGAGAATGTTATGGGGAAATAATTTAAAAATCGCATACACTGGAAATATTCCAACTTGTAAACAATGTACTTATGATTCGTTTCTTGTAATTCTGTGCAAACAAATATCTTTCAATTGACATAGAATATTTTTCCATTTTTTTTTTTACAAATATTCTAATATATAATATTTTTTTTCACTGAATTATGTGCAAAACGTACTAATCATGAATTAAAAAATACAAATTGAATGATATTTTAAAAAAAAAGTATCATTGCAATAAAAAAATTACGATTTTATTATTTACTCTATTCGATAATGTATCGTTCAACTTATAAACAATATTGTTGAACTTAAAAACCAATTTCGATGCGAAGAATATAATTTACACTCCCATGAATAATGAATGGGTAAAATTCTTTCTAAATTTTATTGAAAATATAAAAATGTCCTATAGCGATTTATTTGTAACTAACGAATGAATTCTTATTCAGCTAAAAGTGGTTTGATGCGATTATTACACACTAAAATTTTTATCCGAACAACTATGATCGATATATTTATCATATTTGCAATTCCTAGGAATAAACGATAAATCGGAAATGCTGACAGAAATTCTTGTATGAGTAGTAGCTATCAATACATAGATATACATAGATACCAATAACAGCTATACATGCCATTTAACATTTAACATTTTCTCGAAAAAAAGTTTTTCTGAAATTTTTTATAGTACAATTTTTATTGGAAAGATTTTTTCGTTAGATTATCGAAAGTGTGTATATTTATACATATCAATTTATTTATTTAGTTATATTTTGTAATTATTTATTTAGTAGACTGTTTTCAAAAATGAACTACCCTTTTTCATTGAAATCTTTAAAATACTGTGAAAAATTGATGTTTCTAATAAACAGATGTCTTTAATAAAAACATTTCAGCGTAGTCTCAACTTTCCGAATTTTCGATTTATTCGACCGATAATAATCTGTGCGAGCATATGACAGAGAACTATCTCCATATATGTACGTCAGTTAATCTACAAGGGACCATTCGTTTTTCTCCATCCTTTATCACTAGTAGGTTGGGCACTTCTTATCAAGACTTCTCAATACGCGGCAACAAGTCTCACGATTCTGTTTATAGTTATATAGTATATTATACGTAAGTGTACGTCATGTTAGTAAATTCTTGAATTACAGAATGATATTATTTTATCATATTTCACCATATTTTATATCCTTTTTGTCAATTTCTTTTTTTCCTCCTTGTTTTTCGTCGCATCAACTACGAGGTTATTAGCGACGTTGAACAGTCTGTGTTGTTTCGCTATATATACATATTTTGTTGGTTAGTTTAGTGTCTTTAATGAAGCAAAGAAGGTTTGGTATTTTGTTGTGGTTCAGATTTCCTTTAAGAGAGGGTTCCAGTTTGTGTTTGTTGCGAAAGGAGCTATATTTTGGGCAGGCCAGTATTAGATGATCTGTTGTGACCGGTGTGTTACACTCTTCACACGATGGAGCAGGTTCCCTCGTTAGAAGGTACGTGTGGGAGATTTTGGAGTGTCCTATTATGATGCGGGTTAAAACGACTATGTAATTCCCTCTTGGTCATGGTAGGCATTTCAAGTCTATTGAAGAAGGAATCCTTGAGGCTGATTGTACGAGGTGGTTTTAATTTGCTTTTGCAGTGTTTGATTAGGTCGTCCATGGAAGGAAGATTTTTGTGAATGGTCGGAATTTCCCAATTTTATATTGCAGAATCTATAATTATTCGAGTACACCCAATTCTGTTTTTACACGGTTTTGATTTTAACACGGTCCAGAAAAATAAATTCAATTTCCTTTTCACACATTTTCATTCGATATTTCGAGCGATGATAGTGATTTTGAACCAGTTTTACGTAAGCGAACGCGTATGATATCCGATGATGACAACGAATAAAGTTATGTTGTTTTCATCGCTATCGCTGTTTTCAATTTTTAATTCCTGAATTTATGATCATTTTTAATTTACACATGTTACTTTTACTTTAACAATTTAATCACCTTTTGTTTTTATAAAATAAACCGTGCATGAATGCACATACAAATCAAATTTGGCCTTTTATAAAGACTCTATGTTTTACAGGTTTTAAGGATATGGAACCAATCCCCTGTTTTTCTATGTATGTACACGATGTCCTTTTTTACACGGATTTTTCTGGAGCGTAGCTACCGTGTAAAAACAAAATTGGGTGTATTGTGAAAACTAATAGGTATACAACATTAACATCACAAAACCATCGAGTATTTGAAGCACCTTACACTATACTAGTATACGATTTATGTCACAAATAAATAAATATGTTCTAAATACGAGGAATAATTCTAATACAATTTGAAAGATCGAATTATAATATAGAACATATAAAAATTGTGAACATCTGGTACATTAGCATACTTCAATATAAAGAAGTCTTTGAGCAATTCAATACTGCCATTCATTTAGGTACCTAACAAGATACTCCGATACATCTTCAACAAAAAATTCACACGCACTTTCCTTTTCTAAATACAAAAGTCCCGCAAGTGTTTTAAACAAAGCCATTAATGTCAAAGTGTATCTTTTATACAATATTAATATGGAAATATCCATGTTTACGATGTTTGCCAGGAGGTTCTCAGTAGCGTTTACTCTTAATTCATTTATTTGTTTCTCTGGTGGTTCTGTTAGCTGATAATGCGGCTGTATTATCAGAAGAGGAAAGAAAGGACTTCCGTCCTAGAGACGGGTGTATTTGCGCAGAAATATGATAGTGTGGCGGGCGTGCGTTTTTACGGAGAACTATGTCGGCAGGAATCGGATGAATGAAATTATCCGCAGGACATTGTGGCTAAAAAATATAGCTCCATCTTAGAAAATTCGTTAATCGTCTTCCTTTGTCGTGTAGACCAGACGATTATTTCAATATGAAGGAACATATTTTCGTGAGACGTAAAAGCATCGAAGTAGAAACTAAGAAAGTAGTTATTGTTTGTTCATGCTTTACGGATGTTATTCAAATATTCTAGATTAATTGATTTTCTTTGAAATATATCATTAATACCACGTACTCGTTTTTATTCGTGTGTAGCTTACAATTTAACCCCTTAACATATGATTTCTTTTCTGACTGTGCACATAAGCGTCAGCCATTTAATGTTTCAGTACTGCATCAAGTAACAGAAGCTAATTTGTTACAGGTTAATTACATTTAGGAATACTTGATTTTACAAAATAAAACGAAACTTAGGATTACAATTAATTTTTCTTATTGATGTTACTATTTTTCTCACATCTTCACCAGAATCTCTGCCACTAGTCTGACACGTTGTTGTAGGTTAAAGGATTAAGAAGTGAACGATTTTTTCGAATGTTGACAATTGTCTTTATATTTGGCAAATAATATAAATTGCGAACATAATCGGTTACTTGTACTTCTTCAAGTGATAAAAAGGAAGCAAAAGAAAAGAAAAGAAAATAAGAATATTTTTAGGAGTGGTAGTAAATATTTTATTATGACATTATTTAAAAGAAAGAATTTAATTGGATTTTCGGATGTTATTTTGTCACTGTAATAAAGTGTTTACTAATTTCATATATATTGCACATAGGTATATCGCCATGATATTAAAATGATTATACACGTCTTTTATAAAGAATTTCTCTTGATACCTGGAGTTTATTTGATTAATGATTTTCCTCTAAAACTATAATCTTTATAACGAATAGAATAAATAAAGGATTTCTATACTAATCGATAGGTCTTCGGCTGTAATAATTTACAAGAATTCAACTTGTTTTTTGCGAAACATTTCCTTACAACTTTTAAGGTAAATTATGTATTTTAGGTTTTAGTACTTAGCATGTAGTCTACTGTTCTATATTCGGATTACATTATGGACCCTTATCGTTGTTGAACAATAACTTTAGAAAAAAATTTACAAGTTACTCTTGCACCTTGTAAGTGACTTCATAAATTCGCGTTGTTTATCCAGCTAATACTAGCATAAGGTATGACAGATTGTCATCGTAAAGGAATGCTGAATGATCCACGTTGAAAATTAACAAAGAAAGAATGATTGAGATCTAAAACTCATCAAATAATCATGAAATTCATATACATACAGTGCTCCCTAGGAGCGCCGACTAACCTTTGAGAAATCCGCGCAGTTGAGAATCAACCCCCGTCTTCCAATGCGTGTGCATATATTTACACACATACGCGCACCTATTATGTAATTACTGAAATGTAGCTGCTTCTAGCTCGTAGCGACACATTCGTATTTGATTTTTCTGCTAAGTTCGGCTGTTCGTTGTGTATTTGAATTCGATGCCACTGCTTCTTGAATGCAGCGGCAATTTGCGAGGAATTAGTTCACACGAACGAATTGGCATTCATTTTTTATTACCTTTCTTATTCGCTATAATAAAGAAAATTGTAAAGGTATGCTAAATATGTACTAGGGTGGATTGGAAAGTTCACGGCCTAAGTATGAAGGATTGCAGCTAAGTGCTTGTAATTTTTTACCGAATAATATGTAATTAATTGTGTACTAATGTATACAGTTTCGTGTCTCGGATCTTGCAAATATTATTCGAAATTCTTGCGAAAATCATTCAAGGTCCTTGCGGTGATGTCCTTTGTCACCAGGTACTGGATCATTCCTCGCTTCTATTCGTCTCTTCTCCGTCGCTGTAAACACCCCTACGTCACCAGCTGTAAAAGAGAACAAAAAACTGACAGAGCCACGAAACTTCGTACGTCGGTACACAAATGATCACAGATTACACCGTAAAAATTGCAAGCACCTAGCAGCAGTTCTTCCCACTTTGGCTGCGAACTTTTCAATCCACCCTCTAAATTGATTCGAAATGAACGTCGAAATTTTTTAAGAAAAACATCCGCGTATAATCGATACCGCGTTGTTCGAAGGAGCACTGTACATGCCATCTTATTTGATAAACGCTACAATTTAACAAGCATAACTTT
>NW_017100178.1:863926-883828 GCF_001263275.1 Habropoda laboriosa
GAGGAGCTTCTCATTAATGAGGGTGATTTCTTGAAGATTGAATGTACTGGCTTCGAAAGAATCACGTTCGTTTATCCTACCAATACAAGCGAGGGGGTAAGCAGATAATGGTTAATTATTTAAGAAATATCAGATTACTTCGAAAGTTCGTAATCGATCTTTTTTAATGAAATTCAACGTAAATTACTTTCAACTGTAATTTACTTCAATTAATAATATACTTTCCTTTTTATTCAACAATCATTTTTGCAATACAAATTTTCTTTTTGAAACTCAGCAATGAATCAAATTCTGTTCACAAACTTATTCGAGACATTACGAAATACTACAAATTGTTTGGATGACATAATTGATATAATGACACAATGCGAAAGATAACAAAAGAGTTTGTAATTATTGTTTAGTATCGTTAAAAGTACATTTATTTTCATAGCAGATCATCACATCGACACCCTATGTAACAGAAGAAGTCAAAGATGGTGTGTATAAATACGTGTTTGAACGACCTGAAACTGAACATGGAGATACGGGGTTGTACGGCTGTCCTAATCATTCTCTGCAAGTTACTTCAGACCCCCTTCTCACGACACAGTTAAACAAAAGTTGGGTGTATGTTTACGTTCAATGTAAGTGAATTTTTAAATATTGCACCTAACTGTTGGTACTTAATAAATTAATTGAACTTATCCAGTTGGTAGTTTGTAATCGTAGGATTCTTGCCTTTTAATTTGACGTTTATCATGAAATGTTTGTTACAGAATTAATAAATTGCTGTTACAATTTATTTTTTTTTTAATGAAGCCATATGTGTTTCTTTACACGAGTCGGTTCTTTCACGCATTTCACATATAACGATATTAGAGCAACGAGGTTGAAAAGTCACTACTGTACGAGATATTTCTTCATCTTTCTGCCACTACTTAAACACTACAGTAAAAGTTCTATACGAGTTCCAAAGTCGGGACCGCTGTGGAACAGATACGGAATAGGTAGTAGGTTTCTCAAACTCTTTGTATTTTACCGACGGACGCAGAAAGAGACAGCAGACAAAGAAGAGAGAAGTATTGAAACTCGAGCCAGTCCTAAAATATCAAACACCTACATATCGGTGAGACAACACTAATACAAAAGAAAAACTTTTTAATTTTTTGTGTTTTACCGATAAAAATTTTACTAACATATCCATTTTTTTTTTCTGATTAAAATGAGACCAAACACGGTATAATTCGGTGTATATTTAGTTACTTATAAATAACTCTCTATAAATAATTAATACATATTTACATACATCCACACTTTATTATGTCTTTACTATATCTATTAAATATAAGACACCTAAAAAACATTACATATAAGGATTTACAAAACATTATGGAAAATTCTAAGATGATACATAATTAAAAAATATAGGAGCAATTATAAGAAATTAAATAAATTACAGGATATTACAAAGTTGATTGTTTAGAAGAAGGCAGGAGAAAGTTTAAGGATGGCAAGCAGCCCGACGTTGTATTGCTTTAAAAATAAGAATATTGTTCGCGAAGGGTCTGGCCACGGAGAACCTTCAACACATACGAACCTTTTATTAGTAAAATTTTTAACATATTAGTAAATTATAATTGTTCGCAACTGCTTGCGAACTGCATGTACCCGAGTAGTGTAAACTTTAGTATAACAACTCCTGTGTGTATTCTTATGTGTCGTTTAAACTCGTCAGAGATCAAATTTCGTTTCTTCCTATCCGATAATTGATCAAAGGCAATGCCGCTTACGAACAGTTATCGTGCAGAAGAGTGGCCCATTCGAGAATAACCGGATAAGAAGAGTGTCCCATTCGAGAATAACCGGATAGGTTCAGTTCTAGTTCTGAATAACGGTTCCCTTTTGGCACAGTTATGAGAAATGGTGTTACATTCTGTGATGTAAACAGTGAAATGAGTAGCGAGCAAAGGAAGATTCACAAGCCCCAATCGACACAACCAAGTTTTGTAACAATATCGTGTTTGGTATCATTTTAATCAGGAAAATCTCACCAATATTTTGATGAAATTTTTATTAACGAAAAATTGAAAATAACAAACTTTTGTAGTTTTGTTAGCATTGTCTCACGGACATGCCAACGCCGAATGCAATAAAGAGATGCCGCGGCCGTGTCCATTAGTCGCTTGCCTGGGTCAAGGGTGGTCCCCCCTTGTGGTGGGGATAGACCATGAACAGTCGCAAACTTTTGTAGTTTTGTTAGTATTGTCTCACGGACATGCCAACGCCGAATGCAATAAAGAGATGCCGCGGCCGTGTCACATTAGTCGCTTGCCTGGGTCAAGGGTGGTCCCCACTTGTGGTGGGGATAGACCATGAACAGTCATGGCGTAGATCCGAAAGAACTCTTATAGAACTTTTACTGTATCTGTATTTTTATCACAACACTACCTGTTGTTTTGCTCTGAATTTTTTCTATCGACAATTTTTCGTTTGTTTGTTTACAGAAATGCACATTTCAGTCAGTTAATAAGAAAATTTAGTCTAACGTTTCTTATTCATTCTTGTATTCAAAATTCAGTTCATCAATTTACACTAGACACTTTATTCGATAAAATTCCATGACAAGTTCGACGTAATTTCGTAAGTTTTCAACAAGACAGGGCCCTATCTCATAATACTCAAATTGTAACCAGCTACTAACAATTAGCAGACGTTTATCAGAAGAAATTTCGGCCTTGGTGTCAATGGTCATCGGTTTTAAATTCGATTGATTTTTTCCTATAGAGTTTTCTTAAAGATAAGGTTTATTTACTTCTTTTTCACTCCTGTATATGACTTAAAACGTAGCATTAAAATTAATTACTTAAATTTAAGTATCACATAACTGCCGAAAAAATGTCGAAAAACGAATACAAGAATTACTATTCTTATATTACTTATCTATTAGTCTATTATTTTTTCCTATTTTCGCATAGAAAAGAGTTAGGTATATGTTGTCTTGGGTTCTAGAATCGCCCTGTATATAATTTGTACTTGATAATTCTCGATTTCATAGATGGGAATTATAATTAGTCAACGTTAAATTTTTCGTATTTTGACCATAATGTGTATAACTAATGATAATATTATATACTGTATGGAATAGTAGCTACAATTTTGTTAGAACAAGCAAAGTAATCTTGTTATTTTTTCAATGTGGGAAACATTGCAAATTTGAATGTCATAATTTATCGACTAACTAATCTAATACCCTACATTTCTTAATTAAACATAAACAATTAAAATACCGAGAATTAATTTTTTATCCATAAAATTGACCGATGAAATTAACTTAAATTAAAAATGAAAGCGTATTCAAATTGAAAGTAAAAGTAAAATTGTTTTTTTTTTGCAATACTTCAACAAGGTTTATATGATTATGTAGTTCAAGTTAAGTGGCCAACACTTGCTGATTATTCTGTAAATCAGTGATAAAACTATGATGTATCAATTTACCATTTATACACCGGTTATTCTGTTCTAGCGAATACAAGTGCATTCGTACAGGCGGATTCTTTTGTTTCACTGCGTGGTCGCATCGGTGGAACCAGCAGAATACCGTGTAGAACGACGTCGCCCAATTTCACAGTCCATCTCTCATTCGATGACACGGTAAGTTTCACATACGCGTTGTTCATTATGACGAACTCCCATTGTTAAACAATGCCTTTCTATTCTATTTTCATTGCCATTTTTCGTTTTTTTTTTATTAACGTAAACATAAGATGCTTAGACCTTTATTTTTCATCTGTGAAGAATAAAGTACGCTTTAAGTCAAGAGATAGAGTTACTCCCAAAAACATTCGGACACTATTTACATCAGCTTGTCTTTCTGGTAATGCACTTTGGTTAATTATAAAAGGATTGGGTTGATGCCTTTTCGTTACGAAACGTTATCCATTGTACTTTAAAATTACGTATTGTTAGTTTAATGCATTTTCGTATAGGACATTGTAATACAAATTATTCGAAATTATGTCCAATTCAGGGCTGAATTTAGACTTGCTGAGACACTAAGCTATACAAAACCCAGAGGCCCCCTACTGTTTTAAATTAGATCAGCTGGTCTCAGAAAAACTTAAAATATATACGCCTTTTTAATATATGAAAATATATTGTCTTTCAATTTTTATTAAAAAAATAATAAAGGATGTGTTTACAAAATCACAGAAATAATTAAAGGGGTTTAAAAACGACAAATAAGGCTCATAGAACAGAAAATTTTCAATTAAAATAGGAAAATAAAAGGTAAAAATTAAATTCATATAACAACATAATTGGTAGTGTACATATAAAAAATTAATCTTATTGGATAGATACCCTTTGAAGTTAGCCGACATTTTAAAAACTCTCAAATAAATGCTTTTGAAAAAAAAGAAGACAAAATATCTCAATCACATTTACAATGCGCCAAAATTATTTTAATGTTATATTTTGTATATTCAAAATTATTATTTAGAAATTATCATAGTAATAAGTCTCACTTCATTTGAGTGATTTTTCTACGAGATGTTTTTATATCAATTTTTATATTTTTTTGCTTTTTTATTCGAGGTCCCGGCAGATTGTGAGGCCCTAAGCTGTAGCTCTTTTAGCTTATACGTAAATCCGGTACTGGTCCAATTACTATGTTACACAAATATTCGGACACTGAGCAAAAATTAATATTTTGAATATTCACAGTATAATATTTATATTATTCCAATTAGAATTTTCTCAAGATTTTTTTCACACGTCACGTAATAAATTAATCCTTTTAGCGTCTATAAAAAGCTCAAGTCGTATGGTCCAATTTTAAAAAAGTTATTCTGTTTGTAAAGGTTTCCGCATATTTCTGTCCTGGACTATATGGATGTGGACAGAGATATTTGTTTTGTACGATTATACACACGTAAATCAAAATGGAATCCTTTTACGGTTTTTGAAATACGTAAATCAAAAATTATATGTATTAATCGTGTTATAACAATTAATATTGTACAATTAAAGACTAATTCACTTACACAGCACACCAGCAAAGCATCGTTTAATCCGAGAATTGGTTTCACTCTGAGGGATCTCACACTTAGAGACAGTGGATACTATAAATGCCTGGTAGAACAGGGCGAAGAGAAACACGAGGTCAATTATCATTTGGCGGTGGTTCGTAAGTATGCTCCACAGAAGATGTTAATTTATCTCTCTCTCTCTCCTTTGAAAGTGACTAGGCGCAACATTCACATAGGGATAACTCTTCTAATCTTTATTTTTTTATCGATACACAGTACATCTACACTTGATTATTTTTATATTGCGAAAAGTGCATTGCTAAAATTAGTAGATTTTACCGTAGAAGGAACCACCTTTTTTCTATCGATTGGACATTTTTAATAATAATCTGTTGTTGATTAAAAATGTTGGAGACAGTTTCTTAAACTTTTTACTTTTTATATATGTACATTCTAATTGTAATTTTCATGTAAAACCATCGCAAAAATAAAAAAACATAATAATTCAGAATATTTAACTTTAATATATGAGCCGTTTTATTTTAAAGTCGTATACTCAAGTGTATTTATTCTTATATTGAGATATTTAAGGGTTCGCGTTTGAATTAATTAAAAAAAATATTGGCAAACGTTGATAATTTCGTCTAATGTTTCTAAAATTGTAAACATGTTAAACTTTATTATGTGATAATAATTATTAATATTGTTAAAGGAAAACAAGTTTTTTTTTTTAGCTATAAATGGACTTATACCACTTTAAAAAAAAAACGGCTCGTATTATTGATAATGTTTCCATTAAAAATACGTTATCCTAAAGGGAATTCTGGTATACTAATTTTGATTAAATCGGAAGAAATTTTCTTGAACGAAACTGCACAGTCCTGGATGAGTTAAAATTCTCATTTCGATTTCAGGCAACCAAACGTTGAACGAGCCACAAATTATAGATGACAATTTGCGTCACGTAATACGAGGAAAACCTTTACACGTAATCTGTACCACGGAAGTTGACGCAGACATGCAATACGTGTTCAATTGGACTATACCGCAGCAGGTTCGGCGAATCATTCGTTCATTTCTACGCAAGTCGTACTGGTTTGACTACAATTTCATAGAAAATGAATTTAATGCACGATTTTAGACCAGCAGCAGAATAACACAACATTCCTATAGTAAAAAAATGGGTGCAATTCTACGAGCTAATAACGAATTGATCATACAAGATGTGAGGGATGAGGATGAAGGCTGGTACGAATGCAGAATCGCAAGTTTTTACGACATTAAGACAACGAAAAAATTCATCAAGGTTCATGGTCAGTTGAACTATAAATAATTCTCCTTTAATGCACCATAGTATTTTGTATATGCAAAATTTAGAAAAGAAAGAATCACGTTGAGAAGAAAAAAAAATTTAATCGTGTTAGTTTTTAAGTAAACATTTTCTTTATGTTATTATACTTCAATTCGTCATAATTTTCATAATCTTTAAAAATATTCTTCTATCTCTTCTTACTCTTTGAAAAATTGCAAAAGGAGTATGTTTAAAATAGGCGCTTTACAATCGGATATTTTTAAATCTTTTTGCAGCGCTTTTCGAATTGATTGAGTTTTGAACATTTCAGATTTTTAACTGAAAAGTACGTACTATGGACTGGTTTAAATATTATTCCTATACACAGTTTGTCCAGAAAGTTCTTGTACTGATTCAACAGGCATAAGTTTTACAAATAAACAAATTTCATTAATTTAATTTTCTACGTAAACTGTCTCTCCGTCAATACACAGCTTGAGCGTTCCAAAAGTCCTTGAAAGGTCTTAGAGAAATTCATTTTTGAGACGGCTTTTAGACAGCTTGTAACTGTTTTTCCAAAATGAACTCATATCGTTTACCCTCAACGGAACTTTGAGTTTTGAAAATAAAAAAGAGTTTGCGGGGCTGAATCCAGCAAGTGGAGTGGGTGCAAGATCGTTGCCATCTGCTTCTTGGCTAGAAATTAGTTTACTATTGTCAAACGACGAGCATCGTTTTCATTTTCAACTTCACCGTTCTCACGGTTTTGTTGGTTTTGGTTCTTCCGAGCTTAATCATTCTCTGACCGGACGTTTTGTAGACGGATTATACTCAAAATACCATGATTCGTTATCAATTATTATTCTATTAAGGAAATTTCCATCGAGATTCGCCATATCGACAAAATGTTGGAACGCAGAGACAGGCACTTCTTTTTGCTCTGCTGTGAGAAAATAAGGAACAAACTTCGCACACATTTTTCTGTAGCTAACGATATCACGAAGAATAGTGTGAACTACTGTTTTGTTAATGGTCGATTCTTCAGCTATCATTATATACCTTAAACGTCGGTCTTTACCAAGAAGGTTAGTCGATGTTGCTTCTGCAAAGACATCAACTTTTTTGGTCATCTTCTAATGATTTTCGATCGTCGTGGAAACGTCCATATTGCTCGTATGTATACATATATACATATAATACTCTTAGATATACATTGATCATTGTGAAGTTCGCGCCAGGAAGTCGATATCCTCGCGCCAATGAGGTGAGCATCGTGGGCCCCGGTCAGCCCTTCTTTATCTGGTGGCTGACAGGCATGGTGTGCCATGTGCGTTTTGTACGTTGTGTGCCGATAGATCGGGTTATGTTTCGCGTGCCTGCGATGGGTAGTGTAATAATAGTGATGTAAGACTGAATGTACATTATAAAATTAAATACATACATATACATATAAGTTAATAGAAAGATAACAATCACTATAAGCTTGTTGCGTTAATCCAAAAGTTTCTGATGCGTAGTTACTACACTTAAAAGAAAATGTAATCGTAGGTCGTTGCTCTATTTTTTACTAAAAACCGTTTTAAATGTACATTTTTAGATCCAGAGAACAAATTTATCAACCTAACAGCTCAGGATAACGACAGACATTATCAACGTGGAGAAGGTGATAAAGTACAGTGGGTTGTATACGTGGATGCTTATCCAGACCCCAAATTGAAATGGTAATACCTTTAATTAGAATATCATTACTAGACGACAATTACCCATTTTTTTATGATGCGAAGTGTGAAAAAATTCACACAAAACAGATTGATTCTTTTACAGCGTGAATGATTTTTGGCAAGAATTTTTTATAAATGTAGCTTAAAAACATGTTTAAAGCAAATTTAAATATTGTAATTCTATAATATGAAAATAGTTATACAATTTTACATGAAAAAATATTAATGATTTTAATTATTTTAGGATAACAATGATTTTTAACAGAACTGAAATTTATTGAAATGATTTTTCTTTGGCACTTATTTCAAATGACAAATATTTAACAAATTAATATGGCAAAAATACTTAATTTTCACAAAAAATTATTTTCAAATTTTATTTCTTTGACAAGCTATTAATACTCTCGCAGCCAGTGATTCTACCTAGCAACTTATATCTGGTTGCTGCAAGATTTTATTATTCAAATATTGTTTCCGTAATCACTTGTTGCTCAAAAATAATTTGTACACTGCATCATCTGAATTAAATTTATGATTATAGAGAATATTAAAATTTACCAAATTTTTAAAATATGTAAAATATGTTTTTCACAAAAGTAATTACATGTTCTCTTGAAATAAAATCTAGCAAATTTAACAAGCATATTTTTTGCAACTTTTTAATGTATTACTTTTTTATCTCTTCATAGGATACTCTTATTTCGTTAATAATTATTTTATTTCAGGTTAAATACGAAGGGGGAGGAGATTATAGCAAGTTGGGATTTTGCGGAAAAGGTGAAATATGCGATAAAGTCGACGACCTCCTCGTCGATTTTAAGGATAAATCATTTAAACATCGACGATATGGGAGAATATTCTCTTCAGGCCTCTAATGCTGATAGAATCGAGATGCTGAACTTTACGCTAGATGTATTAGGTATATATATATATTTCCATTTCACATGATCGAAAAATGCAATTAAATTTCTGTTATTATTGATTTCAGTGAAACCTGTACCAATGTTAAAGGTGGACTCTTATTACACTCCCAATCAGCAAGCAGAAATATCCTGTGATGTAGCAACGTTTCCATCACCAACCATCAGGTGGACTTTCGTGAAATGTCCTTATTATCCCTCTCATGAAGACGCGGACAGCATAGAGTTAACGGTACGTAATGCCCTTGTAGAAAAGGCTAATTAAATTTTTTTTTACTAATTTTTTTTTTTAAGTATTAAAGATTATTCTACGATTTTTTTCTATGTATTAAATGACACTTATACTATAAGAAAATATTTATTTACTGTGTATGCACTGTATATACATGTAGGATAATTGTATCGTATAAAAATGCACTCTATTTACGACGATGCAAAAACTTCAACAACTAATATTCAAAATTTTCACTATGTTTCCTTTTAATGCATGTAAAATCAATTATCTTCCTAAAAAAATTATTTTTCTTTAAAACGACGTCATTTTATTAAAAAGTATAGAGTTATCTTTAGTACCTTTCTTGAAAAAATTATTTAAAAGTGTCTACTGTTTTGTTCGCTACTTTCAAAGTTACGAAAAAATATTGTTCATGTAACGTCGTATAGTATTGTGAGATTTTGTTAAATACTTTTGCGTTTATTATAATCAAAGTAACCCCACGCGACGCCGGTGCTGTTCACCTATGTCCTTCTCCTTTTTCTCGCCGCCGCTCCGATTCGTTCTCTTCCGGCTTGATGCTTCTCGTTTTTTTTTTACACACTCTTCCTCCTTTTCTCCGCGCACGCATCCACATACACACACTCACACACGCCGCGATTGGCTTGACACCCATGTGTCTAAACATAACAAACACGCCACGCACAATCGCTTCCATTCGTTCTTCCTTTCCAGGCCATTCACACCAACTCTCTCACATCACTCTTTCATACCAAACCCCCACAATTCACACACACACGCAGCTAATGCGGGCCCTCTCTTTCTCTCCTTCACCCTCGCTCTCACTTCCACTCCCACAGTATGAAGAAGGTAACAATATTATCAATAATTTTTTCACCTCCATTTTTTACGTAATACATATTACCTACTTTTTTATATTTCCTGCAATAATTGGTGCTTAAACGATTTCAGCAACTTATTGTAGATAGCCATTCACAAGTCAGTATGAAAGAAAGAAGTAAAATGAGGACTATACATATATCTCTCTAAAAGTAGGAAATGCAAATATTTTAAGAAAACAAAATTATTATCTCATCGTGTAGGTATATAACGACATTCGTTACGAATGGTAGTTTAAATTGTTGAGATGCATTTTGTATCGAAAAACTCAACCTTCAAAATATTGTTTAACGAACAATAACTCTATCTAATCTCCAAAATGAAAAAAATATGAAAACGTTTCTCGCTTTTTTCGCTGATGCACTCAAGAAGCGAACGAACCAAGGACAGATAACAGCCGGTAATTTCCGGAATACCTACCTCCCTCGATAGTAGTCGTGACATGAACCCGAGCCTGCATCAGTTAAGCGTGGAATACTGTATACAGTAATGTCTCTACAAGTGTCAGCCAGTTTGGATTCTACAGGTGTCAGTATAGATGGTCCTACGCCTAGGTCTGCGTCATTGCTGCGCCTATATTATCTCGCTCGCAGTCAATCAAGCATGTAACGCTACACCACTTGGTTTCTTTTACGAGATTTCACGGCTCGACAATTCATAATAGAAAAATATAATTTCTTTAATTTTACTTTTTTTCATCTGGAATTTTTTTTAACATGTTGGTGAGATTTTTCTGATGAAAATGAGATCAAACACGATATAATTTGAACAACATTTACTTATTAATACTTATTGAGTAATTAATTTAATGTCGGCCAACCTCCACGTAAAAAAAAAAAAAATGTAGGGCCGATTCTACAAGTGTCAGTCAAACGGTAGGCCAATTCTCCAACTGGCAGTCAAACGGTAGGCCGACTCTATGTAATGTAATACAGGGCGTCTGTTTTATCTCAATACAGTGAAATACCTGGCGTGACAGTGAACGTGTTAATAAGTAAATGTTGTTCAAATTATATCGTGTTTGATGTCATTTTCATCAGAAAAATCTCATCAATATGTTAAGAAAAATTTCGGGATAAAAAAACGTAAAATTAAAAAAGTTGGTATTTAAATCGCTTGGTTGCCTCGACCCACGTTTCATCCTTATCTTTTATTCGCTGTCCTTGTCTACGTTCGGCAAACTACAAAGGCGGGCTCGAGGCTCGAAAACGTAGTCCCTGACTCTACAAGTGTCAGATTTAGGTTCCTTACGGACTGACACTTGTGGAGACATTACTGTATTACGATCAGGACAAAGTTCTGATTAGATCAGATTCGATCATATCTCAATTACATGGACCAAAAAGAAAATCAAATCTTGTGGGTTGTTGCGGTATAAAGCTAAACATGCCTCTTTTCGTAGTCAATCACTCAAATATGCTACTTTTCGTGGCAAAATATGCTCCTTTACGTAACAAACTGGCACGTGCTGTTCTTCATAAGACGAATGAAACGTGTTACTTTTCGTAACACACGTCGATAAAATATTAAACTATTGACAATTTGCATATATTCCTAAGTTTTCGAACGATTTTCATATTTCATGCATTATCATTTTTCTTTTCATTTGACTTTCGCTTTTGACAAACCACGGATGTGCCCTTAAGGTACATTCTCGCAATTACTAATGTTAGGCTTTTATTTCTTACGCTAAAATCTACAAATCGAGAGAAAAGAGAAGAGCGAGAAAATCTTACAAATGGTTTTCGAAATTTGTTCATAGTATTCCAAGATTATATACGTTGATCCCTACTTTTTTTTTTTATTTTGTTTAAGAACCATTTAGCTAAGTCATTATCGCTTTTGTTACTATGGAAATTACTGATTGATTTCTGTAAAGTAAGGTTACTCTTGAATTTCAATGCATAAAGAATTGTGACGCTCGAAAAATCATCAGTACCCAATGTTCTTGGGTTGTGAAAATTTTTTATCGTAGCACTGTGAATCGATTGATTCTTCATAATGACTGTTCATAACGAGAGGTTGGGACTTTTATGCAGAACACAAAAGAAAGCGGAATGAGTACCAGGTTCCGTTCGACTGTGACTATGACCATCGAAATGAGCGGCGATCTTACTTGCACAGCGTGCAACATTATCGGATGCGAATCTCAAACGGAAACCATTTTGGTCTCTGGTAAGAAAATTATGCTGCTATTCCTTAAAATTTTATGATCTTATCTGTAAAATAAATTAGTGTCCCATCAAATGTGTCAATTTATATAGAAATTGATACGTTTTTTAATACGGCTTCTGAAATCGTTCTTTATGACCGCAAACATTTTCAAATTAACACTATTGAGTGCATTAAAATCTCACAAGAACCTTTATTTTTTTACTTGATGAAAAAGATATACCACATATTATTTAAAAAAGTGCAACTTATCTCAAAATATTCCTTAAGAAAAGATTCTGATTTGCACAGCCATGAAATAGATATTCTTTGAGATTGGTTCTCATTGAAACGAAATATGTAGCTCTTTGTATTATACTTACTACAATTTCCAATCTCGTATTTTGTAAAAAGTTTAACTTGCGCTATCCAGGAGAGCGTTGGTTAACCTGGTTTTATTTTATACCATGAAACGGCACACAAGAGTGCAGCAATATTATCGTTTGAAAGTTAAAACAATAGTTTTAAAATTTATGAAATTTTCAGAATGATAAATTTCAATTCATTGTCAAAAATCGAAAATTAACAAAAAAGAAAATGAAAATTTGTTGTTTCTTGATCATTATACACTTTGATATGATTTTATTCTGCTTTGGAAACATAGATGGTAAGGGTGGTTTCGGTATAATTGAGCCGACACAGCCATTGACCGAGGGTGACGATTTGGAACTAATATGCGCAGCATCTATTTACAATTACACGAATAACTTTCAATGGAAATACGAAAATAATACTCCCATCGAACATAGTAGTAAGTATCTTTAATTTCAATCCTGATTTGAAGAAAGTTGAGAGTTATTTCGTTTAATCGATCGGTTTTGCATTATTCAGATAGATTAACGATCGACGAGACGAAGACTCGATTCACTTATCGTTCTATTTTGAAAATAAAGAATATAACGAAAGCAGATTCGACAACTTACACGTGTAGTAACAAGGAAGAAATGGACTATTTTTTAAACGTGCGTGGTGAGTATCACATAATACATGTAAAGGTATATAATAATGCAGTAGGGTATTTTTTTTAAGTTATCTAGAATCATATCCAAATCTAACGTGCTGTTACTGTTAAATTCTACTAGCTTTTAATTAGAAACATTACTCTACATTTTCAATTTTACTTTTTTTACATTTTACTTTTACTTTTCAAGAGGAATCACCTTATGCTTGCTCGTACACCATGCACTGTATACTGTATAATTATAACGTATGTGTCAGTCTAATATACCTACACTTAACAATTTCTCTTCTTTTTAGACTCAAAACCACCTTACTTCAAGGAAAGAAATATGTATAAAAATGAAACCGTGATCGATTTAGACACACAAGGCCACGAAACGATAATACTCAAATGTGTTGTGGGTGGAATGCCTAAACCAAATGTTGCTTGGTACAAGGTAAGTCTTTGATAATAATAAAAGAATTGTTTATATTCTAAAAGCTTTATCAATCAACAATATATGTATATGTATTCAGCACTCGAATAACTAATATTTACTGTAAATGTTACAATTCATAGTATTTATATCATTTAAAAGATTATACAATAATTTCACATATATCAAAATTCAAACAACCCAGAAATTAATCAGTTTAACTTACTGCATAAACTATGATATACTATATACACTATCGGTCAAAAGTTTGGAATCACCGAGTATTGCAATTTACAGAAAAAAGTCAGCGACTTTGAGAATTTTTTATCATTCGAATCAATTGATAAATGTAGAATTGAGATAAACTTCAAATCTATAAAAAATTAACAGCAGATTTAATATTGATGAAAAGTGGGAGATGATTCCAAACTTTTGGCCGGTAGTGTATGTATATTAGTATTATGTTTACATGGCTTTTTCAAAAATGTGCATCATTTGCTTAAATCATCCACATGTATGATTTAAAAAAAACATTATTGAAACATTCAAATTTAAGAAAAAATTAATTACATTAGAAATTAGTGTGTGTTACGCAAAACTATTAAGTGTAATATTGACATAAATTAAATTGATATACGTATTGTATATTTTTTACAGGATAATAAAGCAATAAACAAGACTGATCAATATTTTTGTATCTATGACAATCAAGAGTTGCATATAAAGTATTTACGAGAAACTGACAGTGGAAAATTCTCGTGTCGAGTAAACAATCGTTTTGGAAGCATTGAAGACTACATTATAATAACTGTAAAAGGTAATTTATTTAATTATAAAATATGAAACGACCGACTTCTTTCGATATGTCTTCAATGTTTTGATATTTACAGGAAAGGCTCTCCCTAAAGAGATGATCATATTAATCGTCATCCTGTTGATCACAGTTATAATTATACTGATTTATTTTACAATCAAAGTCCGTCGCGAAAAGGTAATTTCGAAATATTAATCATTAAAGATTTCGTAGTTACTATTGCTGATGCTTTCGAGTTTAAGCCGTGTCCTTGTGAAAAAAGTATTCCGACGTCTCGTAAGCATTGCAGCTCACTTTATCAGGGTTTAAGTGACACACTGATAGTGGTGTGTGTCTAGCGAAGATGCATTATTGAAATTTAGTACATAATCAACTCTCTAATACATGGAGCGATCACCATCTGTGAAGGGGAACATTCGCCTCAAGAACTTTATCACGCCAGATCTACCCTACAACAAAACGGTTTGTCCAGATTAAAAATAGACCGCACAATCGGCAGGATCATACACTCCAAGGACAGAGTGTATTCTTCAGATAATGACAATAACATTTACACAACTTTCCTATCCTACATGCAAAGGACAACAAACTGTATTAGCAGAATATTAAGGATCATCTCTTCATGTTTGTTCACTTTCCCCAAGGATCCACAACCAAAACTTTCATCGATAGGTATTTACAGAATACTTTGCTCATACGGAAAGGTCTACATTGATGAAAATGGAAGGAATGTGAGCACACGACTAAAGGAATATGAGTAATGGAGCAAATTGGGCTACATTCAGTAGTCATAGTCAAGTAACAATAGGGCATAAAATTATTTGCGACGAAACTAAAGTTATTCCTAAACCAAAAGGATATTTCCCCAGAGTATATAGGGAAACGTTGGAGATTATGAAATACCCTAATAACATCATTAGGGATACAGGATATCAATTGAACCTAATCTGGAGCTCTCTCCTCTCAGTTTTTTAATCGCTCAGCTAACCAATTAAAACCCTCTCTGATTGGAAAGCAGTGAACCGGGACATGGGCATTTAAATAATGAGATATTAGATAATCAGATGATTTGAACTCTGATAAAGTGAGCTGTAATGCATGCGAAACCTCTGAACACTTTTTCCACAGGGACACGGCTTACATCCGGAAACCTCAACAATAATAACTATTAATCATTAATTAATCCATTAAATAGTAAAAATGTCTAATGTTTTATGTTTCAATATTTCAGATAATGAGAAAAGAGTTAATGGAAGCAGGACTGATGCATTTCGAGGAAGGAGCAGTGGAATGCTTGAATCCAGATTTGACTGTAGACGACCAGGCAGAGTTGCTTCCTTACGACAAAAAGTGGGAATTCCCAAGGGAAAAATTGAAATTGGGTAAGGAATATAGTTGAGCAATTTAAATATAAGCCTTAAGTTATACAGGGTAGTTCACTAATTTTGTCCTTTGTAATTGATGGTGTCATGGAAATATGAAGATCACTTTCGTTTATACGCGCGCGCACACACACCAACGTTCTTTCTGAATTACTTTTTTTTATGTCATTACTACTCTGACTAGATGCAAAGGTAAATTTGAGTTATTCGATATTAATAATTCACTTTCCTAATTGCTTCATAAGTTCTTGTTAAGTGCAGGAGAAATATTAATAGAGAAAAATAGTCGAGTATCTTATATAAATTAATTTAAAACACATGCACCCATTAAATGTATAAATTTAAGGAAATACTGAAAGTATATTAATCAGATTATTGTTTTCTCTTTAAATTATTACAACTGTCTGTTGTCCTTTACTCATGAACTATTTGTCATTTTTGATGCAGAATGTTGTTTCTTAAGAAGTATCCAGTAGAACGACTTGCATATAACTCACATCTTCATTTTCATCCATAATAGTAAAAACATTTTCAAGAAAATGTTGGAAGATATTTTTTTACGAGTATACGTCTTTTTCCTACGATGCAGATATATTTTCTTCGCCTCCATTTGCTACTAAAATTTCATGTTAAACATACAAGTTGGTACAGCTTTTGCATATTGTAATATTCAATGTTAAAGTAGGGAAATTATTAGAATAGAAAAACGGAAATGATTTATTATTGCACTCTCGATTTTGATTCTAAATACAGTAAATTCTCTACAAGAGTCAGTAAGTTTGGATTCTACAAATGACAGTATAGATGGTCCTACGCCTAGGCTGCGTCATTGCTGCGCCCATGTTATCTCGCTCGCAGTCAGTCAAGCGTGTAACGCTATACCAGTCGGTTTCCTTTACGAAATTACACGGCTCCCCAAATCATAATAGAAAAATATAATTTCTTTAATTTTACTTTTTTTCATCTGGAATTTTTTTTAACATGTTGGTGAAATTTTTCTGATGAAAATGATATCAAACACGATATAATTTGAACAACATATTAACACGTTCACTGTCACGCCAGATTTACAGGTTGCTGTCAGGCGGCCACAAAAAAAAATACATTTTAAGCATAGGATTATAGTATTATGCTTTATAATTTTTTTTTTCAATTGAAAATAATGTCTAGCTAGTTATGACGTTCAAAATCTTTAGTTGACAATATTTACTTCATTTTAATTATTCTAAACATTTGAGGCACTCCAGTCACTGATGACCACCATGGCCATATCGAGGAAACAATCTAACGTTAAAACTTATTGAGTGATTAATTTAATTTCATAATATATCGCTTTGAATAAATTACTTGGATAACGAAATTGGGAGAGTTAGAGAGAATGTGTGAACAGACGAGAAGAAGAGAGGTAAATGATCCAACATGAGAATGTAAGTGTATATTTTTCGGTAATTACTTTATAATTGCTTTATAATTACTTTATAATTACCGATTAGTGGAGAATATTGTTTACATGCAATGGAAGTTTACTGGTGATGTTTATAATTTCGAAAATTCAGGTAGAATTGTAAATATACTGTATCGTAATTCGAATTTAAGTAAATTAGGTTGAACTGCAGTACACAGACGTTACTTTAGCTTGAAATAAATTCGAAACATAGAATTCACAGAGAAAACACTGCGAAACAGCAAAACGTAAACGTTACAATTGTTATAACATGTAAGCAAAAATTTCAGAATTATACGAGTATTTCTCATAAGATTACCGTTACAAGAATATTTCACGTTTATTAATAATTTTATAAGAATTAGGAATATTAATTCACTTTGTTAAAATGCAAAAACTAATAATTTTACAGCAAGTGTTAAGAATTAGGAGCAGCATTCGTTACAAGTTCCACAAGGATACTGAAAGAAAAATTTCAAATTAATTTCAATTGCTGGAAGAAAAGTAACGAAAAGGCAACCTCTCAAAGTCATTTCAATATCCTATTCGACAAGTCTGAAGAAGAACGATGACTAAAATTCAAATGTTTATTTCCCTAAACCTTCAAAATAATTTCGAAATACTTTATTCGAATCGGAGTATTCCAAGTCAGTATCGCTAATTGAAGAAATTATTTGATTGTATTTAAAAGAACCGAAAGGAGAATATTTAAAGTCTGATATTAAATGTCTAGCAAGTACCAGTAATTGGTAAAATGATTTATATTTGTTTTAAAAGGAAAATTTCTAATAGGTATTAGTTAAAATGAATTGTTATTCAGTCTATTGTATTGAAATTCTAATTGATTCTAATGTATACAAGTGTTACAAGAAGGCTGAGTGTGTACAGGGTGGACATAGGCTAGCTAGTAGCCCCCGACCACTCTATTCACATCTCAGAACCTTCAGGTCAAAATACGCCGCGAAGTGTCTATGGCCCAGTATAAAGGGTGAATAAATTCGCGGGACATCGGGGGGTCCCTATATACCTGCGGTACCCTCTCCCCAAAGTCATTAGCAAAATCGTCGGTTAGGTCAGGCGGGAATCGACTATTTTTCGCGGGAAACCGATTACTTTTCGCGGGAAGTTTTCGCGGGAGATTTCCGTTATCGTAACACGGTATAATTTCTCAATTTTCACAATTTTGTTATAAATTTATACTTCCGACAATTTGTTATATCATTGCATATAGCAATTTATACGTTTATACAGTATTCTTCAATGGAAACATAGGTTTTAGCGTTCTCCTTAAGTACTCGTGGTTAAATTAATTTCGTAGGGATTAAAAATCGGGTTGACCTGTGGTCGTAGATTAAAAATAACCATAGTACAGCTAAATTTATCGTGTTAAATAATTCTCTGTACACGAATCAAAAATGTATTCAACGTTTGCTTCTTATAATATCGTGAAATGAATTATATTACACATTTTCTCTATTCACACTGAATTTAAAGATTATAACGATTAAAAATCAAGTTGACCTGTGGTCATTTATCAAGAATAATCATAATAAAGCTGAAATTATTGTGTTAAATAATTTTTTTAATACGAATTAGGAATTTACTCAACGTTTGCTTGTTACTACTTGTTACAGTATACTGACTCGCAATGTGAATTTTAGTAAATTAGGTTGAACTGCACAGAAAATGCACAGAACTGCACAAATAATACATTTCACGATATTATAACAAACAAACGTTGAATACATTGTTGATTCGTGTAAAAAGAATTATTTAACACGATAAATTTAGCTGTACTATGGTTATTTTTAATCTACGACCACAGGTCAACCTGATTTTTAATCCCTACGAAATTAATTTAACCACGAGTAAGTAACGAGAACGCTAAAACCTATGTTTCCATTGAAGAATATTGTAAAAACGTATAAATTGTTATATGCAATGTTATAACAAATTGTCGGAAGTATAAATTTATAACAAAATTGTGAAAATTGATAAATTATACCGTGTTACGATATCGGAAATCTCCCGCGAAAATCTCCCGCGAAAATTTCCCGCCTGACCTAACGGACGATTTTGCTAATGACTTTGGGGAGAGGGTACCGCAGGTATATAAGGACCCGCCGATGTCCGGCGAATTTATTCACCCTTTATACTGGGCCATAGACACTTCGCGGCGTATTTTGACCTGAAGGTTCTGAGATGTGAATAGAGTGGTCGGGGGCTACTAGCTAGCCTATGTCCACCCTGTACACACTCAGCCTTCTTGTAACACTTGTATACATTAGAATCAATTAGAATTTCAATACAATAGACTGAATAACAATTCATTTTAACTAATACCTATTAGAAATTTTCCTTTTAAAACAAATATAAATCATTTTACCAATTACTGGTACTTGCTAGACATTTAATATCAGACTTTAAATATTCTCCTTTCGGTTCTTTTAAATACAATCAAATAATTTCTTCAATTATCGATACTGACTTGGAATACTCCGCTTCGAATAAAATATTACGAAATTATTTTGAAGGTTTAGGGAAATAAACATTTGAATTTTAGTCATCGTTCTTCTTCAGACTTGTCGAATAGGATATTGAAATGACTTTGAGAGGTTCC
>NW_017100178.1:884027-914709 GCF_001263275.1 Habropoda laboriosa
CTCTAATTTATAAAAACAAAACGGGATCCGCCAGCATGCGAACACCGCCATTTCGTATGCAACGACCTAATATCTATGTACCCATAAAATGATAACGTTGTATTGTTAACAGTTCTCCAAAAAAAAAAAAAGATGCAGAAGAATCGTTCAATTTCACTGCTGTTACACGAGAAGCCCGCCTTAAATCTTCCATTGAATTTACCACGTCGCTATATCCCTTCCACCGACTGCAGTAATGTCTCTACAAGTGTCAGCCGGTTTGGATTCTACAAGTGTCAGTATAGATGGTCCTACGCTTAGGTTGCGTCATTGCTGCGCCTATGTTATCTCGCTCGCTGTCAGTCAAGCGTGTAACGCTACACCACTCGGTTTCTTTTACGAACAATTCATAATAGAAAAATATAATTTCTTTAATTTTACTTTTTTTCATCTGAATTTTTTTTAACATGTTGGTGAGATTTTTCTGATGAAAATGAGATCAAACACGATATAATTTGAACAACATTTACTTATTAATACTTATTGAAAAAAAATGTAGGGCCGATTCTACAAGTGTCAGTCAAACGGCAGGCCAATTCTCCAACTGGCAGTCAAACGGTAGGCCGACTCTATGTAATGTAATACAGGGCGTCTGTTTTATCTCAATACAGTGAAATATCTGGCGTGACAGTGAACGTGTTAATAAGTAAATGTTGTTCAAATTATGTCGTGTTTGATGTCATTTTCATCAGAAAAATCTCATCAATATGTTAAGAAAAATTTAGTGATAAAAAAACGTAAAAGTAAAGAAGTTGATATTTACATCGCTTGGTTGCCTCGACTGACGTTTCATGCTTATCTTTTATTCGCTGTCCTTGTCTACGTTTGGCAAACTGCAAAGGCGGGCGCGAGGCTCGAAAACGTAGTCCCTGACTCTATTAGTGTCAGGTTTAGCTTCCTTGCGGTCTGACACTTGTGGAGAATATACTGTAGTTACAGACAAAAAAAATCATCGAAAAATATTAACTGAGCCAATAAAATTCTAATTTTCTTTCTTAGATATTAGTCATATTACATGCTTTTCCAATGAAATAATTTAATGGTGCCTTGATCACGTGAAACAATACTCAACAGGAAAAAAATTGGGAAGCGGTGCTTTCGGTGTTGTCATGAAAGCAGAAGCGCAAGGAATTTGTGAGAATGAGTTACTTACTACTGTTGCCGTAAAAATGGTTCGTCGCACAACGGACCCGACATATGTTCGCGCGCTTGCCAGCGAACTGAAGATTATGGTGCATCTTGGAAGACATTTAAACGTAGTTAATCTTCTTGGTGCTTGCACGAAAAACATTTCTAAACGTACGTATATTCTACAGCAGATCTAGAAGTTTTCATTTAAAATTCTAGTTGCCTTTTGCAAAAACTAGATTGTAAATCAAATCTAATTTATGAAAATAAATTTAACATATATTTGATGTAAATTATTTACTGTCATTAATTTAAATTTGCATTGCGTCCAAAACTCAAAACTTTATATAATTTTTTAATTAAAATGTAACACATTTTAATATTATTTATAATAAACTCAAAATCTTTTGATCTGAATATTTTAAGTATGATTTCAATTGAACTCCTTAATATCAGCATTTTAGATAAAATTAAAGTTTTACTTTTAACATACTTTTATTCTACTCCTTGACAGGTGAATTGTTAGTAATCGTTGAATACTGCCGATTTGGAAATTTACACAACTATTTACTACGGCATAGGGCCGATTTTATTAACCAAATCGACCCAGCCACCGGCAAATTTGATCCCAATATCGGTATCGATCTCTTAACCAGATCTGTCAGCATTAGCAGTAACAACAGGTTTGCTTCAATTTTTCATTTCTACACAGTACATGTATTTATTGATCAGCATGCTGATAACTGTTACATGATTAAATAACTAATCGAATATAGCACGTTAGAATGAAACACGAATTATGAAAATATGTATGTACAATTAAAATCTGTGTAAAGTAACCAATTTGCACAATTTATAACAACAATATTATATTAACAGTACTCGTAACTTTAAACTGTGGGCCCTCGTTTAACGAAATTAATCCGTTTGTGAACGTCTTAAAGACCTCGAGTAAAAGCCTAAAGATCTCCAGAAGACGTCTTAACGACGTCCAGCGTTACAAATTAAGAGGTTTTTGAAACGTGGCGCTGCGAAGTACTATACTCTGGCTTTAGAAACGTCTTAAAGTTGCAATTTTTATAAGTTGTTAGAATTTACTAATTCGTACGTCTTCAAAACGTCCAGATCAGGTCTTAAGACATTCAGACCAAAGATGGACGTAAAATGGACATCTCTAACAATAAGACGTCGTATGCTATCTATATATTTAGGAGTTAACATCAAACGAATGGGATTTCGATAAATTGGTTTCAAATATCATCTATCTTTATTCTATTTTTCCCAATTTATATCTGAATTATGCTTTACACAATAAAATTTACACAGGAAAATTAAATACAATAAAATATTAAAAACCTAATTTCTCTTGTCTTTTAGTATTCGAAAATTTTTAACATTCATTACGTATACATTAATTCTTTATAATATAAATTACAGCCTTTTCAAAGCTATTACAGTATAATTTAATTCAATTTTTTTCGTTGTGCTATCCGTTTTATCCGTTCGTTAAACGAGAACCTACGATGAATGTTTTAATCTCAGAATGAAACATTATGATTTTACGAATATTTTCAAAGATGCATTTTATGTTTTTAACCTATTTGCATATAAGATATAGAAATTGTTATATCTGTGCTTCCTTCCATTCTGATCGATTATATAATACATATACAAATAAAAGAAACTGGCGCTGTGCATGGGGTTGCGGTGTTAACGACGGTTTTGTTTTCTTCTGTCCACACGGCAGGATAAAATACGCAGCATTGTCCTTTTCTCGCAGTCTTAGCGGTACCAATTCTGGCACTGATTCGGTGCACTATCAAGCCGGTACTATGGATTCTCAGGGTGTTAGTATGTCACCAGACGGTTGTGTTCTTAGTAACAATTCATCCCAACCGGGATGGAGATCCAACTATCGTGGCGATTACAAAGATCAAAATTTGAAACCGATCTGTACCCAAGATTTGTTGTCCTGGGCGTTTCAAGTGGCACGTGGAATGGAGTATCTTAGTCAAAGAAAGGTATACATTTTGGTAGTTTTTTTTTTGTCCTTTTTAATTTATGCAATCGAACAAAGAGACCCTATAACTGGTGCCTCGGGTATTTTGGTAAAATGTGGAGGGATAAATCTAGAGGTCGAAAAATGGCATTGTGTAAAATGGTATTTTATTCCAATGTGTACTTTTTATAAACAATTTAAATTGGTTCTATAAAACCCTGGAAATTTAAGTAGTATTCAATAACTCTCAGCGGATCAGCGCATAAGGCGTTTGCCTCGTAAGCAGAAGGTCTGAGTTTCTTCGAGTCTCGTGAGGAAAAGAATTTTTCCTCACCAGACTGATTCACAGCCATAAGACCTTCAGTCAGAATTCAATTGAATGAGAACCGTATGGAAGTTTTAAATAATTGAACTTAAGGTTTTTCATGTTATTAAATATATAGTAATTCTAACAAGTAGCTACTTGACTGAAGCATCTAATTCCTTAGATGGTTTGATCCGAGAAAAAAGGACAAAACGTGACCATGAGTAGTAAATTTTAATTTTTCTCTCTAGAATATACTTGGCGGATGTTAACAATGAATTAAAGTATTTAACTGAAAAACAGACTTTTATCAAGATAAACTGTTGCTTTGTTCCAATAGTACCATTTCTAACATTTTTCGAATACAGGATCATTTAACACTTGACTAGCTTAAATTAGAATGAATTGGATACATTAATTCAAATATAATGTATCAATCCCAATAATAATTGTTATGTTCGTATTACCAATATAAATAGGAATTAATGCAGATTTTTGGAGAAACTACATGAAATGTATCCAAGTTGATTTAATAATTAATAAATATTCTATTAGGTGCTGCACGGTGATTTAGCAGCTAGAAACATCTTGTTAGCCGAAGAGAATGTGGTGAAGATCTGTGATTTTGGTCTGGCGAAAACCATGTACAAAGACAATAATTATAAAAAAAAAGGCGATGGCCCATTGCCTATAAAGTGGATGGCTATCGAATCGATCAGGGATCGAATTTTCTCCACGCAATCGGATATTTGGTCATTTGGCATAGTTTTATGGGAGTTTTTCACGCTGGCTGAAACACCGTATCCTGGAATGGAAGCTGAAAAACAGTACCAAAGACTTATCGAAGGATATAGAATGGAACAGCCTGAACACGCCACTTCTGAAGTGTAAGTTTGATCTTTAGAAAATAAGAACGAAAAATATGGAACAGCTTTGTGGACTAAGTTTTAGGAGAAATTGTAAAAGATCGCGCCAAAACGCATGAAAGAATCAAACATGCATTTAGTAATGATGATTTATCTCGTGCTCGAAACTCTTTTGTTAGTAGATATTTTTGGAAAATCGAGAAACGGTAAAAGATGAGTGTTGATCGAGGCGACTATACTTCATGAGATGGAAAATTAATGTGGAATCTAATCATTTGATGTGCCACCCTGTGATTTCTCTTTGTTTCCAAAGTTGATAATTCTTGGGTTGAAGACAATCATTTTAAAGATAATAGACAAAACACTATAACTTCATCGATTTCTAATTTTTTGTCTAAAAATAAACTGAAGTAACTTTCCTTTAGCTCGAAAATAAGACACGAGAATACAAAATTTTATCGCGTATTTGTGGCATTTTCTAGTGAAATGTTTTCTTTTTATTATCACATAAATTATACTGTACTTTGTAAAATATAATTAAGAACGAAGCTCTAATTTATGTTATTCCTTTATTATTCGTAGGTATGATATAATGCTACAATGTTGGAAGGCCAAGCCCACTTTACGTCCGAGTTTCACAGAATTGGTCAAGAGCATAGGCGTTTTGTTGGAAGAAAGTGTGAGGGCGGTGAGTCGTTTCAGTTATTTTTGTATTCGTTTCTATCTCAGGGTATTATAATTATTAAATAATTAATGTTTAACGATATCTTTGACTTGCAAACATAGAAAACGCATGGAAACTTTTGCAGGAATAAATTCCACGTTTAAAGCAATCTTAATCAACTTTATCGTAATTATAAATAATCCAAACAAATAATCGCATTATTTATGAACACATAAAATTGATAAGACGTTTAACAAATAAATTTTTAAATAAAAAATTAAACGCACACATATATGTGTATATAATCAAATTGATTTGTTTACTTACTGTTTTGCTCATATAATAAATTTATAATAATAGCTTTCCGTATAATATACTATAACAAATTCAGAAATAGAGTAAATTCGGGACAGTTGCCCCACCTTAAATAAAGTGTGTGTTAAAAACATTACTGGTATTATTTATTGCACACAAATAAAATGAATATTTAAAATTTTACGTTGATTCAAAAAAAGTGGCCAATATTTTCTTTAGGACAATATTCACCGAAAATTGGATTAAGAACTAAGGAGATGACATTTGGTCATTCCTCCCGTGATTCCGGGAGAGACGCCCCATATACAGATTCAAGAAAAAAAATACTAAAGAAAAAATCAAAATTATTTATGAGTTCATACTATAAATACTATAAATAAATAAGATTAATTAAGAATCAATCAAGCAAAAAAGAGTACAAAGCGGTGAAAATTACTCTATGTTCAAATTACTCATATATTCAATTTGTATCCCTGGCAAAATATTGCAAATTTAACTGATGAATTCAAAGTTTAGAAAACGAGTTGTCTTTCCCCCTTAATTTGAAAGTGGGCGATCTATCCCAATCATGGCTGGGATATTTTTCCCCTTCTTTCGGGGAAAGATGTCTCACTCGATAGTTTTGAAAGGAAGGATCCAATCTGATCAAGCACTTCCACTGCATTGTCCTCCAATACCTTTACTAAAATTAACACACAAGTATATTTTAAATAACATTCCGTACACTACTCTTTTAGGTTAGGAGTGAAATATAGCCTCGAGCTATCCTTTTTATATATCCAAGAAAATACGAAGAAAAACGGAATGACCATATTCACTTAACTGTTTGTCACGTATTGAACACATGTTCTTCACTATAATGCGCTTTTACATGTACAGTAGGACCCCGGTATACCGCGATAAAAAGAAAAGGAACACAAATTCTGAATTTGTAATTTTGGGTTAATTAAATTTGACCGAAAAAGCGATGTTGATGGAACATAATTTGTATTGTATTTCTCACGTTATAGAGGGTCCTATTGTATGTATATACATATATTAGAATCATTGGGTTAAAGAGAACGTATGAACTCATACACACTTGGTCGCGGCGAGCAACGAGTCACCGACGACTACCAGACACGAGCGACGCACAAGCGACTCGCTGGTCACACTTAAATACAAATAAGAACATCACTCGATGACTCATCAGTGGGTCACGGTGAATGTAACGTAACTAACCAGAAACGTAAACTAAATGGGATATTTTTGTTCATTTTGCAGCACTACATCAGTTTAAACGACCCCTACTTGGACATGAACACGACAATGCTAGAAGATGGCCGTAGTGATTACCTAACAATGCTCTCTGCACCCGATCACACAACACTGTCTTCACCATCTCACGAGTACTCGAACATGCCTGTCTCTAGTCCGCCTGATTCAGCATACCTGTGCATGAGTCCCGCCAGCCAGAGGGACGAATCGGGCATATTCAGCCCGAGGCGACAGGAGGAAAAATCACATTTCGAGTTTCCATCGCCTACCTCCGATTCGGAGGACGCGGTGGAAATATCACCGATGTTAAAGAAAGAAGGAGACGACGATCCGTATTTGAAGCCCATCAATGTGCAGAAACGAAGGGCAGAGTTCGTTCAACAAAGACTGACGGCTAAGGATCAACCGTTGGGTCGACCTATCGACAGGGACTCTGGTTACTGCAACACCCCGCGTCATCTTCAGTTGATTGATCTAAACGAGAAGAGTGAGAAAAATTCAAAGAACACGGAGGATAAGGAGAGATCGAATAATGAGAGCCCAGTGTTGAAGGACTTTCTGCCGGCCATCATCAGAACGCAGGATAATTATGTGAACATGCCGAAGCAGAAAAGTGACTTGAGGACAGACGTGCCAGATAGCTTCAGCAATCCCAGTTACGTGTTGATGACTAATCATGCAATGGATCAGACGAAAGTCTGAGCCTGTGCATGAACAGAGATTGGCTATAATTATTCTGGAGTGGTGGTTAACTAAAGGAAAATCTCTGTTTCAGGCGGGCTCTCGTCGAGTGACGTGAAAATGTCAGAAAAAAAGGCACAATAAGGGAGTGTATTATGTGCACCGGTTACCATTAGTAATTGTTGTACGTAATTTGTTATTTCTATCATGTGTGTACATAAGCGTGTACGTGTAGTTAGTAGAGAAATTAATCTCATACTGCTTCGAATGTCGTGTCTTTAATGTGTGTTGCTTGATCTTCGTTGTGCCATGATAAGAATTCCTTCAGACTTGGAGAACGAGGGGAAATGTGTCGTTTACGATTGACTGTTTAACGAGCTTAAATGTTCGTGGAGAACTCGATTGACGCGTTCAATGTCACGTGATAACTGAGTAATCACCCAGGAAGCAGGAAATAGTGGACAAAATTGTCTTCGATATCGCAAAATAAAATAATAGAATTTCATTTTAGAATTGGTAATTAGATCTTTTTAAATGAAATTTTATTCAACTAGTTGAAACTTTTGAGCGAGTAACAGTACATAAGAGAAAATTTTGACATAAAGTTTATTCAAGAAAACGATATTTCTGGAACACTTTTTGATACGCTTTCATGCTGTTGATATCACGTTTACGAGTCAAATTCTGTTTCAAAGTTATCGAAAGAAATTAAGATAAATAAGAATACCTTAATACTACATATTTATTGATAAATTACATTTTTATACGTACAATTGGAGTGTTTATGATTGGTTAGGCGTTATAACGTAACCAGATATACCTCAATTTTTATAAAGTTTTTTAGATCGACGGTTAACACTTTTTATGAACTTGATCAAAGAATTTGTCATTAATCTAACGTCCACTTGTTTAGTGAAATGTAATTTCGCTAATTTCATGAAAGCATCCAGTTCAAATTCCAAACACTTAATTAGGTATTTTTATATGATATTAGACCATACTTAGTAGTATTATTGTACGATTAAGAGTATATCGTATTGTTAACTGATCAAATGTACAAAAATACATCAAGACAATATCGCGGCGGTGGTAGAGTGTGTATAACGGTGAAATCTAATCCAAATGCTTTTACTAATGTACTTATTATTTGTTCGAAATAGGTACATCGATATGATAACTTCCGATTTAATCATCGAAACGATTTTCGAGAAGTTTACGAAACAACATTCGACGATTTAACTGTATATTTCAAGTGTCTAATTTATAGAAATATTACATACGAATAAGATGACTTCGTTTATCAGTACTTAATACTCAATATGTTACAAGTTATAGGAAGGATTGAATACTGCGAATTTAAAGGATGTATAGTTACAAGAAATTTATGTATGTATCTATTGGAACCAAAGATTTGTGACGATTTAATGTTAATAAAATGTTTTTATTCGTCAGGCGAGAGAACATTGTGCGAAGCGAGTTTTTTGAATTAATTGAAATTGTCTAATCGTGGACTATGTTTAGAATTTACGAAACTTGTACAATAAACTTTTTATCTTCATAACAGGATTTTCTTTTGTGGTAATCGTGTAGTAAAATATAACACGTTTCGTAGGAGAATTATATTTCTACACTTACATCATTGACGATCCTAATGGCGTAAGGGACATCGTGCATTGTCACGTTGCTATGAATACGTCGACCTCGTTTACCAATATCATGCACTAAAGTTTTCTTGTAATCTAGCCATCTGAAACATATTGAAACATATTTGTTAAAATTATTAAAAGTTTGCTAGATAAAAATTGTTTCTTTACTACTTTTTTTGGACATAAATTTCGACAAATCCAACACAAAAATTCGACTTTTTTTTATAAAAAAGAAAGTGTTCAATAAATAACGATATTAATATACAGGATGTTACATTTAAACAAGGACAGTGGAATATCTCACGAGGAATTGAAGCTATGGAAATAATATTCGTACAAAAGTTGTTCGGTATAAAGGGGCACGTTATATGGTATAACTAACTATTTTATAGGTGTAATAGTGAGGGAGATATGAAAGTCAAGTTAATTTTTTCTTATAATATCTTTCTATTCTTAATAATATCGCGTTTGTTGAGACCAGTTCGACGAAATGCCACACGAAGTCATTTCGTTTTATGAAAAATCGTAAAGTAGTGAAGAATCGGGGGAGCCAGGTCAACATGTGTGGCATGTTTTCGGCCAGCTAAACCCTACTTGACTGTGCTACTAACACAAATTCTCCACGATTTTTGTAAAAACATTTTTTTCATAACTTTTATATCTTTTTCTATAATATCTACTTGACTGTGCTACTAACACAAATTCTCCACGATTTTTGTAAAAACATTTTTTTCATAACTTCAATCCCTTATGACATATTCCATCGTTCTCGTTCAAATGTAACACTCTGTGTAACCATAAATGAGTATAATTAATTTTTAAAAGAATACAGCTTACAAGATATACAATTGTAATATAGGATCAGAATCAAAGACGGTGCAAAGTAATATACCTGCGATTCTTAACGAATGTTTTAAATAATCGTTCTTTTGTAGGAAATTTTGAATCCATGAACAATTTGACACGTTCCCAAATATTTGCGCGATTGTGAACGCTCAAAAAATATCGGGGCACCAAGAAGCATCTTACAGGTGTGACAGCTACTATTCTTCGATTAGCCATGTTCTCTCCTAATTCGAAAATACAATTTTCTCCGTTATTTAAATCAGTTCACAGTTCAAGGAATACTTGGAATAAAAGATTTAGCGAAATATTACCTACTCCAAAGCACGCGCCTCTGTTGAATGTACAAATTTGCATAAATATTGTACGTACGTCACTTGGGTAACATTGTTGAGACGTAGATGAAGGTTCTCTCATCAACATTTCCGCTACGTCCGTGATTTTATGCCATTCGTTCACCTGTGGATTTGTAATTTTTATTTAAAAATGATTCGTAACACTAAAATGAGCAGTAATTTCCTTTCCAACGGCAAATTTTAAAGATGAATTCTACGATTGAAATTTTTTTCTCTTAAATATAATATGATCGCGTATCTTCTTACTTGAGTTACTCTGTATATTCCTTTTGGAATGCAAATAAATTCTCTTATTCGTTCTGTGCGCAAAAATAGCAGTTTCATATTTTAAAAATCTAATTTAATAATTTTGCACGTCTCCATGTTGTTTTGTTAATAATTTTAAATGCTACATCGAAGTATAAGTATAAATAGTGTCTGTTAAGTTATATAAGATAATAGAAAATTTGAAATAAAACTTATTAAAGAATTTGGAATATATTCTAAAGTATTTACTTTATAAACACCATGCATTAATATTATTCCAACAGAATAACTAAGAGAATCAATTTATATTTTCTTTTTGTAGAAACAATGCATTGAATTAATTTTTTTGTTTACATGCATCATTTTTTGATTTCTCTCTACAGCCAAAAATCATAAAATACCAAAAATCTATGTTAATATTTAGCGTTTGTTCTACTTACAACATCTAATAGCGCGGTCGTAATTATGCTTGAACGTTCCAAATCCATTTTTCTATCAATTGGCTTCGATGACGCCACAAATTGGGCATAATCTACGAAATCGTCACTACCATGTGCGTCTATGACGTTTACCTTCAAAATTGTACAGTTGTGCAGTTTACATAATACAGTATAAAACATTTTGAAAAGATGGGCAATTTTTAATCATACAATTGAAATAAGTACTAAACTCTGAACTAATATTTTAAGAAAATATTCAAGAAATAAAATTTAAGCCAAAAGTTGTCTGCCATTGGATACATATACATACAAGATTAATGGGCTACTTGTCAATTACCGTTCTTACCTAATAAAGATTTTTTTGTTTCTATTTTTACCTGATACTAAGTTACGAAGGAACTTATCTACTGACACTTTGCGTGATTGTTTTGTATATACCTACATACATTATTATTAATAGAAAAAAGCAGTCAAATACTTTAATTAAATGAACCTTGCTGACTGTGCCGTTCCGAAATTTACTATATGTATATGTCTATCATACCTTGCCATCAGCTAAGAAATATACAATTGTGTCTCCCAAAATCCTACAGATAAGGAATTTGTAAAAATTTTACATTAGTTAAGCCTAAAACTAACAATTTTCGATTACTATATTTTATCTTGTATTTGTTGTGCGTTACAATTATAAGTAATACAGTGTAAGGCGTTGTGCGACGCGCCTAGGCAACGACCGCGGGACCCGAGCCGCAGGGGGCCCTAGACAAGGAGCAGCGCAGGCTGCACCCCCCACCCCACGGCTTGCAGGGCCCTAACGGCCGAAAAAGCGTATAAAAACGGGAAAAAGGGCAGCGGCCCACACATTATCGTACCTAACCACCGACGAGCGAACCAACGTCATTTTAATATCTGTCGTTTTAAGCCCCTTGCAATTCTTTACTCTTACAACAGGGTGACCCGTTTTAATCTATAAGTACTAATATTTTGGAAATTATGTTGAATTGGAAAACCTGCTTTTATTATACTGAAATTATTACTGGCTTCTTATAGCCCCCTCTATACTGAACAACTTTTGCTAGTAAAATTTTTTCATATCTCCAAAAACAACGGAGATATTCAAGTGCCAATTCTTATTGGACCATCCTGTATACAGGGTGATCATCTCGAATAACTTCTAAATTATGCTTTGTACAAAAACTTATTTCTACAAAGGTTACACGGTATCAAGAGGGACATCACGTGGCGTACACGACTTCCTTATAAGTGAAGGCATTTAGGAGATTTGAAGGTCAATTTTGTTTTTTTAAATGAAATGCTCTATTTTTTTAACGGCAGTTCGAAAGCTCGTTAATTTCCAAGTAAAAAGTATTCAACATTGTTTGTCCTAAAGCTAATAATTAACAAGATATTAACGAAAGTTTGATCCGCATATGGTCGCGTTGAAAGATCAATGTCACCGAGTGATTCGCGCAGACGGCGGTGTTTATCTGACAATGTTTAACAACATGTCACGCACTCTTACTTTGATGCTGTCGACTACGATTTCCGCAATTCAGAATCATTTCATTATCGAAGGAAACATACTGTCGAAGAAAAGAGGATATGCGTACGCGTGACTTCTCGGTTATCGATCGCTGTCAAAAAATTTTGACTTTGCACCGCTATTTTTATAAGGCTTAGAGAAATGGTTTTTTGCTGTCATTCCCACGTTTGTATAAATTTTTGAAAAAATTGCAATTAGTCGGAATCGCGCGCGAATGAGCCCCTGTTCTCCGTCCCTGAGCGCGGGCTCTACACGCGCTCTGATTGACCAGTGTTTTTCGTTAATAATTCAAAAATGAAGCTTCAAACAACATTTTGGTAAAGGAAACAGTTGTTCAGAGTCACCCCAGCAACCCCCCATTTCCGAGTGCTCGAAGAGTTACGGGACACCCTGTATGTATATATAACGTATATTGTTAGTTAAAATATAAAAGTTTATTAAATTATCGTATAATATAAAACTTATTGTAAATTGTTTTTATAATTATTAACATAAAAAGAAAAACAGAAACGAACCTTGGAACTTTCATATTCATATTCCAATTCGTCCATTTTCTTCGCTATTTCCAAACTCCTTGATAGACTTACAGTTTCCTTCTTTGTATCTACCTTATCGGGATCGTATAACTCATAATTTACTCCATGAATGGAATTTTGTTCGTAAACAATCATGTGCTCTATTAAACGGCATTCTCCTTCCAACAAGAAATGAACGTAATTCACCATTCCTTTAGCGTCTCCTAGTAAAACCTTAAACAATTATTTTCTCATTTCGTTTACCTTTAGTCCGTTATGATATTACTTAAGAAATTAAACTAAAAAATGAAAATCAATTTCTAATCATAATAGAAAATTACAATTAACTGTAACTAAAAATTACACTAATTTTATGGAATAAGTGTGTAAGTAAATTTTTGTTTGTTTCACTATACAAAATATCTTTGAACTTACTACTTTAAATTGAAAAACAATGCAAACGAAACGCAATTTATGCGAAATGATTATAAAAGTATACCTGTATGTATACATATACTTCGTTATTACGTTTTTTATTTTATAAAAGTATTATGATAATTTGATACCTCGTCGGGTTGATAGTCCTTCAATCTACTGAGAATGCAACATTCTCGTATTGTATCCTCATCCCAGGATTTGAAGTAATTAAAATGAACCAACGCATCCTGCAATACATCCCACTCCTTTTTCAAAGTAGGTCGCAATATATCATCGAAATCTTGCCGAGAAATAAGGAGCAAATCTACCGTGGCTACAAGTAAAATAAAATTTTATTCCTTAATTTAATATTTCGATGAATAATATGAAATTAAAATCGGGGTACTTGATAATACATTGTACTTATAACAATAAAGGGATTCTATATACTTTTTGAAACTACTGTTGCCGATCTTGGTATTCTATGCAGCAAAGCAATTTGACCAAATATATCTCCGGGATTTAAGGTACCCATGTCAATTTCTTGCGATTCACCTATGGATGGTTAATATTTTCAGTATTAGCGTATGTTTTTCGATATTAACAAATACGTTTGTCAGAAATGTAGAAACATTTTGAAACAAACTTTGTTCATAAAAATTTGTTTAAACAGTGATACAAATTTCTTTTTAAATTCTTATGAGATATGAAAGATTTTCCACAAATCTATATGTTTTTCTAATGTAGCAAAGTATAGGTTTTGATATTTATCTATTAATAAACTCTTTATATTTATTTTCGTTTTACTAAATTTATTCTACACGTTGGTCTTTTACGCGTGAAAGCTTGACCATAATACGTTTTGTTTAATTATACTATAATGACGCCCATTTTGTAATACTCGAAAAATTTGTTTCACGTACCAGTCCAACGGTCAGTAATTATTTTCGATAAGCTAACTTCTCCATTTAAAATAAAATAAAGATTTTCTGCCACGCGATCTTGTCGTACAATTACACGACCGGGGCGTAAATACTGATAAGAACACGCTCCTGCTATAATTTCCCTCAAACGATCAGGATACTTCCTAAATACGTTAAATTTATTAAATAATTCGTAGATATATTTTCTGTTGTCCGATGAACGATCTTCTGGCTTCGTTAATAAAGCAGAACGATCCTTGAATATAAGATATATTTATAATGTATTCAGACCTGTTTTATTATAGAAATCTGTATCAAATTATATTTTTATATTTATATTAAGATAAATCCATTGGTTTACGGAAGTCACTGACAGTACGAACCTGCAAGGTGAGCGCCTCTTTCTCAACCTTTTTCTGTTGCGCCATTCGAATGTTAACCGCAACATCATCGCTGATTTCTTCAGTCACGGGTTCTTCGGTTAACCATTCGATGTATTCAAAGATAAGTCTCACCATGGCACGAAAAAGATAATTTCCCTTTAGCCTAATAACCTATTCGCTATTTGTCATTAGTGATTGATAGTGTTGAATTCTGAACATTTCTCAAAATTCTACATCAGTTTAAAAGACATTCATTTTGTTCGCTCTGCTTCAACGAGATCAAACTTACAATTACACCAACTCCAGAATTGTAATTTTATACTTCACTCGATAAATTACTGTTACGTTTGTTAGGGGCTTGCGGTTGATCTTTAGATCGTTCAAGCTTTGCCGGTTTTTGCACGTGTGTGCCGACTAATGTTCTAAGGCTTCGAAGGACCAGTTTCTTGATTGAAACACTAAGTTTTTCTTTTATGTTCTATTTTCTACAACTAATTCAAGATATAAATTCTATTGCGAAGTGAGAGGTGTTTCACTTGCGAGTTGCAAAGTGTTTCTCCCGCGAGTTGCAAAGTGTTTCTCCCGCGAGTGGCTAAATGTTTCTGCCGGAGTCTCTGCGGTTTCCCTCGACGAAGACTCCTATTTTCCCAAAAACACCCTGATTGGTGATTTTTCCTTTTCTAAATCACCAATCAGTTTACACCGGTGTATCGCAACCTCCCTCCATTTCGCCCTTAGCGCGTTATTTTAGGTTGGGGTAGACAACGACCGGAGAAAATGTTCGGTGGACGGATGCGTGGGAATCCTGTGGAATCTCCGCTTTTCTAGGCTTTGTTAAAGTCAAGTGGCCCACCGACGTTGGCAAAAGTCGTGGGCCACTTTTCTATTTTCTGTTCGGAGACTCCAGGATTTATGGCAGGGTCTGGTCCTAGGGACTAAGTGTCGCAGGCAACGCAATAAACACTTGTGGTGTTTTGAAAAAGCGATATTTGCCTGCGACGGCGACCACTTGACTCGCTGCCATAAATCCGGCTACAGGATACGCCTTAACAACGTTCGATTGACACAACGAAATTCTGCAGAGAGTCAATCACCCGCGAACTAATTGATGAATCTGTGACGTGAGTCACACTTTCTTGGAAATTGTTTACAAAGTAAACGTTAGGCACTTTTTTAATGCTTGTGAGGCTTAAAGAAATCGTTTAATGTAGACAAACTGGGTGTCCTTGTTAATTGCTTACACAGATTCTCAGGGTCGTGAAGATCGCTTCAAATCTAGAGATAATTCAGATTAATTTCTTTAACCCTGCGTTAGTATGAGATCATTATTAGAGTCCGCTCGCTATTGAATTTCACTGGTTTTGGAAAATCCCTTTTTGGAAATTGAATATAATCCAGAAAGACATTAAATGTTTCTGACCGCAGTATTAGCCGAGTTTATAATAAGTAGGTGATTGAAGTTTGGTAAATATCCAGAATATATTCTAATCAAAGTACAGAGTGGGCCAAGAGTCACGAAAGGATTTATAATTGTTACGACTTTAACTGCTTATACTTTGTTTTAAATTTGATTGCAGGTATTTACAGTTGACGTTTTGAAATTTAAGTATGGATGAGTTTACCAGAGAACAGCGGACCAAAATGGTGGAATTTTTTTCTCCAAGATCAATTATGTTTCTTTATTTAATGTATAACAAAAATATAACGAAAATTTTAATAACATTCAGTAAATAAAACAAAATTTATAGCTACGTATAGAAGTTAGATGTCGGTAAAAATTGTACAGAAGAGACGAGATATATTTTAATATCGTTAAATTGTATGCTAACATACAAGGTAATCCGACAGAAACTGCAGGATTTGTTTTTTAAATAAAATGTATAATTACTAAAAAATTTTTAAGTTTCTTATTTCAAATCGAAGATTCGAGGCTTCCACCACCCGGAGCACAATTATTATTATTATTCAGGCTTTCAGGTGTAAGCCGTGTCCTTATGGAGAGAGTATTCTGACGTTTCGTAAGCATTACAGCTCACTTCATCAGGGTTTGGGAGACACACTGATAATGTGTCTTATATTGCTAACTGAACCAGTGTTCTCGAATTTTTTAATTAAGTTACGAATAGTATTATCAGATGGGAAATGATTCCTTTAAAAAAATTTACCAAGTTCTCTCTTCGTTTCTGTAATTGAGCGACTACTTTTATGATAAGTTTGCACGATACGTACACATTGTTAAATCGTGTATCGTTCCATTTTGAATTGTCCATGCTGTAGATACCAACTGAAAAAAATTAAAGCGCTACGTTTGATACAATAAAAATGGCGTATAATTCAAGTCCTGAAGTTCCTAGTGAATCACCCTTTGTTATTAAAATATATGAGATATATGTATTTCAATAGTATTAAATAGTATTAAGTTATACTAAAGATATATTTGCTCCTGCAATATGACCTATATGCTCCTGCATGAGTTTCAATAATTTAATAGGACTTTCAGATTTTATACAAAAAAATCAGCCAAACTGTAAGGTATACGGTTTTAAGTGATAATGACTGTAAGGTCATTCCCTTTTTAGATTGCACCACTAGTTCAGAGACACCCAGTATATTATGCATAGGAAAAAATTTGCTGGCTTTTTCAGCAAAATTCAATCTTTATTTTGAAAAAAGCTAAAATAAGCTCAATCATTGAAACATTCTCCATTGTGTTTAAAACTTGTCTTCATCTTTCAGGCAGCATAGAGATTTCATTACGGTAAAAACTTTGTAATGTTGGTGTGACAAAATCATCCATAGATTTTTGTATTTCATTAACTGAATTGAAGTGTCTATCAGCAAGATGATATTGATTAACAAATGATAGACAAAGAGTGCCAGATCTGGCGAGTAAGCCGCATGTGGAAAAATTTTCCAGCTCAAGTGGAACATGGACTTCTTTAATTACTTCAGCAAGATGCGGCCGAGCTTTGTTGAGCGACAGCATTACTTTGTGGCCTCCTTGACCAATGTGAATGATGTCCTTTCTCCAATTTGTCGCTTAAATTCATTAACAAAATGATAAGCGACACGCTATTTTAAACAAGTGAATGTCAACGTTATGAACGACCTAAAAAATGGAAGATATCTCAATTTAAAGTCATTTTATAGACTGTAAAACCAAAAGCAGCCAACTCTTTTCTACACCTGATACATTCTTCTCCCCCAGATCAGGCCCATGGTGGCTACAGAACTCTTGAAATTCTTTTAAGTCAGACTAACATGATTTCTGCAGTTTATCGGCGGAAGTATAAACGTCTGGTGTAAGTATAAAATGATCTCACAGAAGTCAAACAATAAAGGATGTATTTGCTTACTTAATAAAAATTAAATATTTTGATTGGTGAAAATGGTAAGAAGAAATTCTGCTGTTCTTAATATTACTATTGTCAGTATCGTCAGATTCTGAATTGTGAAAAATATTCAAAACGTGACAATAGTACAATATTTGGAATTTTCTTTACATACAGTTATAATATTTGAATTACATTTGGCGCACGTATGGTGCTCATAGTATTATGTGAAATATTAATTTTCAGTAATTACATAGTATGTAAATACTGGTATTTTAGACGAATAATTCATCGAAAATATAATTATACATTTGTAAGGGAATATAATTGTTTGTTATTGATAAAAATTCCTTAAATAATTCTTTAAATAACTTTCACACTACATGCTTTCTAATTGCTACATATTTATAACAAAATTAACTATAATTTATTTAAAAGTAAATAAACTAACTCATAGAAATTGCTCAAATTGTACTTACTCTTTTTGGTACCAGCGATTTTCTTGATAATATTTCGCTAAATGATTCGCGAAGAGAAACTCTTCTGCCGTATGAATGCATATTTTATATTTTTAGTTAACTAGAACTATTAATTCTAATATATACTAATATTCATCACTTCGTGATTTTGGAAGAGTTGATTTGTTAATTTCCCAAATACGTATTGAGCACAAACGACGTGATTTGGTATTACACCACACATACAAGTTGTTTTATCGATAATGTTGTATGTATCCACAGACGAGGTGCATACAGAATAGATCTAATACCCAATGCTTTTTTGTATCACCACAGACGAAATACAGAATAGATCTAACACTTTATGGGACTTGATGTCATATAAACTGAAATATCTGAAATAACTGAAATAGAAGTTTTGTTATGCCCTCTATGATTAAGAGCGATGAGTTTACGAATTTTATTCAGCAAAATTAACGTAGTTGATAAAGTCAACAGATGTAGTACATACAGTGACCGATTTTGAAAAAATTGCAGTTTATGTGAATTGCGAAGTAGATTATAAAGGTCACGTTTTACAACTTTTGTATCTGAGCTCGTAATGAAAATTTAAAAAATAAGTTTTGCAGATCTATGTCAATTATACACACGCTGAAAATTTCATCGAAATCGGTTAATGCTGCTATGAGCTACAAACGGTTAAATATTGTGAAAATCGCACTATTTCACGACTTTCGGCCTAGAACTGTAATAAATCTGCAGATTCTTACATCTTTCGATGCCTGTCGCTTGTTTCTCCATCCACCGATTTCGATGAAATTTTCAGCGTGCGTATAATTGACATAGATCTACAAAACGTATTTTTTAAATTTTCATTACGAGCTCAGATAAAAAAGTTGTAAAAACGACCTTCGCTATAACTTAATTTTGTTACGATTAAAAGCGGTATTCTTGTTCCAATCAAATTTTATCAAACCTTATTCTGAATTAAATGTAGTTTAAGATCCTTGAGTTCTTGTTATTTTTTTTTGGTATTGTATAAATGGTTATTAAAAATATTGGATCACGTACATTGGGTAGCCCCGGTCACTTTTATCTATTGCAAATTTAAAAATCGTACATTTTCCTATTATGATAGTTTGTCCGCTTATATCCTTCCAAGATTTTGTATAATATAAATAATTTTATTTTAAAAACGAGTAAAAACTGCCGAAATTTAAAGACAAATAAGCAATAAAGGAGATGAAAATAACATGAAAGACGCAACTGTTTATGTTATGAACGGTGAATTATCAATAAGATTATCTACCGAAAAATATAACGTGTCACGTAGTTCTTTACAAGATAAAAAGCGGTCAAGGAATAATTCTTAAGTCGAAATTAGGTCGCTTTGACTGAATTTTTAACGAGGAATTTTCATGGCAACTTTATAATCACGTGAAACAATTGGACAATCGCATAATGCCATAGACTAGAACAGTTTTTAAAACTAGCTTTTGATTTGGCAGAGCGTCTTAATATTCCTCATAGATTCAACAAGGAAAAACGAATAGCATCAAAACACTAGTTTGTGAAGTAACTTTCGAGGAAGACTTACAATAATAAATATATAATACTTAATAACATAATAATGAATGATATAATATTATTTGCAACATTTATAAAAATATTTAACAGCAAAGTGAACAAAGAAATAAAAAAATTACTGTCCGGGGCTACCCGTCATTTTTTGAATTGTTAAAACTAACGGCCACAATTCACTGATTTTTTTCTTAAAGTTATATGAGATATACTCAAATTTTAGAATTATAGTAAAAGAAGAAGGTCTAAAATTCATTTTTTGAAAGCTTAGTTTGACTAAATACCTTTTGTTAGTATATTTTTATACTATTTTATTCAAGTGTTCGGGGCTACCCGCAGTACTAAATACACCTATAGAAAGGAATACATAGTTACTGGATGAATTAATTTAACCCGAGAGTCGAGTTACCAGAGTGTACGACGATCATCGGACTCCGACACATTGGACGGTCCGTACACTCCTACTGTTTTGTTGGATGATTATGCCTTTAGTAATTGTTTAACTTTCGACCATTGTGAGTCACAGTGTTTTCGAGGCTGTCTTAAGCTTTGATTAGGAAGGACTTCGTCATCACAGCCTTACTTATCCACGGTAAAGGCTCGAGGAAAACGGTCATCCGTATCCCTTCCTCTCATCATGGATACGTTATAAGTATAATCCCAAAATCCGGAAAACCCAATTCTTGTACTAGCAGTAATAGATCGAACGTTCATATAACAGAATAAAGTCTCGTCCTAAAGCAACGTGATCGTGTGTTTTCCGTGGAACCCAACAGTTTACTCTTTTATTTGTTGTCGAATGACTGTGTTGGGAGTCGTTGATATCGTTCAAAAATCCTCTACACTACTAGGAATAAAAAAGTACAGCAGGCAATTTAAAAAAATAGGGATGACCTTGAAATCTTCAAAGACCCAGCACTTACAAAAAATTATTACTGCCTTATTATACCCCCCCTTCGCACTGTACAACTTTTGGAAACAAAATTTTTCCATATCTCTAAAGATAACGAAAATATTCAAAGTGATCAGAATTATTGCAGCACCCTGTATATTATAATACTCATTATTTAATATAAAATTGATTGTAATTAGCAAATTGATAATTAATATAATATTAAGCCATTTCGTGTCGATTTTTGTGGGAAATTGTCATGTAATAAAAGAATTGAACAAAAAAAGTTTATTTTCTACTGTAGAGATGTTTGAAAAATCTAAGTATACTTTTTATAAATATTTTTCTTTAAATTATTAAAGTTCAATGTGTACTTAATCATTTCCACTTTCACTAGAATCTTCTTCAGCTTCTTCCAACCACTTAATAAATGGTTTTATTGCAGTTCTTACTTTATTCTTCTGAAATTCATCTATGTCTTTATCATTAGATTCGTACCACTCCAAAATTTTGTCTTCCGATAATACATCTTTACAATAAAACAGATGTAACAAACGTTGTAAAAATGGTAGTAATTCTTGAGTTGTACTTGCAACTTCTTCTATAGCATGCAAACAATTTTCTTGAGCATCTTCTGTTTTGACATAATTTAAAATAATTGGTTGAAAATAATTTATCATAATTAATAAATTCTTCTCATAATTTTGATTGGTTACAGTTTCTTTCCTTTCTGAAAGATAATGAAAAGGTAAACTTAATATGGCTTTAATAACATTATATATCACTTCACTCATGGTAATATTGTATGCATATCTTGATGAGTTTATTTCTAAAATTAAGTTTTCACAATTTAATTTATCTTGGAAACCTCTTAGTAAACTATCAATAACTTCAGTTAAGAACATATTTGTATCATCTGGAACTGGTGAATGACATACGGAACCCTCATCGCTAGTTGTTGTATCTGTAGAATAATTATCACATTCCACTGTATCATACTCCTTAAAATACTGAAATTCGTTATCTGTATCGATTTCTGATATTTTCTTTACTATGAGTTTGTTATTCGTTGTTTGCAGAACAGAATCAGTATATTCTGTTGGAGTGTCGATACTTGTTTCAGGACCTAATATACATCCATTTATTTGTGTATTTTGTCCAATAAAACATACTGGAAATGCTACAGTATCTGTAACAGTACAATTATCTTCAATCTTAGTATTTGATAAGATATATGAATTCATAATTGTAACATTACAGCCTATCAAACAATTATAACCAATAACAGATCTTGTAACAGAGGTATTATTTCCAAGTATACTGTTTCGACATACTATACTGTCTTTCTCTAATATAGAACCTTTACAAAGTGTAGCAGTTTTATGTTTATATGTATATCTTGGCATACAAATAAAACCTGTCAAACATGGAACAGCATTTGGTGTAAGTGGAAAACAATGTCTGTTTAAAATATCACGATTAAGAGTATGGTATGCTTTCCATGACATAATTGGCAGACTATAATCTTCAGGATTTAATTGTTGCCAATAAATTCTAGAATTTAAAATTTCTTCATTCATCAGCACTCCACGGATAAAATCTTCCATTGTCTGTTAATAACATACAAAAATTGATCACATTAATGAATAATTTTATATATTACTATACTTCTGTATTTTTACTAAATAATTTATCATATCTCTGAATAAATAAAAGGTTCGTTTTTTGTTATTTTTGAAAACAATATTAAAAAATCTTATATATGATCTACTTAATAATGTGTGAAAATTAAACAACTTACTTGAAAATCAAAATTATCAACGAATAATGGAAGCACAGAAGGGGAACATAAATAGACATGTGTATCCAAAAAGCAAGTATTAATTTCAATCTCACTATGATTCAAAAACCAGTTTAATTCTAGTTTAACTTTCTTTTTATCATTTCTTAGTTTACTGTAATGCAGAATTTTCTTACTGCTTTTATCAGAAACTATTAAACATGCTTCTCTTTTCAAAAGAGAATCATTCATAGAACCAAAGTTTCTTAAAACCATTGTCATTGCAGCACCTTTATCTTTTTCTAGCTTTGCACAATGATTACTTATAAGGCTTGCAAGATTCGCATTAATAAATGCATCTCCTCTTATAAGTATAAAATTACCACGAATTGAACCTTTCGTATAAATGTCTCTAAGAGCATCACCAAAGGATGTGCAACCATCTGATATGATCAAAGAAATTGATATTTTTAAGTTCTCCAAATTTTTGACCTGTGATTTTATTAAATGAACATGACGACTACAATAAAGAAATAATTCTTGTACACCAGATTTAATTAAGGTTTCTACTAAATAATTTAAAAGTGATACATTTATTACAGGTGTTAAAATACTTGGCAATACATCTTTTATTGGTGTCAAGTGTGTTACAAAATCATCCGCCACTACGACAGCTTGAATAATTTCTTTCTTTCCCATTTTTGTAACCATTTTTGACGTTTGAATTGTTTATAATTTTTAAAATAATTAAAACAAAATATTATTTACAAGTTATAGAAATCTAGGTAATATTATTTTCTTCCACATTATTTTCTTTAAAGTTAATCATAACAAAACTTAAACGCGTTTAATCATTATTTATCTCACTGAAAACTGTATACTTGCAAAGATGGGGAAATATCGATAGCACTGTTATCGAAACCTATCGATATTTTTTATGACTATCGATAGTTTCGATATTTGTGTTTTGGTATTGTGAATAATTCCGACATATGTATATATTTATATATGCTGTAAGCTTGTACATAACTTACGGGAATCTTTTGACATCGTGTGTGTAGTTTCCAAATGCTAAAATAAATTTTAAGTAATAAACGTAGCATCGTGTGAACGTAGCTTTAATCACTTGTCATGCATGTTCGTGAATATAGCTTTAGTCTTGTCTTAAGGTTAGGTACGAACTTTTTTTTATAAATGACCACCGATCCAAAGGTGTAGAATCCCGCTGTGGTGTTCTTTACACATAATTTTTATGCACCCTGTGCTTGGCGCATAATTCATATTTGGCGCGTTTAAAATTGACACTACGGGGAGCCACATAACAATTTAACATGAACTCTGTGTTGTTCGTTGTTTATGCCTTTACCACTGACTTGCATATGAAAACGTCAAGTTGTAATTAAATATATAGTGTATTGTGAATTCACATAGCGTGACTATTACATTTTATAAACACTTAAGTTACTTATATCTGAACAATAATGGTAATACATAATATCAATTTTAATTATTTTATATCTGGTAAAGAAAATTTATAATAATTTAAGCATGTGTATTGAGAAAGTATTTATTTTATAATAAGGTTATGTTGAGGATATTTACAATGTTAGTGTTTATGAATAAAAGAAAAAATTAAAAACTTTCGTATCATCGTGTAAAGTAATAACGAAATAACAAAATAATAAAATAATGTGTTTCAGAGTTTTGGTTTACCACCACTTGTCCCAAAACCTACTGTAAATGATCAGTTCAACATTCGTGATGACAATTATGGTATACCCAATCCAATGATTTCAGGGTACTGATATACTATCAATAATCTAGTCACTAAATTTCTAATACTTATCATTAATTGTGTTATTAACATCTCAATCACTGCTATTTAGGTTATCAGCAACTAGACAACATATAGGCTATGTACACCCATTAGAAGCATCTGAAAGGAGTGTAAGAAAATATTTTTGAGTATTGAAATAATCATTTTTTTTATAATATGATGTGCATGTATATATTTCAGTATGAAAAAAATCATACTCGTATGAACATGGTATTGTTAAGAAACACACAAGGATTACATGCTCCAATGCGTATAGCAATGGAATTGAAAGCTACTGAAAAAATTGGGAGACTTCCATTCCTTTCATCGTCAAACTGCATGAAAGATGTGTTGCTAGGAAAAGATGAGGAAATAGGGTAAATTGATTAAAAGTATTTCCTGTTACTTATATTTAGATCAGATAATTTATAATTATGCACTATTAGGATATTAATTGACTTTTTATACATTTAGGTTTGAAGATATATTAAATATACCTGAATTCAGAGAAGAAATGGGTCAGCCTCATGCTGTTGTTGAGAAAAGTCTTGGAATACTATAAACACTCAAACTTTTATTTATAATACATGAATTATTGGCTTTGTATTATTGAATATCTTTAAGTGATAATAAACGTTTAATTCTTATAATTACCTAAATTATTTTGCATAGCTGAATAATGCATTAAATTCATTTATATGAAAAGTCAAATATTTTTGTACATCTGCTTTGCAAGCATACTTGAATCAATGTAAGAATTGTTTGTGCTTTATTTACACATGCATATATTAGAAAAGGCACATGAAATTTTTCTTTATATCTGCAATAAAAACAATTTTAATTATGCTTCATAATCCTTTATTTATATGTAATAAAAGTAACTATTGTAAATGTGTAATATATTCATTCCAAAAAAATAGTGTTTATGTCATAATATAGAAATGATAATGTTGGTTATTCTTATATCATTTTTACCAGAAATGTCCAATTTGTTTAAATATTCATAAAAATGTTTCATGAAACTTTCAACTTATTTAAATGGTCTCATAAATGCTGCATATTATGCAACATCTGAATAATGTTCTACAACATTTCCAAATAGCCGTTCAAATTGTTCAGAAATTAATGTATTTAGGATATAGTACAGTACCCGGACTGCAACATTTTTGATCTGAATATGCTTTTCCGAGGTACTTTCAGGTTGCTGAAGCCGAAAATAAGGGTCATTTTTCACGGAAATGAACGGTTTTAAAAATTCGGCCTTATGGCCATCAGGTTCGGTTTTGGAAGCATTGTTACGTACTTCGACGAAGTCTAACTCCAAAAAGTGTACAACCTAACTCGGATGTGTTAATCAAACCATTAAAAATACAAAAATTAGTTCAAAAACTTTTGCTAGCTTTAGTTTCATATGGTAACAAGTGCCGACCGGCTTCTGCCAGCCGGAGATTTGTCTAACTTACACCAATACCCATACTCCTCTTTAAAAAAGCTGGTCATTTTTTTCGTTCATTGCGTGTTTTTTGGGCTTAATATATAAGTACATGTATTTACCGTTCAACCCTATACCACATTCATACATATATTATTATACTAATTTATGCGTCTACTAGCAGTGAAGATCTCTTATATGTATATAGAGACATATTATCTTGTATCTTCCGAACGCCTTATTTCCGTGAAAAACGACCCTCATTTTCAGATTCAAAAACCTAAAAATCCCTAAGCAGAATATTTTGCAGTCCAGATATTATATTTCAGTCATGTATTTACTTCTGATATACTTAAAATCCCATATGATCTATTAAGAAAAACAATACAATTTAAAAATAAAATCATTTTTCTATAAATAATTTGTTTAATATTGAAGAAAAATTACCAGTAAAGTTTCATCATTCTTAATAAAATTTATTTATATAGACATAAATATATTTACTCGTTTCTTTTTCAAGACATAAACCTCTTTAAACTTCCTTAGTGGGAAACGTGCACAAAGTTCATAAGATTATCACCAATCAATTTTGCGTATTTAAAATATACTTTTCACGGACAAATTGCAGGTACTTAGTACAACTATCCATCTTTGATACTTTCATACATCAGAAATAAGATACAGAACGATAAATTAAGATTTATTTTTCATTTGAAATGCAGCACAAACAACTTTTCGATACGTTATCGAACTATTGACCCTTAACTGCAATCCACTATCTGCGAATGAAATTCAAGGTCAAGATGTAATTATATAGGTAGTACTACTTGCATAAAGATTTACGAATTTAACATTATCAATTTATTATTAATTTATTAAATACTACAATATATAAATACAAAACTTTTATTTAATCACGTATATACAGTTATGGTCATTAATATCCGGCCACTTTTAGAACAGTATAACTTTTTTTAAATTGGACCAAATGATTTGAGTTTTTTTTAGAAGTTAGAAGGATTAGTTTAGTAGATGACGTGACAAAAAATTTGGAAAAAATTGCAATTTATGGGAATCGCGAAGAAAATAGTACTTTTAATACTTTTAATAACTTTTTTATCTGAACTTGTGAAAATTTAAAATATTGTAGATTCATGTCAATTATAATGATACATGCTGAAAATTTCATGAAAAGTGGTTAACGTTGCTATGAGCAGCAAACGGATAAAAATTGTGAAAATTGCTGCTTTCCAATGCCTCTCGCTTGTTTCTGCATCATCCGATTTTGGTGAAATTTTCAGTATATATATATGTATAACTGACCAATTTAAAAGTTTAGTCCAATTTAAAAAGAGTTGTACTGCTCTAAAAGTGGCCGGATATTAATGACCATAACTGTATACATGTGAGTATCGTAATTTGAAAATATGATATTCAAAATGTGTAAAGATGTATTTAAGTTAAACAAATAAAATTTAAATTATTGATTTTATAAATTTTTCTTGTAATATTAAAGATTATACGTTATTCAAATTTTAAAATAAGAAATCATGTATCGATTATTTTACGCACGATATAAATTCGATATTAACACATACATATATGTTATATGCACATATGTAAATATTTAATAAAATATTCTACAAAATGTTATTTTCTGGTAATAGATTTTTATTTACTAACGATTATTTACAAATAATCTAACAGAAAACCACATTCTTTTAAAAGAATGATAAACATTTTGTACTGTCTACAAGACACTTGGAAAGGTTATCGCAATTAATTTGTTAGCGGCTGAGAGACGGAATTGTCGAATTGTTGGTTTAGCCATATGTTCAGTCGTGAGACTTCTTTACTTTAAATACTAGATCATTTTGAAATCATTTTCGATATACATATATCGTAAATTATATATATGTAAATTAAAATTTGAGTTTTTGCCAAGAGAATTGGGTAACTAACGGAGTATTTGTTAACATATTATAAAAAATGTTGAATGTTAAGATATTAGACGGCGGATTTTCAGCGCAGTTATCTACTTATGTTGGTGAAAAAATCGATGGTGATCCTCTATGGACTTCAAGATTTTTATCAACAAATCCTAAAGCAGTTTACGCTACGCATTTAGATTTTTTACGAGCAGGTGCAGATATTATTGAAACGAATACATATCAAGCTTCAATTTCTGGTTTAAGGAAATATTTATCTATAAGTGAAGAAGAAAGCATAAATCTATTACATGAAGCTGTTAAACTTGCTAAAATGGCAGTTAATGACTATACTAAAGAAATTACAGGGAATAATGATGTTGAAAATAAGAATCCTATAATTGCTGGTGCTTGTGGGCCATATGCAGCTAGTTTACACGATGGTTCTGAATATAATGGAGTTTATGGTAAAACTACATCTCGTGAGATTATGATTCAATGGCATAAATCACGTATTAATGCTCTTATAGATGCTGGTATAGATTTGTTAGCATTAGAAACTATACCTTGTTATCAAGAAGCAGAAGCATTGGTTGAACTTTTACGAGAATATCCAAATGTTAAGGCATGGCTTTCATTTTCTTGTGAAAGGAACAGTCAAAACATAGTAGATGGGACTAATTTTCAAGAAGTTGCTACACGTTGCTATAAAATGGCTTTACCAGGACAAATAATTGCTATTGGTGTGAATTGCCTTGCTCCAAAAGACGTAACCCCTTTATTAAGGAATATCAATAATGATACAGCAAATGAATTTATACCATTAATAGCATATCCTAATAGAGGAGAAATCTATTCATCAAGTAAAGGTTGGATAAAAAATGAAAACGATCCCACGTTTGAAAGTTTTATTCCTGAATGGCTAGAACTTGGAATACAATACCTTGGAGGCTGTTGCAGAATGTACGCAGAAGATATAAAATTAATTAGGAAAGAAGTAAATAATTTCAAGACAAAAGGAGCATTTATGAATTAATTTGTTTTATTCCAAATTAAAAATCAGTTGTTTTCATTTACTAAGGTTCACTTAATATTGTTTTTGTTTTAAATAAATAATGTGTTTATTACATATTAATAATAAATATGTATACACATTTTTATATATGTATCAATCCTTCACAAAAAAAATGTGTATTTTTGGGATATATTTTATTTATATATGTCTTTATGTCTCTGTTATAAAATAAATTATTTGTTAATGTTTTTATTTGAGACATATTGCATTACAATAATGGAAACACTATAAAAATCTGAATTTGTCATAAATAATATTAAAAAGTATCTTGTAACAGCTGGAAGAGTATATGTATAGTGAAAAACACAATAAACACTGATTAATTCTTATCAGACACATATTAGATATAGTTTCAGATACTAGAAAATGTTACATATGCGTTAATGTAAAGCAAACGCGTAGTTTATCAAACATGTGTAAGCTCATGATAAAATCTGATCTTTGTGGTATAAAAGCTTTTCGCGACGTAGATACAAGAAAATAATTTTGTTTGAAATTTTATTCACTTTAATATTTATCTGGTAGATTTGTTATGGACTTTGGAATAAGAGTATTCCGTGAATCCAACTGTAGAAATTATTGCCTCAGACTTTCAGTAATATTTAAACGACCAAGACGTTCGTGAAATAGTAAAAATTGACACGTCACTGTTAAGGAATATTATGTGATTTGTAATGTTTCGAATTTAAAGTTAATTTTTTTATTCCTTTACGTGCATAAAGTTAGTTTCTTATTTTTTTGGTATTGACATTATTTAGTAACAAGTACAATAATTTCTATAAAATATGCAAGAAGTGAAAGTATTAGATGGCGGATTTTCTACACAATTAGGAACTTATGTGGGTGATACAATAGATGGTGATCCTTTATGGACTGCACGATTTCTTGTTACACATCCTGAAGCTGTTGTTTCTACACATTTGGATTTTTTAAAAGCTGGAGCAGATATAATTGTGACAAATACTTATCAAGTATCCATTGATGGTTTTTCAAAATACATGAATATCCCAGAAGAAGAAAGTCTTAATTTGGTTTGTAAAGCTGTAGACTATGCCAAAAAAGCTGTAAATTTATACAAAAAATGCATAGAAAATGAAGAAAATATTGTGAATGCAAATCCATTGATTGCGGGATCTGTTGGACCATATGGGGCCTGTTTACACGATGGCTCAGAATATAGTGGCAAATATTGTTCAACCGTCACAGAAGAAATTCTCGTGAATTGGCACAGGCCACGTGTTCAAAAATTAGTAGACAGTGGTGTTCATATGTTAGCAATGGAAACAATTCCATGTGGAAAAGAAGCAAAAGCATTAGTTAAATTATTAAAAGAATTTCCAAGTAGCAAAGCTTGGATATCTTTTTCATGTTGTAATGATGGCAAAAGTATAGTTGATGGCTCTAATTTTCAAGATGTTGCAATACAGTGTTATAAAGAAGCCTTGCCAGGACAAATTTTAGCAATTGGAGTAAATTGTATTGCACCACAAAATGTAACGTCTTTGATAAAGGGAATAAACAAAAATCGGGAACAAGAACAGGTGCCATTGGTAGTATATCCTAATAGTGGTGAAAAATATACAGTAGAAAGGGGTTGGATGAAAACAGAAGAAGGATATTCTTTACACCAATTCATACCTGAGTGGCTCAATTTAGGAGTTCGATACATAGGTGGATGTTGTAGAACAAATTCTGTGGATGTGAAGAAAATACAAGAAGAGGTAGAGAAATGGAAAAATGCATAAATATGTAAATTTTGTCGTAGAAACGGCAAATGTGTAATATACAACTCGAAATATATTACAGAATAAAAATTGATTCTT